>NC_142064.1:291307161-291607161 GCF_059756535.1 Pantherophis guttatus
GAGGAAGGGGAGGGGGAAATTCTGCCTCGGTGATTGAGGCCACTGGAGTCCTGCAGAGTCAGTCTGGATGACCTCTGGAGAGGGCAAAGCTCAGTTGGAGGGCTGTCTAGGGGCATCTAGAGGTGATGGGGAGAAGGGAGGGGTCTTCCACTTAGGGCTGCCCCATTGAACTCCCTCCCTCTTTTTCCCACAGAGCAGGTCTTCCCCTCCGTGGCATATTTCTTCTACATCAGGAACGGCTTCAGATGGATTCCTTGGAGGTCATCTAGTCCAACCTTCTGCTCGGGCCTACACCATTTATACCATCGAGCAGGAGACTCTATACCATTGGAATCTGAGCCCCAAAGAGGGAGGGAGCCATTGGGTGCCACAATGGGGCAGGACCCTCCAGTTCTGAAGGGGAGAAATGGCTGAAATGGCTGAATGAATATAGGGGAGTCTCAGGTGCCCCCCAATGGCTCCCCACAAATGCTCAGGGAGGACTGTGCCTGCTGCCCTTCTGCTCCTCCAAAGGGGGCTTGAGGGGAAGCAGAGCAAGGGGGCCTCTGAGCAGAAATGGGGGTCCTGCCCCTTCACCTCCCTGGATCTGCCCACCCTCCTCCTGAACCAGTTCTGGCTTCGGACCAAAAGTAGCCTGGATGGTGGATCCAGAGGCAGCGGAGGGAGGAGCCTCCTGCGGGGGCACCAAAAAGGAAGAGGAGGAAGAGGAAGGAAGGATTCCAGGGTTTTCTTACATCTGAAGTTTATTCTTTTATAGCAAAGCGAAGGGAAGGGAAGTGATTCGTGTGAAGAATAATGTAGATGAAGCTGCTGTGGGTTCAAAGCCAGGAGAGTTGAGGGGTCTGGAGTGACAGGTCCACCTAGCATCCCTGGGGACAGTCTAGACGGTCTCCACCCCTCCCTCACAAGAAAGAGCGGCCCTGAAAGGAAGCTGGTGTGTATGTGTGTCTCAGCAGGAGAAGGTCCAGGCTGCCATTCTCCTCCTCCCCCCAAACTGCCACCTTCAGACTCCATTTCTCACAGGCTGCAAACAGGACAAAGAGTCTTCAGCTGTTCAATAAAAAATATCCTTTTGCATCGGAGAGCAGGATTAATTCATGAGTGCTGTAGAAAAAGAGATGGGGGAGAAAATCAGAATATAAAGAGAAACTTTTCCTGTAAATACTATATTCTTCTTCCCTTTCATCCCCCACCCCCAAGGCAGACCCACACTGCAGGGGGGTGGTTGACAGGCAGGGACACATAGAGAGAGAATCCGCCCATTTCAGGGAGGAAAAGGCTGGGATGCTTCATATGAAGAAAGAAGACGGGGCTACGATGGGGGTGGCAGCAAAGGGGGGAGCCTGGGCTCACTTGGCCAGAAATTGTGGGAATCCTGACAAGGAGAAGGGGGGTCAGGAAGAAGAGCCTGTCCAGGTTCCAACTAATGAACCCAAAGGAGTCTGTATGGGGAGCCAAGAAGGATCCTCTCGGACCGGAGGGTGGGGTGCAGTTCAGGGAGAAGTTTTGGAGGGAGTTCATTAAGTTGATAGGTTCATCTCAAGGACTCAGCTCCACCTCCCACCCGAGGACGAACGGAGGTATAGAACGAGTTAATCCAATGACAGAACAATACCTGAGATGCTAAGTTCATTATCAGCAGTTTAGCTGGGCAGATCTCCTGCCATTTGCTGAAGTGACCTACAATACCACAGTGCATAGTAGGCGTGAAATGTAAAATTTGTTATTTCTGGTTCTGTGGGCGTGGCTTGGTGGGGGGGGGTTAATGTGACTGGGTGGGCGTGGCCTAACAGAATGGGTGGGTTGCTTACAAAATGTATGGGGGAATTTAAACCCGGGGTGCTCCCTCCCCAAGGGAGGAATGGCCCCCTCCTTCCCTTCCCTTTTGCAATTTCCCAAAATGTGGAAAAATTCTGGGAAAGATTTTAGCATTTCTGTGTGCTTTTGTTTTTGATTGCAATACTTTTTCAGGTCTCTGTAAAGAAACGTTGCCCCAAATCCAAAAAACTGCTCTTATCCACAACCAGGAGATTTTGTTCAGGCAAGTTTTTTTTTTTAAAAAGGAACAATTGAGGAATTTTAAAAGCCACCTATAACTCTTAGGAGGGGCTGAGATGAGGGGGAAGAGGAGAAACTCACCTGCAGGAGGTTGGATGGGAATTGCTGGAAGGAGAAAAAGACCCAATCAGGACCCTTCATGGGCTGGAGGACTCAGCGGGACCCCCTCCCCATTGATAGCCCATAATAGGTTGTGTGATCTTCACTTATAGCCCCTCAAATAAGTGAATCTGCCATAAATATTCCTCCAGGGGCCCCTCCTGGCCACCTGCTAAGCTTGAGGAGAGGCCTCCCCTAGAGGGTCCCCTCCCCACCACCTCTCCTCCAGGCCCACAGACTCACCTTTCTTGCTCTTCAGGTAGGAGAAGAGCCCCACAGCCAGGAAGGCCACTCCTATCACAGCCCCCATGATCCCCGTCCAGAGTTTGCTCCTGGCAGAGCTGGAGGAACGGGGCTCTGGGGAAGGAGAAGGAGCCTCACCTGAGCAGGAGGATCAGGCCCACCTTCCCCCAGGAGGGTCCATTCTAACTCTCCCCATGGGGTGGGCTTCTTCCCCTTCTCAGGGCAGGGTGGGGTCCCCAGAGCAGGAGGGGAGGGAGGGGAGGGAGGGGCTTACCCCACTGGACGGTAATGGGGGCCTCCAGGCTGGCATGCCCCACCTTGCAAGTGTAGACATCCCCCCGTTGGGGCTGGGTCTCCAGCATCACCTGGAGCTGGTAGGTCCAGTCTCCGTTCTGGAGCTCCTCCCCAAAGGCCACGCCCTCCTCCTCCAGCCGCCCGTTCTTCAGCCACTGGACCTCGATCTCCACGGGGTAAAAGCCGGTCGCGGTGCAGAGGAGGATGGTGTTGGGGGAAGAGGGCTCCATCTTGGTGGGGGAGATGGAGACGGTGGGCTTGGCTGGAGGGAAGGAGGAGAAGGAGCCACATGAGAGACACAACAGGAAAGAAATGATGCAGAAGACGGGAAGGACAGACGCAGCACGAGTCGGATGATTCTTGGGATCTCGTTGAAAATGAAATCAGATTTTTAATTAGGTGCAATACCACAACATTTGTTTGTTTGTTTAGTAAATTTAGTTATTTATTAAATTTATTTGCCAAAGTGACACAACTAACCCAAAGTCTTACAGACACTCTCCTAGCCGTGACTGCCACCTGCTCTCCGGGAGTCCAGGCGAATCTCCAGAATTGCCAACTGGGTCTCTGGGACAATGCAGCTCCACCCAGAAGGAAGTTGGTTAAAGTCCCCCATCTTGGGGCTCCCAACACCCAAAGCTCTTTGGCCTTTCCAGGGTTCAGCCGAAGCCCCTAATCCCCCACTCAGCCCCTCCCCCCACAGCCTCCGGGACCCTCGAGGGGGCAGCCTCAGCATCTCCTGGGTCCCCAGAGGTGGAGATGAAACCTTATCACATCAGCAGACGGAGGAGACCTCCAGCCCTGGTGACGGATGGCCTCACCCAGCGGCTTCATGCGGAGGTTATAGAGGAGAGGAGAGAGGACGGAGCCAAATGCCTCTGGGCAGCCCTGAAGGTGATCAACCAAGTTTGCCAAGAGAAAGAAAGAAAGAGAAAGAGAAAGAGAGAGAGACAGAGAGAGAGAGACAGAGAGAAAGAGAGAGAGAGGAGAAAAGAGAGGAGAGAAGAGGGGAGGGGAGGGGAGAGGAGAGGAGAAGAAAAGAGGAGATGAGAGAAGAGAAGAGAAGAGAAGAGAAGAGAAGAGAAGAGAAGAGAAGAGAAGAGAAGAGAAGAGAAGAGAAGAGAAGAGAAGATCTTTGTCCCAATTTTCTTCGGTGTTTCAATCACTTTTCAAAAAGTTTTATTTGGAGAGAGGAAATTTCTCCTTCCACTTTCCCTTTTCTCCCTTTAGGATCCACAAGATACAGAAATAAACAAAAAAATCAGCAGAAGATTTCAGGGGGAAAAGTGCAAAATGTGATGTGGCTTCAAAACCCCCCAATTTTAGGCAGCCTCAACAGAAAGAGGCATTTTGAAGGAAAGGCCAAAGGAGCCAATGGGGGGGGGGCAGCCCTTTGCTCCCCATAACTGCCAGAATCCCCTGAAGGAAAAGTTTCTCCCCCATTGAAGATGAGAGACCCTGAATCCCCCCTTCAGAGCAGGAAGGACAGAAGAGGTTTTGGGGGATCTCATGATCTCTCTCAAGGATCCTTCCTGGGGGGGGGGGCTTTGGGGGGATTCAAAGGGAGACCCCCCCCAGACCAGGCTCTGCCTGCACCCAGCCGGCCTCCTTCCCAGCCGCAGGGACCGGCCATTCCTGGGGAAGGAGGTGGGGAGGGGTCCCTCTGACTCCCAGAGGGAAGCTTCTGCCCTGGATGAGGGGGACAGGGAGTGGGGAAGGGATCCAGAGGGGATCTGGGATCTGGATCTCCTCCTTCAGCAAATGCTCCAACTGGCACAACTCTTGGATGGATTAATGGGGGGGGTTAGTCTGGATGAGCCCCCCAAGAGAGCTGACAATAGATCCATTCCAGCCCAGAGTCCTTTGCTAACCATTTTTTTTTTCTCTTGAAGGATTTTCTTATTAACAGTAAATTCTATAATGCTTAAATGCTCCAAGAGGCTTTTCTCTCTTAGGATCTGGAGGTTTTCCTCTTATGGAAGAAGGATCTTGTTGGATTCTATGGTGAGACGTTATTTTTGGAGAATCTCTGGAGTCACAATGGGAACATTCAACTTAACCAGTTCTTAAGTGATGATGCTTTCAAGACTTCTCTGATTCTAATAAAAGGAATATAATTTCCCTGGAAAGGCCGAATGGCAACAAGGGCAGCTAAAATCCTTGATTGGCCTCTGAAACCCCATCAGTCCATAGAAATATAGAAGATTTTTATTAGAGAAAGAAATAAAATGTAGAAAAAGAAATGTAGGCAACATTGAAGGAAGCTGGAAGGGAAAATGAAAGAATCTGAGGCTTCAGGGCTGAATGGAGGCCCAATTTCTTTCTTAGGACCCCAAATTCAGTTTTAAGGTTTGTGGGTTTTTTTGGATTCTCCCCCAAATCAGGAGCCTCCCCAGGAAGGAAGAACGGAAGCGATCAGGGTTCCTGTTATTGGGGTTTTTACATCTCGGTTTAAGCATTGAATCATGATTACAAATTCTAGGCTGCTTCCGTTACTCATTTCTTTCTTTATTGGATTGAAAAGCTGCTGGACTGGAAATGACTCTGAGTGAATAAAGAGGAAAAAAAAGCAGGAGATCCATAGAAAGGGGTCGACAGGTGAAAAAGTGTCCGCTAATTCTTTTTTTTTATTTTGGGTAAAATGAAACCCACATTTTTTTATCCCAAAGTGCCAAAAACAGGATTTCTGGAGCAGAGGAAGAGAGGGAGGGGCTTCTGGGTGGGAAGAGGGAGGGAGACGGGAGGTCCCTGAATAGGATAGAAATGAATCAGGGATAGAGAGAAAAATATATGTAGATACAGGGAGTCCTCGACTTACGACCACAATTGGGCCCAAGATTTCTGTTGCTAAGTGAGATGTTTGTTCAATGAATATTGCCCCATGTTACGACCTTTCTTGCCACAGTCATTAAGTGAATCACTGCAGTTGTTAAATGAGTAGCAGGGTTGTTAAGTGAATCCGGCTTCCCCACGGACTTTGCTTATTGGAAGGTCGCAAAAGGGGATCACGTGACTCCGGGACGCTGTGACCGTCACAAGTATGAGTCTGTTGCCAAGCATCTGGATTCTGATCACATGACCCTGGGGAGGCTGCAACGGTCGTAAGTGTGAAAAAGGGTCATAAGTCATTTTTTTTCACTGCGGTTGTAATTTTCAACGGTCACTAAACGAATTGTTGTTAAGTGGAGGACTGCCAGTATTGAGCAGGAGAGAGAGAGAGCTGGCTGGATTCCCCTCCCCCACCCCAAAAGAAATCTATTTGGATGGATTTTCTTGTGGGGGGGAAATGGATCAAAGGGATCCCAGATTCCAGACAGGAGGAGAGTTTGGAGGCTGGGAAGAAGATTTTGTCCATCTGAGAGTGCAGAATAAATAAATAAATAAATAAATAAATAAATAAATAAATAAATAAATAAATAAATAAATAAATAAATAAGGAGCAAAACCTCCATCCGGGAGGATCCCAAGGAATGAAAGGAAAGGAAAGGAAAGGGGGGTCCTGGCCTCCCCCCCTCCCTCCCTCCCCCCCAGACTCACCTCTCCGGCCAATCAGGCGCTCCTCCCTCTTGGCCGCCTGGTAGCTGTACACCCCGTAGTTGTGCCGGCAGAAGGAATCCACTTGGGCCTTCCAGATCTGCAGGCCAACCTCGTCCCTGTTCCACTTGTCCGCATCCACCTTCCCAAACTCCGTGACGGCCACAAACTTCCCGAGGTCGCTGTCGAAGCGGACGTATTCCTGCCGGTCGTAGAAGTAGCGGTCCAGGAGCCTCACCCGCTGCGTCCCGTTCAGGAAGCGGCACTCGCCCTTCTGCTGGACCAGGAAATGTACTGCGAGGAGGAGGGGGAGGGAAGGCCATCAGGAGGGACTCCAGGGCCCATCGCGCACAGCCGTTAGTAGAGGAGGGGGGATCCAAGCGGGAGGGGGCAGTTGCGGGAGTCCTTCCGAGAGAGACTGGCGGAAGACGCCCCCTGGAGGAGGGAACGGGAACTCTCAGTCCCAGAGAGGAAGGGAGGCTTCCTGGGGGGTCTGGAGGGGGGAGGGGAGGAAAGAGGGGGAGGGGTGGGAAAAGGCAGGCAGGAGCTCAACCGGGATCTTCAGTCTCTGCAGGGAAGGTTGGACCTCAAGGGGCAGGAAGGATGGGGGGGGGGCTGGAGGGAAAGTAGCTTCCATTCCCCCCACTCTCTCTTCCTTTGGGAGGGGATATGGGGAGGGGCCACAACGAGGACATCTAGACCGACCCTCCTGGGGTCTCCCAGCCCTTCAGGCCTCATCTTCCCTCCGTCTCCCCCCACTTTTCTTCTTCCCCCGAATCTTCAGCCCAGCTCCCTCCCTTTGGGGGACTGTGGAGGATCACCCCTCTTTCCTCTCCGCCTCCCCAAAAAGACCCTGCAGTGCAGCCCCCCCGAAGAGCCTCTCAAAGGGAGGGTCTCCCTCCCCCTCCTCCTCCCTCCCTTCCCCCTCCCCTCCAGGGGGATTATGGGGGTTCTTGGTCTCCAAATTCAGAGGCTCCCCAGAAGGTCCTGAAGCCCCCCTCTTGCCTGACCTCCGAAGCCTCCAATCTGAGATTGAGGAGAAAAAGTGAAGTTTGTGAAGAAGCCCAAATGCCTCAAATGCCTCTTTTCCCTTCTGGGGATTCAGGGCTGAAAATGCCTCAGTTTCCCTCTTTTGCTTTTCCTCCCTTCCTCTTTCCATGCAGCCCCTCCCTCCCAGACATGGGGGAGGGGCGAGAGAGGCTGCGACCCCCACCTCGGCTACCTGGGAGAAGGGTTAGGATTAGGGTCCCTCTCCGTCCTCCTGGGGGGGCTGTGGGGAGGAAGGGAGAGGAGACCACGCAGAGATCGAGGCTGCTGGAGGCTTCCTTCCCCCTTCCCAGCCCCCTCCTCCCCCGCCCAGCCCCCTCCTTACCGGGGGTCTCCTCCCCCCCTTCGCTCCCGGGGATCCGGGCCAGCGCCCCCAGCAGCAGCATCAGGGGGAGCCCAGCCAAAGCCATGGAGGCTCCCCACAAGCGCCCCAAAGGGGGGAGAAAGACGCTCCCAGCCCCAGAGGAGGAATCGGAGGGTCTGGAGGGGGGGAGGAGTTTTCCTCGGACTTCGGAAGAGGGAGTGTCCTCAAAGAGCAGGAGGACCAATGGGAATGCTCCCTTCTGCAGCGTCATCGGTCTCCGGGCAGAGCCTCCCTCGACTTCGCCCGATGCAGGAGATAGTTCTGCGCAGAGAGAGAAGCGGAGAAAGTGGGGGAGGGGATCCCTTCAGTCTTGGGGGGCTGCAATCTGGGGGGTCTTTCATGCCAGCTCCGGAGGGGAATGTCCTCTTCCTTTTGCCCCCCCCAGTCTCCTCCAACCTCCCTTTCTCTGGGCGCCTGGACTGGAGGGGCGGACTAGATGCCCTCTGAGTTCCCACCGTGCCCAGAAGGAGCCTAAGCTGGATCAGCCGAGAGTCCAGGAGGGCAAAGTGGATCCAGAGCTCGAGGGGTCCTTCGGGGCTCAGAAGGGGAGGAGGGACCCCCAGCAGCTGCCCTGGATGCCAAGGGGGGAGGGGCAGCCCCACAGCCAGCCGGGACTTGGGGGTCACACGCTCTCCCCAATCCGAAGGGAAGCCAGGAAAACCCTCAGCTGACAGGCCACGCAGGATCTGCAGGGATCCCTCCTAATCCAGCCGGATCTTGTGGGATCCCAAGTGAGCGAGGGAGATCCCAAGGGCTGGAGGCCAGCCAAGACCCTCCATCCCCCCTTCTCTTCCGGCCCAAGCCCAGAATTCAGGGAGTCCCCCCCCCCCCCGTCTGAGCAGCAGCTCTTCCTCCGTCCCCCCCCCCAATTCTCAGCCAAAGGGCCCTCAAGGCAGTTTTTCCTCCCTGGAAATTTTGAGGGCGTTTTGTCCTCCAACTTTTGTAGGTGTGTTCATACAAAATGTCTTTTGAAGAGAAATATCGTTTTCACATAAATGCAGCTTTTCCCTCCTTTCCAAAACTCTGCCGTGATTTGAAATAAACCTTTAAGCTCCATAAATCTCAGAAACATTTTATATTATGAAGGAGCAGATTCTCCTTTCCTCCCTTTTGTTCTTTGCCAGGGAACTCAACTCACTCATTTTGCCTGCAGGGATCCTGAGAGAAAAGGGGATTTTAGGGGGAAAGGAATCAGTCCTGGGACTCCCAAGTCCTAAGAATCCAGATTCTGAGATGAATTTAGTTCTTCTGGAGGGGAGTTGGAGGAAACATTTTCCCAAAAGATGGAGAAGAAAATCCATATCCACGGATATGATGTGTCAGAGGATCTGAGTGAATTTTTTTCCTTGTAAAAGATTTCAGGAAGGATGGAGGGACAGTATATTAAACCGAAGAATAAATTTATAATTTATAGAACAACCTGGAATTTTAATAGAAATCCTGGGGACTTCAGGGATCAGGAATTACAGCCTTTTCACCATCACAGTCAGGAAATCTCCCCCCCCCCAAACTATCCCAAAAGGAGACCTTCTGTTTCTTCTTCTCCTCTTTCACTTCATCCATAGAAAACTTTTTTTCTAGTCTTTGGGGGAGATTCGGGTTCTGCTCAGTTACGCAAAGGCGGCTCAGAGAGATCCTGAATTCCGGATCCTGTTTCAAGAGCTTTGGGGGTCCAGAGGTGGCCTGGGTCCTTTCCAGGGATGGGGGGGCTGGAGGGGTCAAACTCCCCCCTGGCCCAGCACCAGCCTCAGCAGCCCAGAGCCAGGTCCCCCCCAGCATCTGCCCCACAGTTGTGTATCTGACACAGCCACTCACACACAGTCAGCCCCAGATCCAGGCAGCCTCTGTGGGGCCTCCACCCCTCACCTGACCCAGGCAGAACCTCTGGGCCCCTTTCATGCTTCCAACCCCCCAAATATTGTGCTCTCCTCCGAGTTCCCTCTGCCATCCCCAGCTTCACACACACACAAATACACACACACACAGAGTTTCCTTCTCCAGCCCCCAAGAGCCGCAGAGGCGCTTGGGCTTCGCTTCCCCAGCCTGAAGCTTTGGGCTCCTCCGAAGCGGAACTGAGGACCTGGCCAGGATCCAGCAGGCAACAAGCCTCCATTCACCCTCAGGGCACTTCAGGGCCTCCCCTCCTCCTCCTCCTCCGCCCCATGGCTGAGTCTGCAGGTGGGGCAGCCACAAGGTCCTCTGCCCCATTGGAGGAGGCTGAAGGGGCCCTTCCTGACCCCCGAGGAGACCCTGGAGAGCCCAGGAAAGAAACCGATGGAGGGTTGGAGAAATGTCACTCAAAGGACCCACATTCTCCCCCTTGGGACCCTTTGTGGGGAGACCCTCCCTGCTCTCTGGGGAGGCTCTGACGGAGGAAGGAAGGGAGGGAAGAGGGGAAAAGGGGGACCAGCATGGAGGGGGAGGGACTCAGTTGCAGTTGGGGGGGGGACACTGTTCAGAGGACCTGGAGGAGGGGGATGGGGAGGGGTCTCCCCAGAGAAAGTCTATCCATGGGTGGCTAAACATCGACACCAACTTGAAGGCATGAAACCATCATGAAACAAGCTTTTCTCCCTCCGTTGAAGCAGATTGAAGAAAGTCCTTGATTTACAACGGTTCATTTAGTGACCATTTGATTTGGGGGTTGGGTGGCTTCCAATATACCCCCATGGCTCCATCCTTCTTTTCCCCCTTTTATATTATCTGAAATGCATGGAAGGTTTTCGTCTTTCTTCTGTTGCTTTTCTAGAGCGGTTTGGTTATTTCTTACCTATCCTGCAATTTCACCTCCTCCTTTTTTTAGGTCTGTTTCTTATTTATTTATTTATTTCATAAACCGCAAAGAAAGACAGAAATAGGAAATCAGGGGAAGGAGAAAAAGAGGGGAAAAGAAAGTCTGAGGTTCAAGGGGCAAAAAGGAAAAAAGGCTTTGACTTCCGGCTCTTTTCAGCACAGTAGAAGATTTTTTAAAAAAACAACTTTTTGCTTTTACACCTTAATATGTCAGCAGCCATTTCTAGAAGGACAATTCAATCTAACGGACAAAAGCAAAGTCATTTTAGGTCCGTTTCCTTTGAACACTTTAAATGTGTTCAATTTAACAGCTGGGGAAGGAAAGTCTAGAATGATCCAGAACACCCCTTTGTGGCTGAGGGAGGGAGGGAGGGAGGGAGGGCTCCCGCCTGAGGGAATCTGCGCTCTGATTGGTTGCTGTGGGTGGAAAGGGGGCGTTTCCCTTTTTTCCCGCCATTTTCTTCTAGGCGCCTTTGAGAAGGAGACAGATAATAATATGGAATAAGATGAAGTAAAAATTTGTATAAATAGTAAACAATAAGGAAGGATCACTACGAAAGAGCTGTAAAAAGAGTTTGTATATATAAATGTTGTATGTTTTGTTTTAATGTTTCATAATAAAAATTATTTTTTTAAAAAGAAAAGAGCGCTGAGCTGCGGAGAGCGGGAAACTCCAGAGCGGAAGGAGGCTGAGGAGCGGCAGGGCCGGGATCGGAGTCAGCCGGGGGGAAAGGGAGGGAGCTGTGTGGTGCCGCTTCCCCCTACAAGCGCAGCGTCCGCCTGCCCGTTTCTCGGCGAGGAAACTTCCCAGCCGCTCGCTTCGAAGTAGCCGAGCCGTTCCCGTGGAAGAGAAACAAGCGGCTCCTGGGCTCGTGATTGGCGGCCTCTGCATGGAGCTTTCGGCCGCCTCTCCCCAGAGCTCCTAGGCATAGCAGCTGCCTGCTCCTCCCTCTCCGCCTCCCACCTGCCCTCAGCCCCGCCCCAAAGTTTGGGAAGCACCGGGGCAGCTTGTGCGCTGTGCTCGGGGCAGGAAAGCTCATGGTGAGCAGGCCAGCTGGCTCCTTCCCCAGAGAAGGGAGGGCGGCATGCAGCGGAAGTGCTCTCGGCCCCAACAGGGAAGCTCCGAATGCGCGGCTTGCTTGGGCTCCTCTCTGCTGGGAGCTGCAGGCTGCACGGGGAAGGGTAGGAGCGACCGGCCAGATCAGGCGCATGGGGGAGCATTTGCTGGCTGGGCAGAGGCTGCCCCGCCCGCTCTTCCTTCCCTGGTGTTGCCTCGAGCTCTGGACAGCATCCAGCATGGCCATTCACGCCGGCAAAGGTTGGTGCAACCCTCTCTTGCCACTTCTTCCAAGGGAGCATGACTGCTTTCCAGCCGGTGTGCCTCTTACCGCTTACCGCACTCTCCTCCAGTCCTCCTGGAGGCAGCTCGCTTCTCCTTCTCCTGGCTGACAGGGGTGAGAGGGCACGCCGGAACCCAGAAGAAGAAAAGGAGCAGAGCTGCCCGCTAGGCTGGGGCTTCCCTTCCTCTCTGCGGCATCCCATGTGGATCCCAGGCAGTGCAGCTTCGGGGCCTTTCCTTGCAGTGTCGATGACAAGGTAGGCAGGCAGGCGAGCGGGTACAGGGGAGCGACTGGGGCAGTGATCCTGGCTGGCAAGGGGGTGGATGTCCTGGGGCACGCATGTGCACCGGCCAGCTAGTCTTCTGTTTACTAGCACGCATGCGTGCGCGACAATCAGGACGATGCACATGCGTGTGCCAGAAACCCAGAAGAGGAATGGGTGTGCCCTGCATGCCAGGTGAAATGGCTCTGCATGCCACCAGTTCTGACTTCGGACCCAAAGTAGCCAGGATGGTGGATCCAGAGGCAGCGGAGGGAGGAGCCTCCTGCGGGGGCAGCAAAGAGGAAGAGGAGGAAGAGGAAGGGAGGATTCCAGGGTTTTCTTACATCTGAAGTTTATTATTTTATAGCAAAGCGAAGGGAAGGGAAGTGAGTGGGAGGAAGAATAATGTGGATGAAGCTGCTGAGGGTTCAAAGCCTGGAGAGTTGAGGGGTCTGGAGTGACAGGTCCACCTAGCATCCCTGGGGACAGTCTAGATGGTCTCCACCCCTCCCTCAGAAGAAAGGGAGGCCCTGAAAGGAAGCTGGTGTGTATGTGTGTCTCAGCAGGAGAAGGTCCAGGCTGCCATTCTCCTCCTCCCCCCAAACTGCCACCTTCAGCCTCCATTTCTCACAGGTTGCAAACAGGACAAAGAGTCTTCAGCTGTTAAAGAAAAAATATGCTTTTGCATCGGAGAGCAGGATTAATTCACGAGTGCTGTAGAAAAAGAGATGGGAGAGAAAATCAGAATATAAAGAGACACTTTTCCTGTAAATAATATATTCTTCTTCCCTTTCATCCCCCACCCCCAAGTCAGGCCCCCACTGCAGGGGGGTGATTGACAGGCAGGGACACATAGAGAGAGAATCCGCCCATTTCAGGGAGGAAAAGGCTGGGATGCTTCATATGAAGAAAGAAGACGGGGCTACGATGGGGGTGGCAGCAAAGGGGGGAGCCTGGGCTCACTTGGCCAGAAATTGTGGGAATCTTCAGAAGGAGAAGGGGGGTCAGGAAGAAGGGCCTGTCCAGGTTCCAACTAATGAACCCAAAGGAGTCTGCATGGGGTGCCAAGAAGGATCCTCTCGGACTGGAGGGTGGGGTGCAGTTCAGGGCGAAGTTTTGGAGGGAGTTCATTAAGTTGATAGTTTCATCTCAAGGACTCACCTCCACCTCCCACCCGAGGACGAACGGAGGTATAGAACGAGCGAACGCAGTGATAGAACAATACCTGAGATGCTACGATAATTATCAGCAATTTAGCTGGGCAGATCTCCTGCCATTTGCTGAAGTGGCCTTCAATACCGCAGTGCATAGTAGCATGGGACTCACCCCTTCTAAAATAGCCACAGGGTGGAATTTGTCCCCATGCCTGAATACCCTCAGGAACCTCCCTCCACAGTGACCCTAACAGAATGGGGGGGTGCTTACAAAATCCGTGGGGGAATCTAAACCTGGGGTGCTCCCTCCCCAAGGGAGGAATGGGAAGGAATGCCCCCCACCTTCCCTTCCCTTTTGCAATTTCCACAAACTTGGAAATATTCTGGGCAAGATTTTAGCATTTGGGTGTGTTTTGTTTTTGATTGCAGTACTTTTTCAGAGTTCTGTAAGGAAAAGCTGACAAAAATCAAAAATCTGCTGTATCTACAGCAAGGAGATATTGCCCAGGCATATTTTTTTAAAGGAACAATTAAGGAAATTTAAAAACCTCCAATAACTTGTAGGAGGGGTTCAGATAAGGGGGAAGAGGAGAAACTCACCTGCAGGAGGTCGGATGGGAATTGCTGGAAAGTGAAAAAGACTCAATCAGAAACCTTTATGGGCTGGAGGACTGGGGGGGGTAGTCCCTATCCCCTTTGATAGCCCATAATAGTTTGCAGGATCTTCACTTAATAACCGCTTGAGGAACAGAAGTTCCCACAAATATTCCTCCAGGGGCCCCTCCTGGCCACCTGCTAAGCTTGATGAGAGGCCTCCCCTAGAGGGTCCCCTCCCCACAACCTCTCCTCCAGCCCCCCAGACTCACCTTTCTTGCTCTTCAGGTAGGAGAAGAGCCCCACAGCCAGGAAGGCCACTCCTATCACGGCCCCCATGATCCCCGTCCAGAGTTTGCTCCTGGCAGAGCTGGAGGAAGGGGGCTCTGGGGAAGGAGAAGGAGCCTCACCTGAGCAGGAGGATCAGGCCCACCTTCCCCCAGGAGGGTCCATTCCATCTCCCCCATGGGGTGGGTTTCTCCCCCTTCTCAGGGCAGGAAGAGAGGGAGGGGAGGGAGAAGCTTACCCCACTGGATGGTAATGGGGGCCTCCAGGCTGGCATGCCCCACCTTGCAAGTGTAGACATCCTCCCATTGGGGCTGGGTCTCCAACATCACCTGGAGCTGGTAGGTCCAGTCTCCGTTCTGGAGCTCCTCCCCAAAGGCCACGCCCTCGTCCTCCAGCCGCCCGTTCTTCAGCCACTGGACCTCGATCTCCATGGGGTAAAAGCCGGTCGCGGTGCAGAGGAGGATGGTGTTGGGGGAAGAGGGGTCCATCTTGGTGGGGGAGATGGAGACGGTGGGCTTGGCTGGAGGGAAGGAGGTGAAGGAGGCACATGAGAGACACAACAGGGCCCAGAATGGAAGACCAAGTTGGTTAGTTCAGGCCAAGATCCCTTTTCACTCCTGAAAATATACTGTGTTTTAAGTCATCTTCCAAAGTAAATTGCAGCAAGAAATTAAAAGGGATCCTGAAAGAGGGAAAAACGTTAAATCCTTCCTGATTGGGACCAATTACAGTCTCCAAAAAGAATTCCCCAAATAGGCATGTCTGACAGGGATAAATGCTGGAAACGCCCAGAGGTGGAAGGAACCTTCTGCCAGATGTGGTGGACATGGAAATAAGTAACGCAGAAGACAGGAAGGACAGACGCAGCACGAGTCGGATGATTTATGGGATCTCGTTGAAAATGAAACCACACTTTTAATTAGGTGTAATACCACAACATTTATTTGTTTGTTTGCTTAGTAAACTTAGTTATTTATTAAATTTATTTGCCAAAGTGGTCACAACTAACCCAAAGTCTTACAGACACTCTCCTAGCCGTGACTGCCACCTGCTCTCCGGGAGTCCAGGAGAATCTCCAGAATTGCCAACTGGGTCTCTGGGACAATGCAGCTCCACCCAGAAGGAAGTTGGTTAAAGTCCCCCATCTTGGGGCTCCCAACACCCAAAGCCCTTTGGCCTTTCCAGGGTTCAGACGAAGCCCCTAATCCCCCACTCAGCCCCTCCCCCCACAGCCTCCGGGACCCTCGAGGGGGCAGCCTCAGCATCTCCTGGGTCCCCAGAGGTGGAGATGAAACCTTATCACATCAGCAGACGGAGGAGACCTCCAGCCCTGGTGACGGATGGCCTCACCCAGCGGCTTCATGCGGAGGTTAGAGAGGAGAGGAGAGAGGACGGAGCCAAATGCCTCTGGGCAGCCCTGAAGGTGATCAAGCAAGTTTGCCAAGGGAAAGAAAGAAAAAGAGAGAGAGAGAGAGAAAAGAGGAGAGAGAGGAGAGGAGAGGAGAGGAGAGGAGAGGAGAGGAGAGGAGAGAAGAGAAGAGAAGAGAAGAGAAGAGAAGAGAAGAGAAGAGAAATAAGAGAAGGGAAGGGAAGGGAAGGGAAGGGAAGGGAAGAGAAGAGAAGAGAAGAGAAGAGAAGAGAAGAGAAGAGAAGAGAAGAGAAGAGAAGAGAAGAGAAGATCTTTGTCCCAATTTTCTTTGGTGTTTCAATCACTTTTCAAAAAGTTTTATTTGGAGAGAGAAAATTTCTCCTTCCACTTTCCCTTTTCTCCCTTTAGGATCCACAAGATGCAGAAATAAACAAAAAAATCAGCAGAAGATTTCAGGGGGAAAAATACAAAATGTGATGTGGCTGCAAACCCCCCAATTTTAGGCAGCCTCAACAGAAAGAGGCATTTTGAAGGAAAGGGCAAAGGAGCCCAATGGGGGGGGCAGCCCTTTGCTCCCCATAACTGCCAGAATCCCCTGAAGGAAAAGTTTATCCCCCACTGAAGATGAGAGACCCTGAATCCCCCCTTCAGAGCAGGAAGGGCAGAAGAGGTTTTGGGGGATCTCATGATCTCTCTCGAGGATCCTTCCTGGGGGGGCTTTGGGGGGATTCAAGGGGAGACCCCCCCCCTCAGACCAGGCTCTGCCTGCACCCAGCCGGCCTCCTTCCCAGCCGCAGGAACCGGCCATTCCTGGGGAAGGAGGTGGGGAGGGGTCCCTCTGACTCCCAGAGGGAAGCTTCTGCCCTGGATGAGGGGGGCAGGGAGTGGGGAAGGGATCCAGAGGGGATCTGGGATCTGGATCTCCTCCTTCAGCAAGTGCTCCAACTGGCACAACTCTTGGATGGATTAATGGGGGGGGGTTAGTCTGGATGAGCCCCCCAAGAGAGTTGACAATAGATCCATTCCAGCCCAGAGTCCTTTGCTAACCTTTTTTTTTCATTGAGTTTTTTTTAGTAACAGTAAATTCTATGATGCTTAAGAAGGACCCATTTTTAAATGGTTCTTTGTAATTCCAACCTGGGATCTGGTCAGGTTTCCACGCAGACAAATAGCAACATTTCAGGTGTGAGTTGTTTTCTTTTCTCAGGAAAATCCCATTTGCCTCTTGGGACATTAAAGGCCTTTGTGGAATTGCTAAAAGAAGGAAGAGGCTTTACAAACTGAAAATGGCTTTTTTTAAAAAAAACAGGAAATGCAAATTTTGGATGAGAAAAAAAGTCTTTTAGCAAGAAAATGGAAGGATCAGATTTTAAAGCTTCAATTTGGTATTTTTCCATGTTTATTTTTATAGCCCATCTCAAACCTCCTTATTTACAAGACTGCCGTGTGAAGATTTTGGGGTTCCAATTTGGCCAGATGGGAGTTGCTGGATTTTAATTGGATCAGAAAAAGTTTTTTTTTTTCCTTTTAAATACCTACCAAGGGACACAACACAGCTGAATATTATTATCTCCATGAAAATATCCTCTTTGGTAGGAAAAACATTTCCAAATGCATCTTATGTGGCAGCTGAAAATCCTCCCAGGTTTGCAGGGAAGAATTTAGGAGTGAAAATGAGTTTTGCCTCCAGACTATGAATATGTGGAGAGCAAAATCTCTTTTGGTTCCCCTAAAACATTCAATGATTTCCGGAAGGAGCAAATGCTCCAAGAGGCTTTTCTCTCTTAGGATCTGGAGGTTTTCCTCTTATGGAAGAAAGATCTCATTAGATTCTATGGTGAGATGTTATTTTTGGAGAATCTCTGGAGTTAAACTTAACCAGTTCTTAAGTGAAGATGCTTTCAAGTCTTCTCTGATTCTAATAAAAGGAATATAATTTCCCTGGAAAGGCCGAATGGCAACAAGGGCAGCTAAAATCCTTGATTTGCGCAATGCTTTTGGCCTCTGAAACCCCATCAGTGGATAGAAATATAGAAGATTTTTATTAGACAAAGAAATAAAATGTAGAAAAAGAAATGTCGGCAACATCGAAGGAATCTGGAAGAGAGAAGGAAAGAATCGGAGGCTTCAGGGCTGAATGGAGGCCCAATTTCTTTCTTGTGACCCCAAATTCAGTTTTAAGGCTTGTGGGTGTTTTTGGACTCTCCCCCCAAATCAGGAGCCTCCCCAGGAAGGAAGAACGGAAGAGAACAGGGTTCCTGTTATTGGGGGTTTTAGATCTCGGTTTAAGCATTGAATCATGATTACAAATTCTAGGCTGCTTCCGTTACTCATTTCTTTCTTCATTGGATTTAAAAGCTGCAGGACTGGAAATGACTCTGAATGAAGAAAGAGGAAAAAAAAGCAGAAGATCCATAGAAAGGGGTCAACAGGGGAAAAAGAGTCCACCAATTCTTTTTTTTTTTATTTTAGGTAAAAAATAAGGTTTTATCCCAAAGTGCCCAAAACAGGATTTCTGGAGCAGAGGAAGAGAGGGAGGGGCTTCTGGGTGGGAAGAGGGAGGGAGACAGGAGGTTCCTGAATAGGTTAGAAATGAATCAGGGATAGAGAGAAATATATATGTAGATACAGGGAGTCCTCGACTTATGACCACAATTGGGCCCAAGATTTCTGTTGCTAAGCGAGACGTTTGTTCAATGAATGTTGCCCCATGTTACGACCTTTCTTGCCACAGTCATTAACTGAATCACTGCAGTTGTTAAATGAGTAGCAGGGTTGTTAAGTGAATCCAGCTTCCCACGGACTTTGCTTATCGGAAGGTCGCAAAAGGAGATCACGTGACTCCGGGACGCTGTGACTGTCACAAGTATAAGTCAGTTGCCAAGTATCTGGATTTGGATCACGTGACCCTGGGGAGGCTGCAACGGTCGTAAGTGTGAAAAAGGGTCAGAAGTCATTTGTTTTCACTGCTGCTGTAACTTTCAACTAAACGAACTGTTGTTAAGTGGAGGACTCCCTGCATTGAGCAGGAGAGAGAGAGAGAGAGACAGAGAGAGAGAGAGAGAGAGAGAGAGACAGAGAGAGAGAGACAGAGAGAGAGAGAGAGAGAGAGAGAGAGAGAGAGACCTGGTTGGATTCCCCTCCCACCGGAAAAAAACAATATTTGGATGGATTTTGTTGGGGGTGGATGGGAAATGGATCGAAGGGATTCCAGATTCCGGGCAGGAGGAGAGTTTGGAGCCTGGGAAGAAGATTTTGTCCATCTGAGAGTGCAGAATAAATAAATAAATAAATGAGGAGCAAAACCTCCATCAGGGAGAATCGAAAGGAATGAAAGGAAATGAGGGGGGGTCCTGGCCTCCCCCTCCCAGGGAAGAGCCCCCCTCCCTCCCTCCCTCCCCCTCAGACTCACCTCTCCGGCCAATCGTGCGCTCCGCCTTGGGTGCCTGGTAGCTGCCCACCTTGTAGGCCCGTCGGCAGAAGGAATCCACTTGGGCCTTCTTGTACTGCAGGAGCTGCTCATCCCTGTTCCACCTGTCCACATCCCCCTTCCCAAACTCTGTGACGGCCACGAACTTCCCGAGGTCGCTGTCGAAGTGGGCGAACTCCTGCCGGTCGTAGATGTATCGGTCCAGGAACCTCACCCGCTGCGTCCCGTTGAGGAAGCGGCACCCGTGCTTCCACTGGAGCAGGAAAAGGGCTGCGGGGAGGAGAAGGAAGAAAGCCGCTGGGAGAGGAGGGGGGGTCTACGCGGGAAGGGGGAGGGTGGCGGGGGACTTTCCTTGGAGGGACTGGCGGAAGACGCCCCCTGGAGGAGGGAACGGGAACTCTCTCAGTCCCAGAGAGGAAGGGAGGCTTCCTGGGGGGTCTGGAGGGGGGAGGGGAGGGAAGAGGGGGAGGGGTGGGAAAAGACAGGCAGAAGCTCAACTGGTCGGCCAGATCTCCTCTCTGCAGGGAAGGTTGGATCCAAACAGGCAGGAATTGGGGGGGGAGGGGCTGGAGGGAAAGTAACGTCCATCCCCCCCATTCTCTCTTCCTTTGGGAGGGGATCTGGGGAGGGGGCACAATGAGGACATCTAGACCGACTCTCCCAGGGTCCCCCCCTTTCTTCTTCCCCCATATCTTCAGCCCAGCTCCCTCCCTTTCAGGGACTCCTGATTCCTCTCCCCCTCCCCAAAAACAGCCTCTCAAAGGGAGGATCTCCTGCCCTCTCCTTCTCCCTTACTTCCCCCTCCCCTCCAGAGGGATTATGGAAGTTCCTGGCCTCCTCCCCAAATTCAGGGGCTCCCCAGGAAGGGCCCGAAGCCCCCCTCTTGCCTGACCTTCACAGCCTCAAAGTTGAGATTCAGGAGAAAAAGTGAAGTTTCTGAAGAAGGAAAAAGACTTTTGCTCAAATGCCTCTTTTCCCTTCTGGGGATTCAGGGCTGAAAATGCCTCAGTTTCCCTCTTTCGCTTTGCTTTTCCTCCCCTTCCTCTTTCCATGCAGCCCCCTCCCACCCAGGCACAGGAGAGGCTGCGACCCCCACCTGGCTACATGGGGGGAGGGTTAGGATTAGGGTCCCTCTCCGTCCTCCTGGGGGGAGGGGCTGTGGGGAGGAAGGGGGAGGAGACCACGCAGAGATGGAGGCTGGGGGAGGCTCTGGGGACCCATCGGCTTCCTTCCCCCTTCCCAGCCCCCTCCTCTCCCGCCCAGCCCCCTCCTTACCGGGGGTCTCCTTCCCCCCTTCGCTCCCGGGGATCCGGCCCAGCGCCCCCAGCAGCAGCATCAGGGGGAGCCCAGCCAAAGCCATGGAGGCTCCCCACAAGCGCCCCAAAGGGGGGAGAAAGACGCTCCCAGCCCCAGAGGAGGAATCGGAGGGTCTGGAGGGGGGGAGGAGTTTTCCTGGGACTTCGGAAGAGGGAGTGTCCAGAAAGAGCAGGAGGACCAATGGGAATCCTCCCTTCTGCAGCGTCATCGGTCTCCGGGCAGAGCCTCCCTTGACTTCGCCCGATGCAGGAGAGAGTTCCACGCAGAGAGAGAAGCGGAGAAAGGGGGGGAGGGGAATCCCTTCAGTCTTGGGGGGCTGCAATCTGGGGGGTCTTTCATGCCAGCTCCGGGGGAGAATCTCCCTTCCTTTTGCCCTCCTCCCCCCCCCAAGATTCTCCTCCAACCTCCCTTTCTCTGGGTGCCTGGACTGGAGGGGCGGACTAGATGCCCTCTGAGTTCCCAGAGTGCCCAGAAGGAGCCTAAGCTGGAGCTGCGGAGAGTCCAGGAGGGCAAAGTGGATCCAGAGCTCGAGGGGTCCTTCGGGGCTCAGAAGGGGAGGAGGGAGCCCCCAGCAGCTGCCCTGGATGACAAGGGGGGAGGGGCAGCCCCACAGCCAGCCAGGACTTGGGGGTCACACGCTCCCCCCAATCCGAAGGGAAGCCAGGAAAACCCTCAGCTGACAGTCCACGCAGGAAGAGGCGGAGGGGATCTGCAGGGATCCCTCCTAATCCAGCCGGATCTTGTGGGATCCCAAGTGAACGAGGGAGATCCCAAGGGCAGGAGTGGTCTTCCCCTCCAGGAAGGGTCGCAAGTTGACTTTCCCCCCCCACACTCAGAGCCCAGCCAAGAGCCCCCCAATCCCCCTTCTCTTCCGGCCCAAGCCCAGAATTCAGGGAGTCCCCCCCCCCGTCTGAGCAGCAGCTCTTCCTCCCTCCCCCCCCCCCCAAATTCTTAGCCAAAGGGCCCTCAAGGCACTTTTTCCTCCCTGGAAATTTTGAGGGTGTTTTTGTCCTTAATTCCCTCCAACTTTTGTAGGTGTGTTTGTACAAAACGTCTTTTGAAGAGAAATATCGTTTCCAAATAAATGCAGCTTTTCCCTCCTTTCCAAATCTCTGCCGTGGTTTGAAATAAACCTTTAAGCTCCATAAATCTCAGAAACATTTTATATTATGAAGGAGCAGATTCTCCATTCCTCCCTTTTGTTCTTTGCCAGGGAACTCAACTCACTCATTTTGCCTGCAGGGATCGTGTGAGAAAAGGGGATTTTAGGGGGAAAGGAATCAGTCCTGGGACTCCCAAGTCCTAAGAATCAGCCTCTGAGATGAATTTAGTTCTTCTGGAGGGAAGTTGGAGGAAACATTTTCCCAAAAGACGGAGAAGAAAATCCATATCCACGGATATGATGTGTCAGAGGATCTGAGTGAATTTTTTTCCTTGTAAAAGATTTCAGGAAGGATGGAGGGACAGTATATTAAACCGAAGAATAAATTTATAATTTATAGAACAACCTGGAATTTTAATAGAAATCCTGGGGACTTCAGGGATCAGGAATTACAGCCTTTTCACCATCACAGTCAGGAAATCTCCCCCCCCCCAAACTATCCCAAAAGGAGACCTTCTGTTTCTTCTTCTCCTCTTTCACTTCATCCATAGAAAACTTTTTTTTCTAGTCTTTGGGGGAGATTCGGGTTCTGCTCAGTTACGCAAAGGCGGCTTAGAGAGATCCTGAATTCCGGATCCTGTTTCAAGAGCTTTGGGGGTCCAGAGGTGGCCTGGGTCCTTTCCAGGGATGGGGGGGCTGGAGGGGTCAAACTCCCCCCTGGCCCAGCACCAGCCTCAGCAGCCCAGAGCCAGGTCCCCCCCAGCATCTGCCCCACAGTTGTGTATCTGACACAGCCACTCGCACACAGTCAGCCCCAGATCCAGGCAGCCTCTGTGGGGCCTCCACCCCTCACCTGACCCAGGCAGAACCTCTGGGCCCCTTTCATGCTTCCCCCCCCCCAAATATTGTGCTCTCCTCCGAGTTCCCTCTGCCATCCCCAGCTTCACACACACACAAATACACACACACACATACACAGAGTTTCTTTCTCCAGCCCCCAAGAGCCGCAGAGGCGCTTGGGCTTCGCTTCCCCAGCCTGAAGCTTTGGGCTCCTCCGAAGCGGAACTGAGGACCTGGCCAGGATCCAGCAGGCAACAAGCCTCCATTCTCCCTCAGGGCAGTTCAGGGACTCCCCTCCTCCTCCTCCTCCTCCGCCCCATGGCTGAGTCTGCAGGTGGGGCAGCCACAAGGTCCTCTGCCCCATTGGAGGAGGCTGAAGGGGCCCTTCCTGACCCCCGAGGAGACCCTGGGGAGCCCAGGAAAGAAACCGATGGAGGGTTGGAGAAATGTCACTCAAAGGACCCACATTCTCCCCCTTGGGACCCTTTGTGGGGAGACCCTCCCTGCTCTCTGGGGAGGCTCTGACGGAGGAAGGATGGGAGGGAAGAGGGGAAAAGGGGGACCAGCATGGAGGGGGAGGGACTCAGTTGCAGTTGGGGGGGGAGGACACTGTTCAGAGGACCTGGAGGAGGGGGATGGGGAGGGGTCTCCCCAGAGAAAGTCTATCCATGGGTGGCTAAACATCGACACCAACTTGAAGGCATGAAACCATCATCAAACAAGCTGATTAGAGGAGTTCTCCAGTCCTTTTCTCCCTCCGTTGAAGCAGATTGAAGAAAGTCCTTGACTTACATCGGTTCATTTAGTGACCGTTTGACTTTGGGGTTGGGTGGCTTCCAATATACCCCCATGGCTCCATCCTTCTTTTCCCCCTTTTATGTTATCTGAAATGCATGGAAGGTTTTCGTCTTTCTTCTGTTGCTTTTCTAGAGCGGTTTGGTTATTTCTTACATATCGCGCAATTTCACCTCCTCTTTTTTTAGGTCTGTTTCTTATTTGTTTATTTATTTATTTCATAAAACGCAAAGAAAGACAGAAATAGGAAATCAGGGGAAGGAGAAAAAGAGGGGAAAAGAAAGTCTGAGGTTCAAGGGGCAAAAGGGAAAAAAGGCTTTGACTTCCGGCTCTTTTCAGTACAGTAGAAGATTTTTTAAAAAAACAACTTTTTGCTTTTACACCTTAATATGTCAGCAGCCATTTCTAGAAGGACAATTCAATCTAACGGACAAAAGCAAAGTCATTTTAGGTCCGTTTCCTTTGAACACTTTAAATGTGTTCAATTTAACAGCTGGGGAAGGAAAGTCTAGAATGATCCAGAACACCCCTTTGTGGCTGAGGGAGGGAGGGAGGGCTCCCGCCTGAGGGAATCTGCGCTCTGATTGGTTGCTGAGGGTGGAAAGGGGGCGTTTCCCTTTTTTCCCGCCTTTTTCTTCTAGGCGCCTTTGAGAAGGAGACAGATAATAATATGGAATAAGATGAAGTAAAAATTTGTATAAATAGTAAATAATAAGGAAGGATCACTACAAAAAAGCTGTAAAAAGAGTATATAAATGTTGTATGTTTTGTTTTGTTTTAATGTTTCATAATAAAAATTATTTTTTAAAAAAGAAAAGAGCGCTGAGCTGTGGAGAGCGGGAAACTCCAGAGTGGAAGGAGGCTGAGGAGCGGCAGGGCCGGGATCGGAGTCAGCCGGGGGGAAAGGGAGGGAGGTGTGTGGTGCCACTTCCCCCTACAAGCGCAGCGTCCGCCTGCCCTTCTCTCAGCGAGGAAGCTTCCCAGCCGCTTGCTTCGAAGTAGCCGAGCCGTTCCCGTGGAAGGGAAGCAGGCGGCCCCGGGGCTCGTGATTGGCGGCCTCCGCATGGAGCTTTCGGCCGCCTCTCCCCAGAGCTCTGAGGCATAGCAGCTGCCTGCTCCTCCCTCTCCGCCTCCCACCTGCCCTCAGCCTTGCCCCAAAGTTTGGGAAGCACCAGGGACAGTTTGTGCGCTGCGCTCGGGGCAGGAAAGCTCATGGCGAGCAGGCCAGCTGGCTCCTTCCCCAGAGAAGGGAAAGCGGCATGCAGCGGAAGTGCTCTCGGCCCCAACAGGGAAGCTCCGAATGCTTTCCAGCCGGCGCACCTCTTACCGCTTACCACGCTCTCCTCCGGTCTTCCTGGAGGCAGCTCGCTTCTCCTTCTCCTGGGTGAGAGGGGTGAGGGGGCACGCCGGAACCCAGAAGAAGAAAAGGAGCAGAGCTGCCAGCTAGGCTGGGGCTTCCCTTCCTCTCTGCGGCAGCCCATGTGGATCCCAGGCAGTGCAGCTTCGGGGCTTTTCCTCACAGTGTCAATGACAAGGTAGGCAGGCAGGCGAGCGGGTACAGGGGAGCGACTGGGGCAGTGATCCTGGCTGGCAAGGAGGTGGATGTCCTGGGGCACGTATGTGCTCTGGCACATACTTCTGTTTACTGGCACATATGCATGTGCGACAATCAGGACGATGCACATGCGTGTGCCAGAAGCCCAGAAGAGGAATGGGCGACGCCTTGCATGCCAGGTGAAATGGCTCTGCGTGCCACTTCCAGCACGCGTGCCATAGTTTTGCTATCACGGACCTATACCGAATCTGAGAGGGAGGGAGGGAGCCATTGGGTGCCAAAATGGGGCAGGACCCTCCAGTTGTGAAGGGGAGAAATGGCTGAAATGGCTGGGTGAATGTAGGGGAGTCTCGGGTGCCCCCCAATGGCTCCCCACAAATGCTCAGGGAGGACCGTGCCTGCTGCCATTCTGCTCCTCCAAAGGGGACTTGAAGGGAAGCAGAGCAAGGGGGCCTCTGAGCAGGAAGGGGGGTCCTGCCCCTTCGCCTCCCTGGATCTGCCCACCCTCCTCCTGAACCAGATCTGACTTTGGACCCAAAATAGCCTGGATGGTGGATCCAGAGGCAGCGGAGGGAGGAGCCTCCTGCGGGGGCAGCAAAGAGGAAGAGGAGGAAGAGGAAGGGAGGATTCCAGGGTTTTCCTACATCTGAAGTTTATTCTTTTATAGCAAAGCGAAGGGAAGGGAAGTGATTCGGAGGAAGAATGATGGAGATGAAGCTGCTGTGGGTTCAAAGCCAGGAGAGTTGAGGGGGATAGACTGACAGGTCAGCCCAGTGTCCCTGTGGACAGTCTGGATGGTCTCCACCCCTCTCTAACAAGAAAGAGAGCCCTGAGAGGAAGCTGGAGGGGGGTCTCAGCCGGAGAAGGTCCAGGCTGCCATTCTCCTCCTCCCCCCAACCTGCCACCTTCAGCCTCCATTTCTCAGAGGCTGCAAACAGGACAAAGAGTCTTCAGCTGTTAAAGAAAAAATAATCCTTTTGCATCGGAGAGCAGGATTAATTCATGAGTGCTGTAGAAAAAGAGATGGGGAAGAAAATCAGAATATAAAGAGAATCTTTTAGTGTAAATAACATACTTTTCTTCCTTTTCAGCCCCCACCCACAAGGCAGGCCCACACTGCAGGGGGGTGGTTGACAGGCAGGGACAGATAAGAGGGAGAATCTGCCCATTTCAGGGAGGAAAAGGCTGGGAAGGACCAGGGATTCCTCCCCATTTCATCTCCAGGGGATTCTGGAATTCTCCCTAATTGTCTTAATTAGAGGGTTAATCAAGAGGGGAGGGCCCCCTCCCCCACTCCCTCCGTGCAGATATGAAGAGAGAAGACGGGGCTACGATGGGGGTGGCAGCAAAGGGGGGAGCCTGGGCTCACTTGGCCAGAAGTTGTGGGAATTCTCACAAGGAGAAGGGGGGTCAGGAAGAAGAGCCTGTCAAGGCTGCAACTGATGATCCCAAAGGAGTCTACGTGGGGGGCCAAGGAGGATCATCTGGGAAGGGGGGGTGGGTGGGGGTTTCCAATTCACAGCAAAGTCTTGGAGGGAGTTCATTCAGATGATAAGGTCATCTCAAGGACTTAGCTCCACCTTCCATCCGAGTAGGGACAGAGCTCCAGCAAGAGCTAATGCAATGACAGAACTATACCTGAGATGATTGGTGGGTTGCCCCCAGTTTGGACTGGTTCGCAAGAACTGGTAGTAAAACTTGCAGGAGGCCCCGCCCACTGCCCCAGATGTCCTCATCGGCAATCTGCACATGCGCAGAAGCAAGGCGTACATGTGAGCGAAGCAAGCGCGCGCACGCAATCCCATTGCGAACCGGTACTAAAGGTAAGTAGACCCCTCCCCTGCCTGAGATGCTCTGTTAATTATCAGCAATTTAGCTGGGCAAAATCTCCTGCCGTTTGCTGAAGTGGCCTCCAATCCCCCAGTGCAGAGGTGGGATTCACTTACCTTCCCTCCCGGACTGCAAATGTGAGTGTGCTCAAGCACTCGCTTCGCTCACATGTGCCACCTCTGCGCATGCACACGGCCTTCTGCGCATGTGCAGTAGTTGCGCATTACGTCTGGGAGGGTGGGCAGAGCCTCCCACAGTCATCGCTACCAGTTCGCATGATCCAGACAGAACCGGCGGAATCCCACCACTGCCGCAGTGCATAGTAGCATGGGACTCACCTCTTTTGAGATAGCCGCAGGGGTGGAATACTCTCAGGAACCCCCCATCCACAGTGAGCCTAACAGAATGGGTGGGTTGCTTACAAAATGCTTGTGGGAATGTATATCTGGGGTGCTCCCTCCCCAAGGGGGGAGCGGGAAGGAATGGCCCCCTCCTTCCCTTCCCTTTGGCAATTTCCCAAAATGTGGAAAAATTCTGGAAAAAAATTTCCTGAAAAAATTCTTCAGGAAGTGAGGGGAGCCGAATGTCAAGTCGCAAATCATCCCTGGCCTGCTCTCGAGTTGCCGTAAGCAAGGGGGATGAGAAATTGATGAAACGGCATGGCAGCCAAAGACAGATGCACATTCTAGACTTATCTCTCTCAAGGCTGCATCCCAGGGTTACCCACAGCGGTTGGAGGGGAGTGGTCTCTACAACCCCAAAATTGCTCCGTTGGCAGATGTGATTGACGACACACCCTTGGGAGAGGGGGGAAACAGGGTCATGATTGGGGCGTAAATTATGTAGGGTCAGAGCTGGTTCACTTGGGAACGTGCAGACATGAAGCTCCTAATAAATAACTGGATTTCTTTTGAAGCTTGGCTCGAGGCTCATGATTTAATGAGGGCATCCGTCAGAACCCTGAGACTCTCCTCTTTTGCAATTTCCCAACACTTGGAAAAATTCTGGGCAACATTTTAGCGTTTGTGTCTGCTTTTGTTTTTGATTGCAATACTTTTTCAGGTCTCTGTAAGGAAAAGCTGCCCAAAATCCAAAAATTGTTTTTTTTTTTTTTTTTAAAAAGGAACAATTAAGGAATTAAAAAAAAACCACCTATAACTCTTAGGAGGGGCTGAGATGAGGGGGAAGAGGAGAAACTCACCTGCAGGAGGTTGGATGGGAGTTGCTGGAAGGAGAAAAAGACCCAATCAGGACCCTTCATGGGCTGGAGGACTCAGCGGGACCCCCTCCCCATTGATAGCCCATAATAGGTTGTGTGATCTTCACTTATAGCCCCTCAAATAAATGAAGCTGCCAAAAATATTCCTCAAGGAGCCCCTCTTGGCCACCTGCTAAGCTTGATGAGAGGCCTCCCCTAGAGGGTCCCCTCCCCACAACCTCTCCTCCAGGCCCCCAGACTCACCTTTCTTGCTCTTCAGATAGGAGAAGAGCCCCACAGCCAGGAAGGCCACTCCTATCACGGCCCCCATGATCCCCGTCCAGAGCTTGCTCCTGGCAGAGCTGGAGGAACGGGGCTCTGGGGAAGGAGAAGGAGCCTCACCTGAGCAGGAGGATCAGGCCCACCTTTCCCCAGGAGGCTCCATTCCTGCTCCCCCCACAGGGAGGGTCTTTCTCCCATCTCAGGGCAGGATGGGGTTCCCAAACCAGGAGGAGAGGGAGGGGAGGGGCTTACCCCACTGGATGGTGATGGGGGCGTCCAGGCTGGCATGCTCCACCTTGCAAGTGTAGACATCCCCCCGTTGGGGCTGGGTCTCCAACATCACCTGGAGCTGGTAGGTCCAGTCGCCATTCTGGAGCTCCTCCCCAAAGGCCACGCCCTCCTCCTCCGGCTGCCCGTTCTTCAGCCACTGGACCTCGATCTCCACGGGGTAAAAGCCGGTCGCGATGCAGAGGAGGATGGTGTTGGGGGAAGAGGGCTCCATCTTGGTGGGGGAGATGGAAACGGTGGGCTTGGCTGGAGGGAAGGAGGAGAAGGAGGGACATGAGACACACAACAGGAAAGAAATAATGCAGAAGACGGGAAGGACTGACGCAGCACGAGTCGGATGATTCTTGGGATCTCGTTGAAAATGAAACCAGATTTTTAATTAGGTCTAATACCACAACATTTGTTTATTTGTTTGTTTAGTAAACTTAGTTATTTATTAAATTTATTTGCCAAAGTGGCCACAACTAACCCAAAGTCTTACAGACACTCTCCTAGCCGTGACTGCCACCTGCTCTCCGGGAGTCCAGGAGAATCTCCAGAATTGCCAACTGGGTCTCTGGGACAATGCAGCTCGGCATCCTGTGATTTCAGGTCTCCTCAACTGGAGCCGG
The DNA here is from genome assembly GCF_059756535.1 of Pantherophis guttatus. NCBI lineage: Eukaryota > Metazoa > Chordata > Lepidosauria > Squamata > Colubridae > Pantherophis > Pantherophis guttatus. The sequence continues at coordinate 291,335,849 of NC_142064.1, forward strand.
ATCAACAATTTGCTCTAAATACATGGAATATTTATTCAAAGAACAGGAACCCCTGGAGAATTATTGGCCTCTTGTCTGAAGTATTTTCATGGAAGTAAAAATAATACTTTAGATGAAGAAGAAATTATATGAATCACAATGAAATTCAGGATCACCATTTTGGATTTATAATGAAAATGCATTCTATTTATGTGGATAAAGCTTGTGAGCAGCTAAAGGTTTTTCACAAACCATCCAGAGATTTTGGTCCTGTCCCTGTGATTGGGAAAGGCCTCACATACTTTGGTCCGAGCTTTTTTGATTTCTGGGAGGTCTGTAAATATTTGGTGGAAAGATAAACCATATCACCCACTTTGTAAACGTGTGCCGGGCACCTCTTTTTGTCAGCTTGGGCTTTATGTGCTCGGTGTGCGTCATCTAAAGCTTTTCGAGTTACTGCCCAAGTACCCCGTAGTTGTTCGATCCACTCAGTTAAAGAGGGGTTCTGTGGGTTATCCTGTGGTAGCTCTGGGATTGGCACAAACTCTTGGCCAGAGGCCACCTTAAATGGAGTGAAACGGTGCTGCTATGTATGGAGTTATTATACGCCACCTCCGCAAATGGCAATAAGTCCACCCAGTTATCTTGCTGGTAATTTATGTAATATTGCTTAACGCATTGTAAGCCGCCCTGAGTCTCCGGAGAAGGGCGGCATATAAATCAAATTTAAATAAAAATAAAATAAATAAATAAATCTTAGGTACTGTTCTAACACGGCATTGGTTCTCTCACAAGCCCCATTTGTCTGGGGGTGGTGGGTGGAGCTTAACTTCTGGGCTGAGCCTATTAACTTTAAAAACTCCTTCCAAAAGTTGGAGGTAAATTGCACACCCCTGTCCGAGATTATACATTTTGGAGCCCCATGTAATGGATAAACATGTTGAATAAACAATTTTGCAAGGGTTTTAGTTGAAGGGATTTTAGAACAAGGGATGAAATGCACTTGTTTGGAAAACAGGTCTGTTACTGCCCGGATGACGGTACAGCCTTCACTTTCTGGTAGGTCCACAATAAAATCCATGGATATTTCTTTCCAAGGGGCATTCGGCCTTGCCACTCTCTGAAGTGAACCGGGCGGTTTCCCCGGAGGTCTCTTAGCTGAGGCACACACCAGACAACTAGCTACATATGCCTCTATGTCCTTTTTGAGTGCAGGCCACCAGAATTGTCTTTTAACGAGATGTAGAGTTTTAACAAATCCAAAGTGTCCCGCCATCTTGGTGTCATGAGCATGCTGCAACACCGCTACTCTTAAACTGGCAGGAACATACAATTTGGTCCCAATCCAAGCTAGTCCATCACGGAGTGTACATTCATTTGAGTGGGTTCGAAACCACCCGTCAGTCTTTAGAGCTTCTTGTAGTTTCTGAAGCAAATTGCCCGAGAGGGCTGGATCGGCCCTCGTCTGTGCTCTTGTAGTTACTGGTGCTGCTAGTTGTGTCACAGGTATGATAGGCCAAACCACTTCCTCCTTGGTACTGTTGTATTGAGGCAATCTGGACAGTGCATCCGCCATGAAGTTCTTTCCACCAGGAAGGTAGCGTAAAGTGAAATTAAAATGGTTGAAGTATTGAGCCCAGCGAGCTTGCTTTGGTGACAGCTTACGTGTTTTCAAAGCCTCCAAATTTTTATGGTCAATCCAAACTTCAAAAGGATGCTTAGCTCCTTCAAGAAATTGTCTCCACGTTAACAATGCCCATCGCACCGCAAAAGCTTCCTTCTCCCATATGGCCCATCTCCTTGCGGTCTCTGACAATTTGCAGGACATATAGGCACAGGGTTGTAATTTCCCTTCTGCATTCTTCTGCAGAAGTACTGCTCCCACTGCCACGTTGCTCGTGTCTGCCTGTACTACAAAAGGCTCTTCCATGTCTGGATGTTTGAGGACTGGTTCAGCAGCAAACAACCGTTTCAACTTTTTGAATGCCTCCTGACAGTCCATAGTCCATTCAAGGACTCGTGAGGGCTTTGGTCTTACTTCACCTTTTGTTTTCAGAAGATTTGTTATTGGCAGCGCAATTTTGGCGAACGAGGGGATAAACTGTCTATAGAAGTTAGCAAATCCAAGGAAACTTGGTAGTTGTTTGTGGGTGCGTGGCGCAGCCCATTCCAATACTGCCCGAACTTTTCCAGGGTCCATCTCTATCTCCTCATGCGATATGCGATATCTAAGATAGTCAATTTTGCTTTGGTGGAACTTGCATTTAGAGAGCTTGGCATATAGTTCAGCAGCCCTGAGTTTTTTCAGGACAGTTCGCACCAATTTCACATGGTTGTCCATGCTCTCAGAGTAGATAAGAATGTCATCCAAGTAAACCAGCACCCCCTTATACAGGTGCTCATGCAGTACTTCGTTAATTAATTGCATGAACACCGCAGGGGCTCCTTGTAGTCCAAAAGGGAGCACTCAAAACTGGATACACCCCAGTGGGCAGTTAAATGCGGTTTTCCATTCATCCCCCTCCTTAATTGTCACTCTGTAGTATGCCTCTCGTAAGTCCAGTTTGGTGAAAATTTTCCCCTTTCCTAGATGTGCTAGCATGTCCTTCATGAGCGGCAGGGGGTAAACGTTTTCCACGCAAATAGCGTTGATATTCCTATAAGCAACCACCAAACGAAAGGAGCCATCTTTCTTTTCTCGGAACATTACAGGCGCCGCCTCCCTTGGTCTGGCTGGTTGGATAAAACCCCGTTCTAGGTTTTTATCAATGAAGTTTCGCAATTCCCCTAGTTCTCGAGGGGTCATGGGGTAGATCTTTGGCTTAGGGAGCTTCACCCCAGGGAGTATTTCAATGGTACTGTTCGTAGCTCTGTGGGGGGGCAGCACATCCGAGGCCTTTTGACTAAAAACTTCTCAGAGATCCCAATACTCCTTTGGAATCTTTTCCTCCCCTTCGATGTGGCCTATTGCCACTTCTGCCCTTTCGTGTTCTACTCTGTCCTCCAGGGGGCTTTCTTCCCTCTCTAGTCTCGGTTTTCCGGTGCGAATGTGCAAAACCCTCATTTTCCAGTTAACCCGTGGATTCCATCTACGGAGCCAGGGCAGTCCAAGTATGAGGGGTCGTTCCATGCTAGGGGCCACAATAAACCTGAGGGTCTCTACATGATCCCCCAATTGCATTTCAATGGGTTCAGTCACAAAGCTGGCTGGGCCCCCTCCTGCAATTGATCCGTCCAGTTGACAGAACGCCATGGGCCTTTTTAATGTTTTTAGCCTCAGGCCCATTTTCTCCACGATTTTTGGGCTGATTATTCACCTGGTGCACCCAGAGTCTAATAGGGCTAACATCTGCGCATGTGCCCCTGTAGATGGCACCCTTATTTCTATGGGGATGAGCATGGGGCCCTCAGTGTGACTCACCAGATCATCGGAGTCAGAGTCGGAGTCCGTCCCGCTGTCGTCCACGGTGGTCGGAGTTCCCAACTCACCCTGGTTTCGGGGAGCGAACTCAACGACTTCTCCTTTCAGTGCGGTTTCGTGAGTTTTTGCGGGTGCTTTGTCAGCCTTCTTTAGTCCCAAGCCGGTAGATTTTGGCACTGGCTTGGAGAAACATTCGGTGGCCCGATGGCCTTCCTTTCCACATTTGAAACACGTGAAGGGCTTCGATTTTGGTTTGAATTCCGCTCTCTCCGCGCCCGCCTTTGGCGCTCCTTTGCAGTATAAGGGGGATGACGGGTCCCCTGCACGGCCCCCTCGGAGTCGGCTTCGGGCCAGCTCAATTTCCACATCCTCAGCTACTACGTACCAACTCTGCAAGTCTTCGGGGACCCCCCGTGCTCTACAGTCTTTGTATATGTCTTCATTCAGTCCGTCCTTGAAACTCTCCAGTAGGGCCGCTTCTGACCACCCTGTCATGTAGGGTGCCAGTTTGCGAAATTCTTGGGTGTATTTTGGGTGTATCTCTGGCCTTGCTGGATACCCTTCATTCTGAGTCTCGCTTTCCGCTCAGCTAGGTGGTCTTCAAACCGCCTCCTAAGAGACCCCATGAACAGGTTGTAATTCCTCAGCAAGGGAGAGTTATTATTGTGGAGGACCACCATCCATTCAGGTGCTACTCCCTCTAAGACATTCGTGACGCATCTCACTCGTGCCGCATCTGATAAGAGGAAGAGAGGGAGGGGCTTCTGGCTGGGAAGAGGGAGGGAGACGGGAGGTTCCTGAATAGGATAGAAATGAATCAGGAATAGAGAGAAATATATGTATATATAGGGAGTCCTCGACAGGATCACAATTGAGCCCAACCTTTCTGTTGCTAAGTGAGACGTTTGTTCAATGAATGTTGCCCCATGTTACGACCTTTCTTGCCACAGTCGTTAAGTGAATCACTGCAGTTGTTAAATGAGTAACAGGGCTGTTAAGTGAATCTGGCTTCCCCACGGACTTTGCTTATGGGAAGGTCGCTAAAGGGGATCACATGACTCTGGGATGCTGTGACCGTCACAAGTACGAGTCCATTGCCAAGCATCTGGATTTTGACCACGTGACCCTGGGGAGGCTGCAACGGTCGTAAGTGTGAAAAAGGGTCATAAGTCATTTGTTTTCACTGCGGTTGTAATTTTCAACGGTCACTAAATGAACTGTTCTTAAGTGGAGGACTGCCTGTATTGAGCAGGAAAGAGAGAGACCTGGCTGGATTCCCCACCACCACCCCAAAAGAAACCTATCTGGATGGATTTTCTTGTGGGGGGGAAATGGATCAAAGGGATCCCAGATTCCAGACAGGAGGAGAGTTTGGAGGCTGGGAAGATTTTGTCAATCTGAGAGTGCAGAATAAATAAATAAATAAATAAATAAGGAGCAAAACCTCCATCTGGGAGGATCCCAAGGAATGAAATGAAAGGAAAGGAAAGGGGGGTCCTGGCCTACCCCTCCCTCCCTCCCCCCCCCGACTCACCTCTCCGGCCAACCACCCGCTCCTCCCTCTTGGCCGCCTGGTAGCTGTACACCCCGTAGTTGTACCGGCAGACGTAATCCACTTCGGCCTTCTTGTACTGCAGGCGCTGCTCATCCCTGTTCCAATAGTCTGCACTCGCCTTCCCCAACTCCGTGACGGCCACGAACTTCCCGAGGTCGCTGTCGAAGCGGATGTATTCCTGCCGGTCGTAGATGTAGTGGTCCAGGAGCCTCACCCGCTGCGTCCCATTGAGGAAGTGGCACTCAGACTTCTGCTGGTAGAGGAAATGGGCTGCGAGGAGGAGGGGGAGGGAAGGCCGTCAGGAGGGACTCCAGGGCCCATCACGCACAGCCGTTAGTAGAGGAGGGGGGATCCAAGCGGGAGGAGGGAGTTGCTGGAGTCCTTCCTTTCAGGTCCTGGCGGAAGACGCCCCCTGGAGGAGGGAGTGGGAACTCTCTCAGTCCCAGAGAGGAAGGGAGGCTTCCTGGGGGGTCTGGAGGGGGGAGGGGGAAAAGAGGGGGAGGGGTGGGAAAAGGCAGGCAGAAGCTCAACCGGTCCAGCGATCCCGTTCAGTCTCTGCAGGGAAGGTTGGACCTCAAGGGGCAGGAAGGATTGGGGGGAGGGGGAAGCTGGAGGGAAAGTAACGTCCATCCCCCCCACTCTCTCTTCCTTTGGGAGGGGATCTGGGGAGGGGGCACAACGAGTACATCTAGACCGACCCTCCTGGGGTCTCCCAGCCCTTCAGTCCTCACCTTCCCTCCGTCTCTCCCCCCCTTTCTTCTTCCCCAGATTCTTCAGCCCAGCTCCCTCCCTTTGGGGGACTCCTGTTTCCTCTCCCCCTCCCCAAAAAGACCCTGCAGTGCAGCCCCCCTGAAGAGCCTCTCAAAGGGAGGGTCTCCCGCCCCCTCCTCCTCCCTCCCTTCCCCCTCCCCTCCAGGGGGATTATGGGGGTTCTTGGTCTCCAAATTCAGAGTCTCCCCATGAAGGGCCCGAAGCCCCCCTCTTGCCTGACCTCCGAAGCCTCCAATCTGAGATTGAGAAGAAAAAGTGAAGTTTGTGAAGAAGCCCAAATGCCTCTTTTCCCTTCCGGGGATTCAGGGCTCAAAATGCCTCAGTTTCCCACTTTTGCTTTTCCTCCCTTCCTCTTTCCATGCAGCCCCCCCTCCCAGACATGGGGGAGGGGCGAGAGAGGCTGCGACCCCCACCTCGGCTACATGGGGGAAGGGTTAGGATTAGGGTCCCTCTCCGTCCTCCTGGGGGGGCTGTGGGGAGGAAGGGGGAGGAGACCACGCAGAGATCGAGGCTGCTGGAGGCTCCGGAGACCCATCGGCTTCCTTCCCCATTCCCAGCCCCCTCCTCCCCCGCCCAGCCCCCTCCTTACCGGGGGTCTCCTCCCCCCCTTCGCTCCCGGGGATCCGGGCCAGCGCCCCCAGCAGCAGCATCAGGGGGAGCCCAGCCAAAGCCATGGAGGCTCCCCACAAGCGCCCCAAAGGGGGGAGAAAGACGCTCCCAGCCCCAGAGGAGGAATCGGAGGGTCTGGAGGGGGGGGAGGAGGTTTCCTCGGACTTCGGAAGAGGGAGAGTCCACAAAGAGCAGGAGGACCAATGGGAATCCTCCCTTCTGCAGCGTCATCGGTCTCCGGGCAGAGCCTCCCTCGACTTCACCCGGTACAGGAGATAGTTCGGCGCAGAGAGAGAAGCGGAGAAAGTGGGGGAGGGGATCCCTTCAGTCTTGGGGGGCTGCAATCTGGGGGGTCTTTCATGCCAGCTCCGTCTTCCTTTTGCCCCCTCCCCATGATTCTCCTCCACTCTCCCTTTCTCTGGGAGCCTGGACTGGAGGGACGGACTAGATGCCCTTTGAGTTCCCACAGTGCCCAGAAGGAGCCTAAGCTGAAGCTGTGGAGACTCCAGGAGGGCAAAGTGGATCCAGAGCTCGAGGGTCCTTCGGGGCTCAGAAGGGGAGGAGGGAGCCCCCAGCAGCTGCCCTGGATGACAAGGGGGGAGGGGCAGCCCCACAGCCAGCCAGGACTTGGGGGTCACACGCTCCCCCCAATCCGAAGGGAAGCCAGGAAAACCCTCAGCTGACAGTCCACGCAAGAAGAGGCGGAGGGGATCTGCAGGGATCCCTCCTAATCCAGCCGCATCTTCTCCATTCACGGGGGAATCTCCGTAGGGATCTCTTGGCTTCACAAGAGAAAAGGGCGATTTCCTTCCTTGAAACACGCGTCTCCCTTGCTGAGAACGTCTGGACGGACCGGCTCCTTCAGATTTTCCTCCCCCGAACCCCGATTGTGTAGGAATCTCCCTCTTTCTCTCTGTGGGTCGGGATCCCCCTTTTCCTTGCAAAGCAGCCCCGGATGAAGATCCCGGAATGAAGTTCGGCCGTTTCTCCTCCGCTTCCCGCTCCTTTCCTCGGAGAACGTCCACATCTTCTCCCATAATGCACCACAATCTCTACTTTCAGCAGAGAAATATATAAAGTGACATTTTGGAAGAATTTTTTTCCATCTGATTGTGCAGCTCTAGAGTGGAATCGTGATGAGATTTGGATATTTTGGCTGTGGGACAGGAAGGCCCCTAAAACAAAAGGCTCCTTTTTATGTTTTTTTTTTTTTAAGATTATAAGGGCGTGAAAGAGAAAATAAAAGTCTTAGGGAAATGGGGAAGGGAAAGAAAGGGGAAGGAGAAGTGGGGGATAAAGGGCAAAAGGAAAAAAGAGAGGAAAAAAACTTTTTCCCAGCATAATAAAATAGAAAGTGAAATTGTACCCTCGGTTTTTATTTCTTTTCTAAGTAAATATTAACCATTTCTATAACAACAACTTAACTTAATCAGTAAATCCCAAAACTCCAGATTTCCTTTTTTTCCTGCCTCAAGCACAAAGTCCAGAAGTGGCTTCCAGGTAGAAAACCAGCTGGAAATCTATTCTTTCCTCTGGTCAAAAAGTTTATTTTGCCATTTCTGCCACATTTTTCATTCCATCACTTCGTCCCTCCTGGGGATGGAGGTTTCTTTCCATTTTTGCACATAAGGAATTCTTGCTGCAGTCAGCAGGTGCAGTAATAAAGTCATAAATTTATATTTCACGTTCCTTGTCCAGGAATCCCGAAAGGAAAACTTCTGGTTTTCAACAGACCCAGAGAGATAAATCACATTTACACCCCATTCGAAAAAGACAAGAATAAAGCTCTGAAGGGAAGAAAAAGACCCGCCTCCCCTCCAACAGCCAACAGATATACAGGATCCATAAATCTCACAAACATTTTATATTATGAATGAGCCGGATTCTCCATTCTGGCCGTTTGTTCTTTTTTTCTAGTCTTTGCGGGAGATTCGGGTTCTGCTCAGTTACGCAAAGGCGGCTTAGAGAGATCCTGAATTCCGGATCCTGTTTCAAGAGCTTTGGGGGTCCAGAGGTGGCCTGGGTCCTTTCCAGGGATGGGGGGGCTGGAGGGGTCAAACTCCCCCCTGGCCCAGCACCAGCCTCAGCAGCCCAGAGCCAGGTCCCCCCCCAGCATCTGCCCCACAGTTGTGTATCTGACACAGCCACTCGCACACAGTCAGCCCCAGATCCAGGCAGCCTCTGTGGGGCCTCCACCCCTCACCTGACTCAGGCAGAACCTCTGGGCCCCTTTCATGCTTCCAATCCCCCAAATATTGTGCTCTTCTCCAAGTTCTCTCTTACACACACACACACACACACACACACACACACACACACACCGAGCAGCCCTTCCTTCTCCAGCCCCCAAGAGCCGCAGAGGCGCTTGGGCTTCGCTTCCCCAGCCTGAAGCTTTGGGCTCCTCCGAAGCGGAACTGAGGACCTGGCCAGGATCCAGCAGGCAACAAGCCTCCATTCTCCCTCAGGGCAGCTCAGGGACTCCCCTCCTCCTCCTCCTCCTCCGCCCCATGGCTGAGTCTGCAGGTGGGGCAGCCACAAGGTCCTCTGCCCCATTGGAGGCGGCTGAAGGGGCCCTTCCTGACCCCCGAGGAGACCCTGGAGAGCCCAGGAAAGAAACCGATGGAGGGTTGGAGAAATGTCACTCAAAGGACCCACATTCTCCCCCTTGGGACCCTTTGTGGGGAGACCCTCCCTGCTCTCTGGGGAGGCTCTGACGGAGGAAGGATGGGAGGGAAGAGAGGAAAAGGGGGACCAGCATGGAGGGGGAGGGGCTCAGTGGCAGATCCATAGGGATCCTGAGCTTCTCTTCTGGGGTTGTGGCTACTCCTGCCAACTTAGCCTCCTCTGCAAATCTGACGAGTTCCCCCTTCCCCACTTGGGACTCCAGGACTCTGACTTTGTTGCTTCTTCCTTGCGATTTATATGGATTTTGATTGTTTCCCAGGATGATTTGATTGCTTCTTGTCCCGTATGACTTTCACTGGGTGTTGTGCCCTCTGATTCTGGACGAATGTATCTTGTCTCTTAGAATGGAATGGAATGGAATGGAATAGAATAGAATAGAATAGAATAGAATGGAATGGAATGGAATGGAATGGAATGGAATGGAATGGAATGGAATGGAATGGAATGGAATGGAATGGAACGGAATGGAACGGAACGGAACGGAACGGAACGGAACAGGACAGAACAGAATTCTTTATTGGCCAAATGTGATTGGAGACACAAGGAATTTGTCTCTGGTGCATAGGCTCTCAGTGTACATAAAAGAAAAGATACATTCGCCAAGAATCGTCAGGTGCAACACTTGAGGATAGTCACAGGGAACAAATAAGCAATCAGGAAACAATATCAATATAAATCGTAAAGATACAAGCAACAAAATTACAGTCAGGCAGTGATAAGTGGGAGGAGATGGGTGGTGGGAACGATGAAAAGATTAATAGTAGTAGAGATGTAGTAAATCAATCAAGGGTTGAGGGAATTATTTGTTTACCTTATCCCCGCTGAGGCCATACAAACCCATAAGGACTGGTGGATTACTGTCCTTACTGAGGTATTTAATGCGATTAATCAAACAGGCATTATCCCTAAGGTCTGGGAGGATGCCATCATCATGCCAATTCATAAGAAAGGTTCCCCCTCCAATCCAGGCAATTTTCAAAACATCCGTTTATTGTCAGTACTGGGGAAACTCTATGCCCGGTTCCTCCTGTCCAGGCTGGAGTGCTGGGTCGAGGAGGCTGGTCTGCTCGGTCATGAGCAGGCGAGGTTCAGAGCAGATCATTCTACTGTTGACCATGCTCTGATCCTATACCATCTAGCCTTAAAATACTCTACCCCTAGGAAAGGCCGTCTCTGTGTTGCCTTTATAGACTTAAAGGCTGCTTTTGATAGTATTCCCAGATACAAACTGTGGGGCAAACTCCTTTCCTGGGGCATTGATAGAAGACTTCTCTGGCTCATCTCCCAACTGCACGAGGGAACGGAGGCAAAAGTGCGCCTTACCCCCCAAGGGGACCTTTCCAACGCCATCCCTGTTAATAAGGGGGTCAGACAGGGATGTATATTGGCACCCCTTCTTTTTAACTTATATATTAGCGATTGGAGAAGGGCATTAATGGTCCAACTGGAGTATATCCATGCCCCCAGATTAGCTGACTACAGGTGCCCGCTCCTACTCTATGCGGACGATGCTGCGATTCTTTCATTCTCTCGGGTGGGTCTGCTTAGAGCCCTTAAAATCCTTTCCAACTATTGTTGCGCCAACCAACCGTTTATCAACCATTCTAAGTCTAAGATTATGATCTTCTCAAGAAGCAGGAAAAACTATCAGTGGAAGCTCGCTGGCATACCAGTGGAACAGGTCCATAGATTCCAATATTTAGGCATTCTTTTCCAATCTAATGCCATGTGGCTTACGCAGGTCAAGTCCGTCCGCACCAAGGCCAAGGCGATTACGCATGCCCTTCTGCAATTCTTTTACACGGAGGGAGCCCAACAGATTCCCTCAGTATTGAAAGTATATAGGGCAAAGGTGATAGCTGCCATTACATACGGCGCCCCCCTTTGGGTTCAAACAAATATTTCCCTCCTCGAGTCAGTTCAAAGCCAGTTCTTACGCTGCCTAATGGGAGTCCCCCCCACTGTGTGAGCAATGCTGCAATCCGCTTGGAACTGGGCGCACCATCTCTCGCTACTGTTCTGTGGAAGCGTGCCATTGGCTACTGGCTGACCCTGTGGGTCAGACTTCCAGACTACTATTTAGGCCAGTGCTCATGGCGGGACGACTTCCACGGTCCTTGGGCCCGCAATATTCACACCAAACTTATGAAGATAGGTATTCCCCCTATTGAAGCCCTTATGCTTGGCCCAGATGCAGCCAAATCGCTGATATTTCAGCGATTGGATGATATTGAAAGACAACAGAATCTGGCACTTGGTGCGGGAGTATGTTCTCTGTTGTCTCTTGGTATTACTCCCCGAATGCACCCCCCCCCCAAATACCTCTCTACGCTATCCTTTGTTAAATACAGGTTGGCCTTTCTAAAGGCACATTTTAATGTGATCCCCTCGAATGTCCTAGATAGCAGGTGCTCGGGGTGTGTGAAATCCACCCACTGTTCATGTGACGGCCGATCTCCGGAATCGTTGGCTCACATCGTATTTACATGCCCCCATTATCGGGAGGTAAGGTCAGAACTTATCTCCCCCATTTGCCAAAGATTTCCTGGATTATCTGAAAATCTCAGTCTTCGCTTCTTACTCCAAGATACTGATTCTAAGATTACACTAAAGGTAGCAAAATTTTTTGCTGCAGTCTTGGGATGTAAGAGCTGGGGAAAGGGACGGGCTGGACCCATTGACTGAGGTTAGCTTTATTGATTGTCAGCGGTTGAGTTAGCTGGTGGCTGTATAAAGTACCGATGTGTGGATTTTATGTAAATTGCAATATGGTATTTTCTACCTATGTAAAATTTTAATTGACTATAGTACATAAAGATTGGAGCAAAAAATTTAAAATACATGAACTGTGAGTTTCACGGAGTGGTTTTCACCACTGATCTTGTCGCAGTTTTGCACTTCAGTCTGGTCGTGTGCCAGCTATGTGTCTTGGATGTTTTGGGTTTTTTTTGGTCTATGACCGCAATAAAATATGCTGCTGCTGCCCTGCTGGAGTGATTGATGGCAGTCATTCTGCTCACAGTGTTTGGACTGGAGTATCTGCAGCCAGAAGCTGCTGCAGGTTTGTGGGAGAGCTTTCCTCCAGGTTGGAGAGTAAACGGGACGTTGGGGGCAAAGTCGGTGCCAATAAAGGGACTCATACTTGTTCTCTGGCTATGTTGCCTTCGTGCCACGCCCTGGGTCATCACAGGGGAGACCCTACACTATTTATACCATCAAGCAGGAGACCCTATACCCATGATGGGGAACCTATGGCACGCGTGCCACAGGTGGCATGCGTAGCTGTAACAGTGGGCACGCGAGCTCAGCTCTGGAGTGCACACGCACGCTGGCCAACTGGCAAAAACAGCCTTCCCCACCCCCCGGAAGCCCTCCAGAGGCCAGAAACGGCCTGTTTACCAATTTCCGGTGGGACGTGTGCGAGTGCCCCCCCTTGCTCCTGGCACACGATGGCAAAAAGGTTAGCCATCACTGCCCTACACCATTAGAATCTGAGCCCCAAAGAGGGAGGGAGGGAGCCCAAAACGGGGCAGGACCCTCCGTTTGTGAAGGAAATGGCTGAAATGGCTGGGTGAATATAGAGGGAGCCTCTGGCTCCCCACAAGTGCCTGGGGAGGACTGTGTCTGCTGGCCTTCTGCTCCTCAAAGGGGGGCTTGAAGGGAAGCAGAACAAGGGGACCTCCGAGTAGGGGGGTGGGTTCAGCTCCTTCCCCCTCCCTTGATCTGCCCATCCTCCTCCCAAACCAGTTCTGGCTTCGGATCCGAAGGAGCCAGGATGGTGGATCTAGAGGCAGCGGAGGGAGGAGCCTCCTGTGGGGTTCAAAAAAGAGGAAGAGGAAAGAAGGAAGGAAGGAAGGATTCCAGGGTTTTCCTCCTTCTGAAGTTTATTCTTTTATAGCAAAGCGAAGGGAAGGGAAGTGATGGAGATGAAGCTGCTGTGGGTTCAAAGCCAGGAGTGATGAGGGGACTAGAGTGACAGGTCAGCCCAGCATCCCTGGAGACAGTCTCCATCCCTCCCTCCCAAGAAAGAGAGGACCTGTATGAAAGTGGGGGGGGCAGTCTCAGCAGGAGAAGGTCCAGGCTGTCATTCTCCTCCTCTCCCCGACCTGCCACCTTCAGCCTCCATTTCTCAGAGGCTGCAAATAGGACGAAGAGTCATACTTGACTAAAGGAAAAATTATCCTTTTGCATCGGAGAGCAGGATTAATTCATGAGTGCTGAAGAAAAAGAGATGGGGAAGAAAATCAGAATATAAAGAGAATCTTTTAGTATCAATAACATATTTTTCTTCCCTTTCAGCCCCCACCTTCAAGGCAGGCCCACACTGCAGGGGGGTGATTGATAGGCAGAGACAGATAGAGGGAGAATCCGCCCATTTCAGGGAGGAAAAGGCTGGAATGGACCAGGTATTCCTCACCATTTCATCTCCAGGGGCTTCTGGAATTTTCCCTGACTTAATTAAAGGGTTCATCAAGAGGGGAGGGCCCCCTTCCCAGCTCCCTCCCTGCAGATGATTCATATGAAGAGAGAAGACGGGGCTACGATGGGAGTGGCAGCAAAGGGGGGAGCCTGGGCTCACTTGGCCAGAAGTCGTGGGAATTCTCACAAGGAGAAGGGGGGTCAGGAAGAAGAGCCTGTCCAGGTTCCAACTAATGAACCCAAATGAGTCTGTATGGGGTGCCAAGAAGGATCCTCTCAGACCGGAGGGTGGGGTGCAGTTCAGGGAGAAGTTTTGGAGGGAGTTCATTAAGTTGATAGGTTCATCTCAAGGACTCAGCTCCACCTCCCACCCGAGGACGAACGGAGGTACAGAACGAGCGAACGCAATGACAGAACAATACCTGAGATGCTATGTTAATTATCAGCAATTTAGCTGGGCAGATCTCCTGCCATTTGCTGAAGTGGCCTACAATACCACAGTGCATAGTAACATGGGTGTCACCCGGGGTGAAATGCAAAATTTGTTACTACTGGTTCTGTGGGCGTGGCTTGGGGGGGTAATGTGACTGGGTGGGCGTGGTCTAACAGAATGGGTGGGTTGCTTACAAAATGCGTGGGGGAATTTAAACCTGGGGTGCTCCCTCCCGAAGGGAGGAATGGGAAGGAGTGGCCCCCACCTTCCCTTCCCTTCCCTTCCCTTCCCTTTGGCAATTTCCCAAAACCTGGAAAAATTCTGGGCAAGATTTTAGCGTTTGTATCTGCTTTTGTTTTTGATTGCAATACTTTTTCAGATCTCTGTAAAGAAACATTGCCCAAAATCCAAAAAACTGCTCTATCCACAACAAGGAAGTTTTGTTCAGGCAAGTTTTTTTTTTAAAGGAACAATTAAGGAATTTTAAAAGCCACCTATAATTTGTAGGAGGGGTTGAGATGAGGGGGAAGAGGAGAAACTCACCTGCAGGAGGTTGGATGGGAATTGCTGGAAGGAGAAAAAGACCCAATCAGAACCCTTCATGGGCTGGAGGACTCAGGGGGTCCCCCTCCCCATTGATAGCCCATAATAGGTTGCATTGTCTTCACTTAAAGCCCCTCCAAGAACAGAAGATCCCATAAATATTCCTCCAGGGGCCCCTCTTGGCCACCTGCTAAGCTTGAGGAGAGGCCTCCCCTAGAGGGTCCCCTCCCCACAACCTCCCCTCCAGCCCCCCAGACTCACCTTTCTTGCTCTTCAGGTAGGAGAAGAGCCCCACAGCCAGGAAGGCCACTCCTATCACGGCCCCCATGATCCCCGTCCAGAGTTTGCTCCTGGCAGAGCTGGAGGAACGGGGCTCTGGGGAAGGAGAAGGAGCCTCACCTGAGCAGGAGGATCAGGCCCACCTTCCCCCAGGAGGCTCCATTCCAGCTCTCCCTATGGGGTGGGTTTCTCACCCTTCTCAGGGCAGGATGGGGTCCACAGACCAGGAGGGGAGGGAGGGGACTTACCCCACTGGACGGTGATGGGGGCCTCCAGGCTGGCATGCCCCACCTTGCAAGTATAGACATCCCCCCGTTGGGGCTGGGTCTCCAGCATCACCTGGAGCTGGTAGGTCCAGTCTCCGTTCTGGAGCTCCTCCCCAAAGGCCACGCCCTCCTCCTCCGGCCGCCCGTTCTTCAGCCACTGGACCTCGATCTCCACGGGGTAAAAGCCGGTCGCGGTGCAGAGGAGGATGGTGTTGGGGGAAGAGGGCTCCATCTTGGTGGGGGAGATGGAGACGGTGGGCTTGGCTGGAGGGAAGGAGGAGAAGGAGGCACATGAGAGACACAACAGGAAAGAAATGACGCAGAAGACGGGAAGGACAGACGCAGCACGAGTCGGATGATTCATGGGATCTCGTTGAAAATGAAACCAGATTTTTAATTAGGTCTAATACCACAACATTTGTTCATTTGTTGTTTGCTTAGTAAATTTAGTTATTTATGAAATTTATTTGCCAAAGTGGCCACAACTAACCCAAAGTCTTACAGACACTCTCCTAGCCGTGACTGCCACCTGCTCTCCGGGAGTCCAGGAGAATCTCCAGAATTGCCAACTGGGTCTCTGGGACAATGCAGCTCCACCCAGAAGGAAGTTGGTTAAAGTCCCCCATCTTGGGGCTCCCAACACCCAAAGCCCTTTGGCCTTTCCAGGGTTCAGCCGAAGCCCCTAATCCCCCATTCAGCCCCTCCCCCCACAGCCTCCGGGACCCTCGAGGGGGCAGCCTCAGCATCTCCTGGGTCCCCAGAGGTGGAGATGAAACCTTATCACATCAGCAGACGGAGGAGACCTCCAGCCCTGGTGACGGATGGCCTCACCCAGCGGCTTCATGCGGAGGTCATAGAGGAGAGGAGAGAGGACGGAGCCAAACGCCTCTGGGCAGCCCTGAAGGTGATCAACCAAGTTTGCCAAAAGAAAGAAAGAAAAAGGGAAAGAGAGAGAGAGAGAGAGAGAGAGAGAGGTGAGGAGAGGAGAGGAGAGGAGAGGAGAGGAGAGGAGAGGAGAGGAGAGGAAATCTTTGTCCCAATTTTCTTTGGTGTTTCAATCACTTTTCAAAAAGTTTTTTTTGGAGAGAGAAAATTTCTCCTTCCACTTTCCCTTTTCTTCCTTTAGGATCCACAAGATACACAAAAAAATCAGCAGAAGATTTCAGGGGAAAAAGTGCAAAATGTGATGTGGATGCAAAACCCCCCAATTTTGGGCAGCCTCAACAGAAAGAGGCATTTTTAAGGAAAGGGCAAAGGAGCCCAATGGGGGGGGGGCAGCCCTTTGCTCCCCATAACTGCCAGAATCCCCTGAAGGAAAAGTTTCTCCCCCATTGAAGATGAGAGACCCTAAATCCCCCCTTCAGAGCAGGAAGGACGGAAGAGGTTTTGGGGGATCTCATGATCTCTCTCAAGGATCCTTCCTGGGGGGGCTTTGGGGGGATTCAGAGGGAGACCCACCCCAGACCAGGCTCTGCCTGCACCCAGCCGGCCTCCTTCCCAGCCGCAGGGACCGGCCATTCCTGGGGAAGGAGGTGGGGAGGGGTCCCTCTGACTCCCAGAGGGAAGCCTCTGCCCTGGATGAGGGGGGCAGGGAGTGGGGAAGGGATCCAGAGGGGATCTTGGATCTGGATCTCCTCCTTCAGCAAATGCTCCAACTGGCCCAACTCTTGGATGGATTAATGGGGGGGGGGGTTAGTCTGGATGAGCCCCCCAAGAGAGTTGACAATAGATCCATTCCAGCCCAGAGTCCTAAATGCTAACCATTTTTTTTTCTGTTGAGGGATTTTCTTATTAACAGTAAATTCTATAATGCTTAAGAAGAACCCATTTTTAAATGGTTATTTGTAATTTCAACCTGGGATCTGGTCAGGTTTCCACGTAGACAAATAGCAACATTTCAGGTGTGAGTTGTTTTCTTTTTTCAGGAAAATCCCATTTGCCTCTTGGGACATTAAAGGCCTTTGTGGAATTGCTTTGATTGATTTTAAAGCTGCAATTTGATAGTTTTCCATGTTTATTTTTATAGCCCATCCCAAACCTCATTATTTACAAGACTGCAATGTGAAGATTTTGGGGTTCCAATTTGGCCAGATGGGAGTTGCTGGTTGAGAGCCTCTCTTGGTGGCCGGAGAAAAGCTTTGGCCTCTCGGGGGAAGGAGACGCCCGGATCTCTCCGGAGAGAAAAGTCGGCTCAGAAGTCAAAGAAAAAGGAAGAGAAAATTCCCCCAAGAGACTCAAGAAACATCCTGTGATTTCAGGTCTCCTAAACTGGAGGCTGACCAACAATTGGCTTTAAAGAGCCTTGATAGTACAGTGGTCTACGCACCCTGTTATTAACACAGCTGCCTGCAATTTACTGCTGGTTCGAATCTCGCCAAGGCTCAAGGTTGACTCAGCCTTCCAATCTTTCTCAGGTAGGTGAAATGAGGACCCAGTTTGTGGGGGCAATAAACTGACTTTGTATAAATATACAAAAGTATGAAGGCTATTGCTTAACGCATTGTAAGCCGTCCTGACTCTCCGGAGAAAGGCGGCATATAAATCAAATTAAAAAAAAAAAATACACGGAATTTAATAAATATTCCTGTTCTTTTAATAAAGAACAGGAACGCCTGGAGAATTATTGGCTTCTTGTCTGAAGTATTTTCATGGAAGTAAAAATAATACTTTTGATGAAGAAGAAATTATATGAATCGCAATGAAATTCAGGATCACCATTTTGGATTTATAGTAAAAATGCATTCTGTTTATGTGGATAAAGCTTGTGAGCAGCTAAAGTAACAAACCATCCAGAGATAGGAAGGAAGGAAGGGAGGAGGGGAGGGAGGAAAAGAGGAGGGGAGGATGGGCTTTGGAGTCTTTGGGCAGCTGATGAAGCTCCTTTCCCTGAAGGGAAAATCCCCCCAGAGACCCCCAAAAGGAGGGAGGAGGGAGGGAGGCCCTGAGAGGCCCACAAAAAAAAAAAAACAGACACACTCACAACACCAACACAATTGGCACTTGGGGCACTTTCGGAGGTTATGAAAAATCACTAGATAAATGAATAAAAGTGGTGAAATCTCTATGTGAAATATTATTGGAATGAGAATTATTTCAAGTACTGTGCCAGATGACAAGAATGTTGGGCTGTTTGTAGGGGGAAAATAAACATTAAATATCATCCAGAAACAAATTATATAGCTGGATATTATTATCGCCAAGAAAATATCCTCTTTGGTAGTAAAAACATTTCCAAATGCATCTTATGTGGCAGATAAAAATCCTCCCAGGTTTGCAGGGAAGAATTTAGGAGTGAAAATGAGTTTTGCCTCCAGACTGAATATGTGGAGAGCAAAATCTCTGCAGGTTCCCAGAAAATATTCAATTATTTACCAAAGGAGCAAATGCTCCAAGAGGCTTTTCTCTCTTAGGATCTGGAGGTTTTCCTCTTATGGAAGAAAGAAAGAAAGGTCTTATTGGATTCTATGGTGAGACGTTATTTTTGGAGAATCTCTGGGCTCACAATGGGAACATTAAACTTAGCTAATTCTTAAGTAATGATGCTTTCAAGACTTTTCTGATTCTAATAAAAGGAATATACTTTTTCTGTAAAGGCCGAATGGAAACAAGGGCAGCTAAAATCCTTGACTTGCGCAATGCTTGGCCTCTGAAACCCCATCAGTTGATTTTTATTAGACAAAGAAATAAAATGAGAAAAGGAAATGTAGGCAACATTGAAGGAATCTGGAAGGGAGAATGAAAGAATCGGAGGCTTCAGGGCTGAATGGAGGCCCAATTTCTTTCTTATGACCCCAAATTCAGTTTTAAGGACTGTGGGTGTTTTTGGACTCTCTCCCCCCAAATCAGGAGCCTCCCCAGGAAGGAAGAACGGAAGAGATCAGGATTCCTATCATTGGGGTTTTTACATCTCGGTTTAAGCATTGAATCGTGATTACAAATTCTAGGCTGCTTCCATTACTCATTTGTTTCTGAAAGATGAAAAAAAAGCAGAAGATCCATAAAAAGGGGTCAAGTAATTATTATTTTTATTTTAGGTAAAAAAGAAGGTTTTATCCCAAAGTGCCAAAAACAGCATTTCTGGAGCAGAGGAAGAGAGGGAGGGGCTTCTGGGTGGGAAGAGGGAGGGAGACGGGAGGTTCCTGAATAGGAAAGAAATGAATCAGGGATAGAGAGAAATATATATGTAGATACAGGGAGTCCTCGACTTAGGACCACAATTGAGCCCAAGATTTCTGTTGCTAAGTGAGACGTTTGTTCAATGAATTTTGCCCCATGTTACGACCTTTCTTGCCACAGTCATTAAGTGAATCACTGCAGTTGTTAAATGAGTAACAGGGTTGTTAAGTGAATCCGGCTTTCCCATGGACTTTGCTTATGGGAAGGTCGCAAAAGGAGATCACGTGACTCTGGAATGCTGTGACCGTCACTTACTTTACTTTTACTTTTATTTGATTTCTATACCGCCCTACTCCCGAAGGACTCAAGGTGGTGAACAGCCAACAATAAAATCCATACATACAAAATTTAAAAAGCAGAATTAAAATCAAATTAAATAGTTTTGGCCCAGACAAATTAAAACCCCAATCAATTTAAAACCAATTTTAAAATTTGAATATATAAAATACTAAAAAATATTAAAAGTTAAAAATTCTTTTATAAAAGAGGGAGAAAATTAGGCCAGGCCCGCCTGGTGGAATAAAAAGGTCTTAAGAGCGCAGCGGAAGGTGCGAAGATCCGGGATCCTCCGTATCTCCGGGGGGAGCTCGTTCCAGATGGTAGGTGCCCCCACAGAGAAGGCTCTCCCCCTGGGGGCCGCCAGTCGGCATTGTTTGGCCGATGGCACCCGGAGGAGTCCCTCTCTATGGGAGCGTACCGGCCGATGGGAGGCTATTGGTGGTAGTAGGCGGTCCCGCAAGTACCCGGGTCCTGAGCCATGGAGCGCTTTAAAGGTGGTCACCAAAACCTTGAAGCGCACCCGGAAGACCACCGGGAGCCAGTGCAGCTCGCGCAGGAGGGGTGTTACATGGGAACGTCAAGTTGCTCCCATTACCACCCGCGCGGCCGCACTCTGCGCCAGTTGGAGCCTCCGGGTGCTCCTCAAGGGGACCCCTATGTAGAGAGCGTTACAATAGTCCAGGCGGGAGGTGACTGTCACTGCGTTCTTTTATTTACCAGCTGAGCTGATTATTTCTGGACTGTCAGACTTTCCGTAGCTTGCCAACTTCTTATCAGTAAGCTACGTGTATCCGCATCCCCTCACATTCCTTCACACTCTTTCCTTTGTTCTCTTGCCAGAGGTGTCGGCTGCTGAGAAAAGCAGTTGGCACGAACTATTTCAAAATGTAACAATTACTTTTCTTAGTTAGTGAGATGTTTTATTTTCTTTATAACAAATAAATGAGTTTTATTAGAGAATATTTCTTCGGGTTTTATTTCAGAATATTGCAACTTGGAAAAGCCACGGTCCACCCTCTAATTAATCGGGGTGATCTTCCCAGAGCCAAAATGGGATCGATCATAACCCTGACAGTGACGAGGGCATGAGTGACTGTGTGTAAGGAGTCGCGATCCAGAAAGGGACGCAACTGGCGGATCAGGCAACCTGATGAAAAATCCTCCCGGTCACAACCATCAAGTGCTCTTCTAAAGACAGCCGTGAATCCCGGAGGACGCCCAAGTTGCGAGCCCTCTCCGTGGGGGCCAATGATTCGCACCCAATAGTCAGTGATGGCACCAACTGACTATATCGGGAGTATCGCAAGTACGAGTGTGTTACCAAGCATCTAGATTCTGATCACGTGAGCCTGCGGATGCTACAACGGTCGTAAGTGTGAAAAACAGTCATAAGTCATTTTTTTTCACTGCAGTTGTAATTTTCAACTGTCACTAAACGAACTGTTGTTAAGTGGAGGACTGCCAGTATTGAGCAGGAGAGAGAGACCTGGCTGGATTCCCCTCCCCCACCCCCACCCCAAAAAAACCTTATCTGAATGGATTTTCTTGTGGGGGGGGTGAAATGGATCAAAGGGATCCCAGATTCTGGACAGGAGGAGAGTTTGGAGCCTGGGAAGAAGATTTTGTCAATCTGAGAGTGTAAAATAAATAAATAAATGAGGAATAAAACCTCCATCCAGGAGGATCCCAAGGAATGAAATGAATGAAATGAAAGGGGGGTCCCGGCGTTCCCCTCCCAGGGAAGAGCCCCCCTCCCCCAGACTCACCTCTCCGGCCAATCAGACGCTCCTGGTAGTTGTACACTGTATACAACTGTATACAGTTGTATAAATTCTATCTGCATTGATTGATTGATTTTATTGTTTAGTTTATTTACTGCTATTATTAGTTTATTATTTATTCTATTATTTAGTTAGTTTATTATTTATTAAATTTATTTTATTATTTAGTTAATTTATTATTATTCTTTCTTTCTTTAGTTTATTTTATTAGTTATTTATTTTATTTATTATTTATTTATTTATTTATTTAGCTTTTCATTTATTTATTTTTCATTTATTTATTTAATTTTATATATTCGTTTATTTTACTTACTATTTATTTGTTGGATTGAAAAGATGCCGGAGTGGAAATGACTCAGAATGAAGAATAGAGAGAATGGAGACCTGGAGAGAAAGGATTTTTTTAATGAGCCCCCCTTACTGGCCTTCTGGGAAAGGGCTCCCAAGGGGGCTCTGGGCCTTTGCTGGGTGGGGGCAGAGAGGAGGAGGCAGCCTGAATCCCCTGAAGCCTTTTAATTCGTCTCTTCATGAATGAATGAATTGATTTTTCCACTGAATTTCAGTCATCCTTGCTTTTGAAACAACCACTGAATCTTCATCCGGGAGAGTCTCAATCAAGGGAAGGAAAAGGGGGTCCCCTCCCCCAAACTCTCCCCCCCCCCATGAACTCACCTCTCCGGCCAACCACAGAAATACTCTGGGCCACCTGGTAGTTGTTCCGGCAGATGGAATCCACTCGGGCCTTCCAGATCCGCATGATGCTCTCATCCCTGTTCCACCTGTCCACATCCACCTTCCCAAACTCCGTGACGGCCACGAACTTCCCGAGGTCGCTGTCGAAGCGCACTAACTCCTGCCGGCCGTAGATCTGCCTGTACAGGAGCCTCACCCGCTGCGTCCCGTTGAGGAAGCAGCACTCGGCCTTCGCCTGGAGCAGGAAATGGGCTGCGAGGGGGAGGAAGGCGGTCAGGAGGGACTCCAGGGCCCATCGCTCACAGCCCCTGGGAGAGGAGGAGGGGGGATCTA
Organism: Pantherophis guttatus; assembly: GCF_059756535.1. Classification (NCBI taxonomy): domain Eukaryota; kingdom Metazoa; phylum Chordata; class Lepidosauria; order Squamata; family Colubridae; genus Pantherophis; species Pantherophis guttatus. Next base: position 291,358,071 of record NC_142064.1, read on the forward strand.
TGCGGGAAGGGGGCGGGTGGCGGGGGACCTTCCTTGAAGAGACTGGTGAAAAACGCCCCCTGGAGGAGGGAGCGGGAACTCTCTCAGTCCCAGAGAGGAAGGGAGGCTTCCTGGGGGGTCTGGAGGGGGGAGGGGAGGGAAGAGGGGGAGGGGTGGGAAAAGGCAGGCAGAAGCTCAACCGGTCCAGCGATCCCATCCAGTCTCTGCAGGGAAGGTTGGATCTCAAGGGGCAGGAAGGATTGGGGGAGGGGCTGGAGGGAAAGTAGCTTCCACCCCCCCCACTCTCTCTTCCTTTGGGAGGGGATCTGGGGAGGGGCCACAATGAGGACATCTAGACCGACTCTCTTGGGGTCTCCCTGCCGTTCAAGCCCCACCTTCCCTTCCTCTCTCCTCCCTTTTCTCCTTCCCCCGAATCTTCAGCCCAGCTCCCTCCCTTTGGGGGACTGTGGAGGATCACCCCTCTTTCCTCTCCCCCTCCCCAAAAAGACCCTGCGGAGCAGCCCCCCCCCGAAGAGCCTCTCAAAGGGAGGGTCTCCCGCCCCCTCCTTCTCCCTCCCTTCCCCCTCCCCTCCAGGGGGATTATGGGGCTGGGGGGTTCTTGGTCTCCTCCCCAAATTCAGGGGCTCCCCCAGAAAGGCCCGAAGCCCCCCTCTTGCCTGACCTTCACAGCCCCAAATCTGAGATTGAGAAGAAAAAGTGAAGTTTCTGAAGAAGCCCAAAGACTTTTGCTCAAATGCCTCTTTTCCCTTCTGGGGATTCAGGGCTGAAAATGCCTCAGTTTCCCTCTTTCGCTTTTCCTCCCCTTCCTCTTTCCCTGCAGCCCCCTCCCACCCAGGCACAGGAGAGGCTGCCACCCCCACCTCGCCTACATGGGGGGAGGGTTAGGATTAGGGTCCCTCTCCGTCCTCCTGGGGGGGGGCTGTGGGGAGGAAGGGGGAGGAGACCACGCAGAGATCGAGGCTGCTGGAGGCTTCCTTCCCCCTTCCCAGCCCCCTCCTCCCCCGCCCAGCCCCCTCCTTACCGGGGGTCTCCTCCCCCCCTTCGCTCCCGGGGATCCGGGCCAGCGCCCCCAGCAGCAGCATCAGGGGGAGCCCAGCCAAAGCCATGGAGGCTCCCCACAAGCGCCCCAAAGGGGGGAGAAAGACGCTCCCAGCCCCAGAGGAGGAATCGGAGGGTCTGGACTTCGGAAGAGGGAGAGTCCAGAAGAGCAGGAGGACCAATGGGAATCCTCCCTTCTGCAGCGTCATCGGTCTCCGGGCAGAGCCTCCCTTGACTTCGCCCGATGCAGAAGATAGTTCAACGCAGAGAGAGAAGCGGAGAAAGTGGGGGAGGGGAATCCCTTCAGTCTTGGGGGTCTTTCATGCCAGCTCCGGAGGAGAATGTCCTCTTCCTTTTGCCCCCCCCGCCCCAATTCTCTCTTTTTTTTTTTATTGTAAAAGTTTTACAATTACATTTTCACCCCATTTTCGCCCCCCTAACCCACCCCAAACTCCCCAACCCACCCTCCCTAACCCCCCCTAACCCTCCGCCCCCCGGACTTCCATAGAATATACCCCATCATTATCCCCTGTATATAAAAAACCTTGAGCTCTAAACCCCCCCAACCCCCGTATTATTTTTCATCTTCACATAGTTCAAATATTTCTATCTTAATATAATATAATACAATACTATCAATAAAAAGCTATTTGATACTTCCTAGTTTGGTATTTGTTCTGAACATATTCTATCCACCTTTTCCATTCCCATTCATAAGTCTCTTGTGAACAATCTTTTAAATATGCTGAAATCTTCGCCATCTCTGCAAAACTGGCCATCTTCAAAGTCCATTCCTCGATAGTGGGCAAAGCTTCATTCTTCCAGTATTTACCTATCAACAATCTCACTGCTGTAATCATATACAAAATCAACTTTGTTTCGTCCACTGTAAAACCCTTAGCTATACCCAATAGAAACAATTGTGGAGAAAATTGAATTTTTTTCTTCAAAATATTCTGCATGACCCACCAAATTTTTATCCAAAAAGCCTTAACTTTCTTACAGGTCCACCAAATATGATAATATGTAGCATCTGTACAATCACACCTCCAACATTTTGGCTGAACATTAGGGTACATGCACGACAGTTTCTTAGGGTCTAGATGCCATCTATAAAACATTTTGTAAAAATTTTCCCTCAAATTCTGCGACTGTGTAAATTTGACATTCTGAACCCAAATTTTTTCCCATGTTTCCAACATCACTGGTTCTTCAAAATTTTGTGCCCACTTAATCATACAATCTTTAACTAATTCAGTTTCTGAGTCCCTTTCTAACAAAACATTATAAAGTCTTTTAATATGCATTGGACCTTTCTCTTTTATATGTCTAACCAGTTCTTCCTCATGCAACATAATACCAATTTTTTGGTCCTCTTTCCATCTCAGTTGTAGTTGATTATATTGAAACCAAGTTAAGTTAATCCCTTCGTCCAACAGTGTCTGTAATGTCTTCAATTGCTATCTGCCCGCATCTGTAAAAAGAACCTCTTTGTATAAAACCCCCCCGAGTGACATTATATTTGTATTCCACATAATATGACCAAGATCCAGCCATAGCGGTATTTTATAATCCCATTTGAATCGGTGCTTCTTCCAAACTCTCATCAAAGAGTTTCTAAGTATATGGCTTTTAAACACTTTATCCACTTTGTTATCATAGAATAAATAAGCATGCCATCCAAATTCAAGATCAAAACTTTCTATATTCAGTATTCCAGTCTTTTTCCTTCCAAACCAATCACTTGCTAAAGTCAAAGCTGCTGCTTCATAATATAACTGTAGGTTTGGAAGTTTAAGACCTCCCCTTTCTGGAACATCTTGCATGATTTTCAATTTCACTCTCGGTTTTTTCTCGTTCCAGACAAACTTATTCACTCCAGTTTGCCACACTTTCAATTGTTTATCACTTTTAAGCACCGGAATCATTTGAAACAAAAAAAGAAATCTTGGCAAAATGTTCATCTTAACTGCTGCTATTCTCCCAAGTAAAGACAGCTGCAGTTTTTTCCACATCTCCATATCTTTCTGCACCTCTCGCCACAACACCTCATAGTTATTTTGAAACAATTTAATGTTTGATTCTGCAACCTGAACTCCTAGATATTTAACCTTTGGTACAATCTCAAAACCTGCCTTGTTTTGAAATTCATGTCGTCGATCTTGTGTCATATTTTTAACTATCATCTTAGTTTTTTTCTGATTCAACCTAAAACCTGATACTGTACCATAATCTTGTATAATGTCTTTCATCTGGATTATTGATTCCATTGGCTGTGTTAGGGTAACAACCAGATCATCTGCGAATGCCCTTATTCTGTAATCCTCTTGCCTTATCACTATACCTTTCAAGTTATTCGAATCCCGTATTGTGTTCAACAAGACTTCTAGTGTTAAAATAAATAACAATGGGGATAACGGACAGCCTTGTCTGGTCCCTTTTTCAATATTGAACTCTGATGTCAAACTTCCATTAATAATAATCTGTGCCTTTTGTTCTTGGTAAATTGCTGAGACCGCCTGTATAAATTGGTCTCCAAATCCCATTTTCCTTAAAGTCTTTAGTAGAAAATTCCAATCCACTCTATCAAAGGCCTTCTCCGCATCCAAGAAGACCAGCACTGCAGGAATCTGTTTATTCTTCTCAAGATATTCCAATAAATCTATAACTTGCCTTACATTGTCCTTCATGTATCTGCCCTCTATAAATCCCGCTTGGTCATCGTGAATCACCTCTTGGATTACTGGCATCAATCTGTTGGCTAATACTTTTGCATAAATTTTATAGTCATTATTTAAAAGAGATATTGGTCTATAATTTTCCGGTTTTTTAGGACCTACTTGTTCTTTTGGTATCAAAGTAATATATGCTGATTTCCATGATGAGGGTATTTTACCGCCTTGTTGTATATTGCAAAATAAGTCTCTAAGTTGTTCCACCATTTCTGCTTGTAAAGTTTTATAATACACTGCAGTCAATCCATCTGTTCCAGGAGCTTTAGCTGTTTTCAATTGTTTAATTGCTGCGATTATTTCCTCGACTGTTATAGGATAGTTCATTCTTTCTTTTTGTTGGCTAGTAATTTTTGAGACTCTTTTCTCTTCTAGATATTTTTCTATAAGTCCATTCTGTATATCATCTTTAGCATATAATTTAGTGTAGTAGTCTACGGAGACTTCTTTAATCAATTTTTGTTGAGAAATTTCTTTCCCTCCAATATCAATACTCTCAATAGTCCGTATACTCTGCTTCTTCCTTAAGGTGTAGGCCAACCATCTTCCCGGTTTATTAGCATTACAGAACGTATTATGTTTCGCATATTGTAAGTTTGTTGCAGCTTGCTCCGCCAAAAGCATTTGAAATTGATCTTTCAAAAGTTTTATAGCACCAGATATTCTTTCATCTGTTGGGTTTTTAATGAGTAGCTGTTCCTTATTCTTTATTTCTACTTCCAATTCGCGTCTTTTCTTTTGTCGATTCTGTTTGTGTTTAGAGTTCATATAAATGAGTACCCCTCTCATATACGCTTTACTCGCATCCCATACAATTTCAATTGGGGTGCCCTTATTCAAGTTCATCTCAAAAAATTCTTTCATCTGTTTTTTAAGTTCTGTTATATTTTTTTCATATCTAAACAAATTTTCATTTAATCTCCATGACCTTCTCTCAGTCTTTCCCATCTCAATTTCTATCCATACAGAACTATGATCAGTTAAAGTTCTTGGAAATATCTTTGTTCTTTTTGTTTTAACAAGTAAATCGTCTGATAACAAAATAAAGTCAATCCTGGAAAAAGATCTATGTCTATCAGAGAAAAAAGTATAGTCCAATTCTTTTGGGTTATGAATTCTCCAAATATCTTTTAATTCCAAATCTTCTTTCATATCAAAAAAAGTCTGTGGTAGTCTGATCCTTACTTTCGCCAAACTCTTTTTATCTAGTTTAGAATCAATTACTCCATTCCAATCTCCCATTATTAAAATAGATCTGTAATCCCATTGCAATATTTTATTATGTAAAGTCTTATAAAAATGATCCTGTTGTTGGTTCGGAGCATAAATTCCAATCAAAAGAATTTGACCGTTTGCTGTATGCAATTCAATTGCGATAAACCTACCACCTTCATCTGCTTCTATAATTTTAGCAAACAATCTTTTATTTACATAAATAACCACACCATTCTTTTTTTCCGAAGTTGAAGCTATAAAATGTGTTCCTAATTTAGAGTTTATCAGGTATTTATGATCTTGAGTTCGAATATGAGTTTCTTGTAAACAAATTATGTCATTATTAAATTGTCTCAGATATGTAAGTAACTTCTTCCTTTTTTGTGGTGAATTTAATCCGTTAACATTCCAAGATAAAAGCCTAATTGTCATCTTGACCTTTCTGAAGCGATGAGCTGCCTTGCCTCGTTTCTTCTGAGGTCTTCGGCCTTGCTCCCCCCAAGGCTTCACTTTGTGTGGTGCTTTTAGTTCCCCTTTTATGTTGACTTTCTTGTTGTTGTTTTTCTTTTATTTGCTTGTGAGATCCCAAGTGAGCGAGGGAGATCCCAAGGGCAGGAGTGGGACTCCAGTCGGTCTTCCCCTCCAGGAAGGGTCCCAAGTGGAGTTTCCCCCCACCCAGAGCCCAGCCAAGACCCCCCCATCCCCCCTTCTCTTCCGGCCCAAGCCCAGAATTCAGGGAGGTCCCCCGTCTGAGCAGCGGCTCTTCCTCCGTCCCCCCCCCCCAATTCTCAGCCAAAGACCCTCAAGGCAGTTTTTCCTCCCTGGAAATTTTGAGGGCGTTTTATCCTCCAACTTTTGTAGGTGTGTTTGTACAAAACGTCTTTTTTTTTTTATTGCAAAAGTTTTACAATTACATTTTCACCCCTTTTTTTTCCACCCCCCCTCCCCAAACTTCCCATCCTCCCTAACCCCCCCTAACCCTCCCCCTGTACAAAACGTCTTTTGAAGAGAAATATCATTTCCACATAAATGCAGCTTTTCCCTCCTTTCCAAATCTCTGCCGTGATTTGAAATAAACCTTTAAACTCCATAAATCTCAGAAACATTTTATATTATGAAGGAGCAGATTCTCCTTTCCTCCCTTTTGTTCTTTGCCAGGGAACTCAACGTTTTGCCTGCAGGGATCGTGAGAGAAAAGGGGATTTTAGGGGGAAAGGAATCAGTCCTGGGACTCCCAAGTCCTAAGAATCAGCCTCTGAGATGAATTTAGTTCTTCTGGAGGGGAGTTGGAGGAAACATTTTCCCAAAAGAAGGAGAAGAAAATCCATATCCACGGATATGACGTGTCAGAGGATCTGAGCGGATTTTCTTCCTTGGAAAAGATTTCAGGATTATTTAGGAAGGATGGAGGGAGGGACAGTATATTAAACCGAAGAATAAATTTATAATTTATAGAACAACCTGGAATTTTAATAGAAATCCTGAGGACTTCAGGGATCCTATTTCCTCCACTATAGGATTACAGCCTTTCAACCATCACAGTCTGGAAATGTTACAGATGAAAATACCTAACCTGATATCTGTAAATATGTGTGCTTGTTTATATGTCATTGTGTGATGTCATTGTGTCACTTACCATTGGTTAGTACTTACCATTAGCCCCGCCTTCTCTGTATATAAGTTCTTGCTCCTCCCAGATTAGTGCCTGTCTAATTGTGTTTCTGAGGAAGAAAAGAAATAAATATTACTATTACAAGAAAGCCTACAGTCTCTTATATATGGGCCTAACCAGGATAACCAAACTAGCAACAAATTGGTAGCAAGAGGATGGTTTGGTAGGCCCAACCGAACATAAAGATGCAAGACTCACATAACGACAAAAGAAGACCTGCCACCAGATACATAACGAAAAGAATGGCAGCTCAACTAACTCCTGACAAATATACACCACTTGAAAATATTAAGAAACAAACGCAATTACAAGAAAATGAACTGCTAACACCAAACAAAGAAGATGAGGTAAAAAGAAAAATACTAGAATTAATAGAAACAACTACAGCTGAATCAAATCTGCTTGTGAAAATCCGCAGCATAATAAACGACCACGGAACAGCAGCAGATAACGAAAATAACAAACAAGAAAACTGCAAGGTAAGAAATTCAACCCCTGACTTCAAAAATGACACCAAAGATGGCGACAGCTTCCCGCCTTTTTCATGGCAGCCATCTTACCCACCTAATACCTCTAAAATGCCTGACCAATTACTAAAAGAATTCCAAACCTCAAACTACGAAATAAAAAACAAAACCTACCAAGAAGATGATTACCCGAGTCCAAAAACAAATAAAAAACAATTATTTAAACAAAACAAAGTTCAACCTACTGAAGTAGAAATAGACAATGCTATACAGGTGCTAACTGCAGCACTCGGGACTAAACTAACAATACCAAACAAACAACCAGAAAATGAAATAGAAAATTCTAAACTACCATCTACCAAAGGCCAAAAAGAAATAGACTGTCTAAAGAAAGGCCTAGCCACCCGAAGAAAGACAAGCTGGCAATCATACTTACCTACTGAAGAGCAGCTCCCTGAACAACCCGGCTCCATTGGCAATGGCGGCCCGCCTCAAGCTCCACTTACTGACGACCTCAGAGAAGACTCCCCGATGAGCAGAGCAGCACCCCAGGCATTCTTCAGTCACCAGAGGCCCTCCGGAAACAAAGCAGAGCAACAGAAGGCCGTCTGGGACTTCACCCCAGGAGCTGCAGACACAGGAACCTCCCTCATCGACTGCTGGAGAAAAATGAGGACTGAGCATGCCCAGAACGAGCCTGCAAAGAAAGAAGAAGGAAACATAAATACAAGTCAGCGCAACATAGAGATAAGTAAATACAGACATACATCTACCATACCCAGGCCTTATTGTGAGTATGCTAAGGTCTTAAATCATGGACAGCTACTAAACATGAATAACACCTCACTACACTCAGGGACAATACCTCCAGACTTTATAAAATTGAAATTAGATGGAAGCAACTTAATGGAATGGGATCAGTGTTTACAGATTGTATATATGAAAGAAAATGTTTTATTTTTTATTGATAACCCACCAAATAAGCCTTGGACCTATGAAATAGACTGCCTCCACCACAAAGCGTACTATATGTTAATTGTTTCTATTTCCCCAAGTATACTCCCCAGTATAGAGCATAATTTAACTGTATTTGAAGTATATCAAAAATTATTCAGACTGTTCTATAGCAAAAATGTAGCCACTACCACAAAAATCTCTAGGGAATTCTATTCTGCCAAACTAAAACATGATACATCCATGAGTGAGCATATCTTGAATTTAAACGCTGTAAGAGCAGACCTTATTCAAAGGGGAGAAACCATTTCTGACAACACCATGAAAAGCATTATAATTAACTCACTAGATCACAGCTGGGATAACTACATTACACTAATAGATAACCTAAGTATAGAGCAAATTACTTTAGAAAACCTTACCAATAAGCTTATTACTGAAGATAGACTTAGAAGAGAGCGATATACACAACAAAGAGAAGGTAGAAATCAAAGAAGGACTGATTTCAGGGCCAGAGACAGATACCCACATGAATGTCTCACATGTGGATCTGAAAGACATCAGAGTAGAGACTGTCCCAAGAATATAGGATACAGTGACTCATATAAACACAAGGATAGAAGAATACACTTTTTAGACAGAACCTCCCCAGATTACAGGTATAAGAGAAGAGAATCACCACACTCTAGAGAAAGACAAACATACAGAAATAACCCTAGAGAAAATAAGAAAGGATCACTATATGGAATAAGAAATAATAACACTTTGATATCTGATTCACTCAACACCTGGCTCATAGATTCAGGAGCCACATGCCATACAACTCATAATAGAGAAATATTAAGTAACTTCACTGAAAAGAAATATTATATTAAAGTAGCAAACCAAAATAGAGTCCTAGTGAGAGGAATAGGAGACACGCATATAAAAGGTATAGGAAAAATAGAGGGGGTACTATTTGTGCCCGAAATTCCAAATAACATATTGGCAACCCTAAAGTTAAGCTTAGACAATGCAATAGAAACCACTTTCAGAGGTGGAAAGGTATTCATGACTAAGAACAACAGAAACATAGGTAAACTATTTACAAATGATGGACTAACATACCTACTGCCACAAGATAACGAACTAGTCTATGCAAACTATCAATTAAGAAACAAAAAACCAAATTCAGATAGCCATGATGAAAATAATGATAAGAATGCATCAAACACTGATACTAATATGTCTGAAAATTTAAACAATGGAAAACCTATTCACGATAATTGTAGTCACTTACTCCACAGAAAGCTAGGACACGCGAGCTTTCCAGTCATACGAAAAATGTTAGAGTGTTCCGAAGATTTAAAAATAAAGAACTGTAAAAATTACTTAGAATGCTCTGTATGCAATTCTTCCAAAATTAAAAACAAGCCAAAACCCAAAAAAGCCACCCGCACCACACAATCAACCTTTCAACTAATTCATATGGATGTAGTAGGCCCATTAAAACCTTCAATTAAATACAAAAAAAGATACTTCCTGACCATAGTCGATGACTATAGTAGATTTGGTTTTGTATACACCCTTAACCACAAAAGTGAGGTTTTCAAAAAATTTAAGGAGTTCTTTAAAATGGTAGAAACACAATACAATACCAAAATCAAACAAATAATGACTGACAGGGGGTCGGAATTCCTATCCAACGAATTTTCAATTTGGCTAAAATCACAAGGAATATGGCACTTTAAATCTTGTCCATTTTCCCCATTCCAAAATGGAGTCTCTGAAAGGAAGAATGGTTTGCTACAAACCATGGTTAAATGTGTGTTAGATGATGCTGGTTTAAACCAGTCATTCTGGGCTGAAGCCCTTAATTATTCCAATTACACTATAAATCGCTTATGGTCCAGTACAATCAATAAGACCCCATACGAACTCATGTATGGAAGGAAACCAAAAATTGGGCATTTACACGTATTTGGTGTATCTGCTGATGTATATGTGCCCTCACAGTTAAGACGCAAAGGAGAGAAAGTATCCAAAAGACTGATATTTATGGGGTACGAATCAGGAACCAAGGGATATCGCTTCATTGATAAAAATAATCACTTCATTGTATCCAGATCTGCCGTGTTTCATGAACACATGAACTGGTCAAAATTACATCTCAATGAAATTTACCCAGAATCAAAAAATATTACACACACGCACGCAAAACATCACACATCAGATACGAACCCCAAATCCACATCTACTAACAGAATCAAATGCCCAGTAATAGTTAATGATGAATGGAAAAAAGGACACCCCACTTTGAAAGTAGATCAATTAACCGAAAAAGAAGCTAAGTATATGCATAGCGATGAACATCCCCAGAATAGGCCCATTAGATCCAATAGGGGCATAATTCCTAAAAGATTAGATGATTACGTACTGTCTATCCAAGCTAAACACCTGACTCCTAACACATATGATGACATACTTAAGCTACCCCTAGAAGAAAAAAGTAAGTGGGAGGAAGCAATGAAAAAAGAGATGGACAGTTTGAGAGAACTAAATGTATATACACCAACAGACCTGCCCACTGAGAAATCCCCTATTGGCACTAGGTGGATCTATAAAATCAAGGAGCTAGAGGATGGTAAATTCCTATACAAAGCCAGGTTGGTGGCTCAAGGCTTTGCCCAAAGATTTCCGGATGACTATGAAGACACTTATTCCCCAACCGTTAGATCAGAAAGCGTGAAAACAGCACTAGTGTTAGCTTCTATCTTAAATCTGGAAGTATATCAATTTGACGTGCAGACAGCCTATCTGCACGCTGATCTAGATAAAGAAATTTATGTGAAAGCACCCCCAGGAAAGGATACAAAAAAGGGAGAAATTTGGCTATTAAACAAGAGCCTTTATGGACTAAAACAGTCCGGTAAGCGGTGGTATGAGTGCTTATCAAAGATACTTAAAAATATGGGTTTTGTAGCTACTTCATCTGATTTTTGTTTTTTCACAAAAAAAAATAATGATTCTATTGAATATGTTTTGATTTATGTTGATGATATATTGTATTTTGGACACGACAAAATTAAATGTGATAATTTCGCTGAACAACTAGGCAAAAATTTCAACTTAAAAATATTAGGAAAGGTAAATAAGTATCTAGGAGTCCAAATTGACAAAACAGATAAGGGGTTCAAATTATCTCAGAAAGACAAGATTATGGAACTCATACAAAAATGTAATTTAATTAATTCAAAAATTTGTGATACTCCTATGTCAACTGATTTTTATAGGAATGTGTATAATGAGTACGAACCATTCAAGGATAACACGTTATATCGATCAATTATTGGGTCCTTATTATACATATCTAATTGGACCAGGCCTGATATCACCCTTGCTGTAAATTTGTTGTCAAGACATGTAAGCAATCCTAACTCATACCACTGGGAAGGAATTAAGAGGATTCTAAAATATCTAAAGTCTAGCATTGATATGTGCTTATTCTTAGAACCATTCATTTCTGAAAAACCAACTTTGACCTGCTACGCTGATGCTGATTGGGCTACTGATTCAAAAACCAGAAAAAGTACTTCTGGATATGTTTTTCTTATAAATGGCTGTGCGGTGCACTGGTACACAGGCAAACAGAATTTAATTGCCACTTCCACAGCGGAAGCCGAATATGTTTGTTTATCCAAAGCGGTCAACAATCTAACTTGGTTCGATGACTTGTTAACCAATGTGTGGGATGAACCTGTTTATCCAATTATTATCAATGAGGACAATAAGGCAGCAATTGATATATCAGCTTCCGAAGCAATAGGTCAACGATCTCGACATATCGATATAAAATATAAACATGTAAGACAACTGTCAAGTATAGGATTTATTAAAGCTATCCATTGCAATACTAGTGAACAAATTGCTGATATCCTCACTAAGCCATTGCCAACCAAACAACATATGTATTTGACTTCCAAACTTGATGTGCATATATAATCTTAATAACCCACCATTAGTTAGGTATTTTAGAGGGGGATTTGTTACAGATGAAAATACCTAACCTGATATCTGTAAATATGTGTGCTTGTTTATATGTCATTGTGTGATGTCATTGTGTCACTTACCATTGGTTAGTACTTACCATTAGCCCCGCCTTCTCTGTATATAAGTTCTTGCTCCTCCCAGATTAGTGCCTGTCTAATTGTGTTTCTGAGGAAGAAAAGAAATAAATATTACTATTACAAGAAAGCCTACAGTCTCTTATATATGGGCCTAACCAGGATAACCAAACTAGCAACAGGAAATCTCCCCCCCCCAAACTATCCCAAAAGGAGACCTTCTGTTTCTTCTTCTCCTCTTTCACTTCATCCATAGAAAACATTTTTTCTAGTCTTTGCGGGAGATTCAGGTTCCTGTGAGTTACGCAAAGGCGGCTTAGAGAGATCCTGAATTCCGGATCCTGTTTCAAGAGTTTTGGGGGTCCAGAGGTGGACTGGGTCCTTTCCAGGGATGGGGGGGCTGGAGGGGTCAAACTCCCCCCTGGCCCAGCACCAGCCTCAGCAGCCCAGAGCCAGGTCCCCCCCAGCAGCTGCCCCACAGTTGTGTATCTGACACAGCCACTCACACACAGTCAGCCCCAGATCCAGGCAGCCTCTGTGGGGCCTCCACCCCTCACCTGACCCAGGCAGAACCTCTGGGCCCCTTTCATGCTCCCACCCCCCAAATATTGTGCTCTTCCCCGAGTTCCCTCTGACATCCCCGGCTACACACACACACACACACACACACACACACACACACACACACAGAGAGAGCAGCCCTTCCTTCTCCAGCCCCCAAGAGCTGCAGAGGCGCTTGGGCTTCGCTTCCCCAGCCTGAAGCTTTGGGCTCCTCCGAAGCGGAACTGAGGACCTGGCCAGGATCCAGCAGGCAACAAGCCTCCATTCTCCCACAGGGACTCCCCTCCTCCTCCTCCTCCTCCGCCCCATGGCTGCGTCTGCAGGTGGGGCAGCCACAAGGTCCTCTGCCCCATTGGAAGCGGCTGAAGGGGCCCTTCCCCACAACCTCATTATAGCTCTCTAGTCCTTTTCTCCCTCAGTTGAAGCCCATTGAAGAAAGGAGTCATTGACTTACAACAGTTCATTTAGTGACCGTTTGACTTTGGGGTTGGGTGGCTTCCAATGCACCCCCAAAGCTCTTTCCTTCTTTCCCCCCTTTTATATCAGCCCAAATGCATGGAAGGAGGTTTTCGTCTTTCTTCTGTTGAGTTTCTAGAGCAGTTTGGTTATTTCTTACCTATCCTGCAATTTCACCTCCTCTTTTTTTAGGTCTGTTTCTTATTTATTTATTTATTTCATAAAACACAAAGAAAGACAGAAATAGGAAATTAGGGGAAGGAGAAAGAGATGGGAAAAGAAAGTCTGAGGTTCAGGGGAAAAAAGGCTTTGACTTCCGGCTCTTTTTAGCACAGTACAAGATTAAAAGACAAACATTCCCGCCTCAACTTTTTGCTTTTACACATGAATATGTCAGCAGCTATTTCTAGAAGGACAAATTTATCTAATGGACAAAAGCAAAGTCATTTTAGGTCCGTTTCCTTTGAACACTTTAAATGTGAAGATATTCAATTGAAGAGCTGGAGAAGGAAAGTCTAGAAAGGTCCAGAACACCCTCTTGTGGCTGAGGGGGGGGGCTCCCGCCTGAGGGGATCTGCGCTCTGATTGGTTGCTGCGGATGAAAAGGGGGCGTGTCCCTTTTTCCCGCCTTTTTCTTCTAGGCGCCGTTTGAGATTTACCTCAGGATGTCCCTGAATGTCTTCTGTGCTGTGAATTATCTTTAGGGTCCCTGAAAGTAGAGGCGCCTGTAAATTAACGTGCGTTCATGTCGGAAGGCTACTCAGGAGAGATCGGGACCAGGGTGCTTATTTGCCGAATCGATTTTTCGGAAGGAAAAGAGCGAGGGGGGGTGGAGGGAGGGAGAGAGAGATATTCAGATTCTACAGGTATCGGTTTTAGTTTAGCCTGAAAAGATTTCAGGATTTCATGCCTCCGTCTGCCCGTCTCTCGGCGAGGAAGCTTCCCGGCCGCTCGCTTCGAAGTAGCTGAGCCGTTCCCTTGGAAGGGAAACAGGCGCCCCCGGGGCTCGTGATTGGCGGCCTCCGCATGGACCTTTCGGCTGTCTTTCCTCAGAGCCCCAAGGCATAGCAGCCTCCTGCACCTCCTTCTCTGCCTCCCAGTTGCCCGCCCTAACCCTAACCCTAACCCACACCGAAGTTTGGGAAGCAGTTTGGGGAAAGTTTGGGCACTGCGCTAGGGGCAGGAAAGCAAGCCACCGCTGTAGCTGTACACCCGGTAGTTGTGCCGGCAGAAATAATCCACAGCCGCCTTCATGATCTGCAGGCGCTGCTCATCCCTGTTCCAGGTGTCCACATCGGGTTGAGCCAACGGAGAGACACGACCTTCCCGAGGTCGCTGTCGAAGTAATAGATCTCCTGCCGGTCGTAGAAGCGCCTGTCCAGGAACTTCATCTGCTGCGTCCCGTTGAGGAAGTGGCACTCGGCCTTCGTCTGGGCCAGGAAATGGGCTGCGAGGGGGAGGAGGAGGAAGGCCGTCAGGAGGGACTCCAGGGCCCATCGTTCCCAGCCCCTGGGAGAGGACGGGGGTCTACGCAGGAGGGGGGAATTGCGGGAGTCCTTCCAAGAGAGACTGGCGGAAGACGCCCCCTGGAGGAGGGAGGGGGAACTCTCTCAGTCCCAGAGAGGAAGGCAGAGGGGGAGGGGGGAACCTCCTCCATCCTCCCAGGGTGGGAAAAGGCAGGCAGAAGCTCAACCGGTCCAGCAATCCCATTCAGTCTCTGCAGGGAAGGTTGGATCTCAAGGGGCAGGAATGATTGGGGGGGGGCTGGAGGGAAAGTAGCGTCCATCCCCCCCACTCTCTCTTCCTTTGGGAGGGGATCTGGGGAGGGGCCACAATGAGGACATCTAGACCGACTCTCCTGCAAAAAGACCCTGCAGTGCAGCCCCCCAGAAGAGCCTCTCGAAGGGAGTGTCTCCCGCCCCCTCCTTCTCCCTCACTTCCCCCTCCCCTCCAGGGGGATTGGCTGGGGGTGTTCTGCGTCTCCTCCCCCAATTCAGAGGCTCCCCCAGAAGGGCCCGAAGCCCCCCTCTTGTCTGACCTTCAGAGCCCCAAATCTGAGATTCAGGAGAAAAAGTGAAGTTTCTGAAGAAGCCAAAAAACTTTCGCTCAAATGCCTCTTTTCCCTTCTGGGGATTCAGGGCTCAAAATGCCTCAGTTTCCCTCTTTCGCTTTTCCTCCCCTTCCTCTTTCCATGCAGCCCCTTCCCACCCAGACACTGGGGGAGGGGTGAGAGAGGTGCGACCCCCCACCTCGGACTTCGGAATTGGGAGTGTCCAGAAAGAGCAGGAGAACCAATGGGAATTCTCCCTTCTGCATCATCATCGGTCTCTGGGCAGTCTCTGTTATTCAGGCCCCTTGGTCCTCTGCCCCATTGGAAGCGGCTGAAGGGGCCCTTCCCCAAAACCTCATTATAGTTCTCTAGTCCTTTCTCCCTCAGTTAAAGCCCATTGAAGAAAGGAGTCCTTGACTTATAACGGTTCATTTAGTGACCATTTGAAGTTACAATGGTGCTGAAAAAAGTGACTCTCCGCCTAATATTCCTTCTTTTTTAAATATTTTTTAATACTTTCATGTAAATACCTGTTTTTATTTTTGTTGTATGTGACACAGAGTCACTTGTTGTGAGATGAGGGGCTACATAAATGTGAGAGAGAAGATGAGAGAGAGAGAGAGATTTGATGGATGGATGGATGGATGGATAACCTTATTATTTTGAATATAAGCAGAGACAGTAGCAGCTTATTCGTTCCCATCAGTGTGTTGTCCATTCGTTGCAGCCCCTTTAAATATGTTCCAATTTCTGCCCTTGAAGGAATCTCCTCGTAGAGCCTCCACAGCTTCTGCCAGACACAGTCTCCCTAGTTCTCTCCTGGGTCCTCCCTGATGAACCTTGAAGGCTTCTCTGCTGACCAGAGCCTCCCAGAGAGAGGATCGGAGGGGCCAGGAGGAGGAGGGGGAGGGGCGGCCTCAAAGGCTCCCTGGGGGTTGGAGAAGGCCCCGTCCAGGGTCTCCCCTCCCCTGGTGGCAAAGGCCACGTATGGGGGGAGAGGAGGGGGGGCTGCTTTCAAGGCGGCCTCTGGTCTGCTGGGTTTCCCAGGAGCCTCTTTCCTCTTCCACCAGGCCCAGAACCTGCCTCCCAGGTGAGGCCAGGGGAGTCCAAGCCCCCCATGACTCTTGGGGGGAGCTTCCTCCGGGCCTCGGCTAAGTAACAGAAACTTCCATCTCTTTCCTCTGGTTGGTTGGGAGGCTCCGAATATTCCCCCATCCCTCTTTTCCCCCCTTTTATCTCAACCCAAATGCATTGAAGGAGGTTTTCGTCTTTCTTCTGTTGCGTTTCTAGATCAGTTTGTTTATTTTTTATATACATAGTGCAACTCCCCCTCCTCTTTTATTAGGTCTGTTTCTTTGGAGCACTTTAAATGTGAAGATATTAAATGTTGAGAGCTGGAAGAGGAAAATGCACAATGGTCCAGAACACACCGTTGTGGCTGAGTGCGTGCAGGCTCCCGTATGAGGTGATCTGCGCTCTGATTGGTGGCTTTGGGTGGAAAGGGGGAGTTTCCCTTTTTCCCGCCTTTTTCTTCCATGGGCTCAGAATGCTGTTTGAGATTTACCTCACAATCTCCCGGCATTCCCGACTCTCTTGTCTGCTGTGAATGTAGATGTGAAATACTTTTATTTACATAAAACTACAAGTTTGTGTCCGTGTCTCCCACTTCCTTTGGACAGCTGCTGCCTGATTCCTCCGCATTAAATCTCTTTAGTTGCACCTTCCAATTTTGGGTTTCATCCCATGAAGTTTTGGTGATTGCAACAATGTCACACCTGCCTTTGGGCTCCACCTTCACCCCATTTATTCCTCGTACTTTGAGCATCCGTGCAGAGGCATCCGAGTCCCTCTTTGACTGACCCCATATTTGCTTTCTACATCTCCTGCTCTGTCTCCGAGTTTCCCTTCTTTCTCTCCATTCGGTTGATTCCCCTGAGATTTGAGCTTGGAATTTGCTTCTAAAACTTTGTCTCCCTCTCACTTCAGTCTCACTTTCAAGCCCTTCGGATGAGGAGAGCCGGTTGGTTCCCAAAGCCGACCTTCTGGGTTCTTCTGAGGGGCAGCTCATCCCCTGCCAGAAGCCCCCCATGTGGGTGTTGTGGACCATGGTCCAAGAATCCCAATTTCCCTCGAGAGAACCATCCCCTAAGCCAGGCTTGACTTCCAAGGTGCTGCCTTCCCTCCTTGGATGGTTCCCTTTATTGGGAGAGTGGAAGAGAAATCCCCCTGTGCCCCCAACTCTTTGGCTCCCTTGCCCACCTGCTCCGAGTCTCTTGGCATCCTTTCCAGGGACTTTTTCATTCCTCCCAGCATGAAAGAGGAAAAAGGGATAAGAATCTGTGGGCTTCATTATTTCTGTAAGCCCCTCAGTCACGTCTTTGATAGTTGCTCCTGGGAAACAACCAACCACCTTAAGTTTGATTGTCCGTCTTAGAAACGGCTGTTTCAGTTCCCCTAAACAATGAATCAACACAAGACTTTCTTTTTTTCTTAAGGAAGTTCAGTCTAATTTTTCCTCTCCTGCCATTGGTACATTTGGTGTTGTCCCTTCTCCAGGTTCTTGCAAGGGGAGGCATTGCTCAAAGGAGCCCAAATCTTCTCAGGCAATTTCAGACAATTTCTACAATCACACTCCGACCTATTTTTCCTGTGGTGGCCCCAAGACCCCAGATGAGGAAGGGGAGGGGGAAATTCTGCCTCGGAGATGGAGGCCACTCGAGTCCTGCAGAGTCAGTCTGGATGACCTCTGGAGGGGGCGAGGCTCAGTTGGAGGGCTCTCTAGGGGCATCTAGAGGTGCTGGGGAGAAGGAAGGGGCCTTCCACTTAGGGCTGCCCCATTGAATTCCCCCCCTTTTTCGCACAGAGCAGGTCTTCCCCTCCGTGGCAATGTCTTCTGCACCAGGAACGGCTTCAGATGGATTCCTTGGAGGTCATCTAGTCCAACCTCCTGCTCAGGCCTACACCATTTATACCATCGAGCAGGAGACTCTATACCATTCGAATCTGAGCCCCAAAGAGGGAGGGAGGCATTGGGTGCCAAAATGGGGCAGGACCCTCCAGTTGTGAAGGAGAGAAATGCCTGAAATGGCTGAATGAATGTAGGTGAGTCTCGGGTGCCCCCCAATGGCTCCCCACAAATACTCAGGGAGGACCGTGCCTGCTGCCATTCTGCTCCTCCAAAGGGGGCTTGAGGGGAAGCAGAGCAAGGGGGCCTCTGAGCAGAAAGGGGGGTTTTGCCCCTTCGCCTCCCTGGATCTGCCCACCCTCCTCCCGAACCAGATCTGACTTCGGACCAAAAGTAGCCTGGATGGTGGATCCAGAGGCAGCGGAGGGAGGAGCCTCCTGCGGGGGCAGCAAAAAGGAAGAGGAGGAAGAGGAAGGGAGGATTCCAGGGTTTTCTTACATCTGAAGTTTATTCTTTTATAGCAAAGCGAAGGGAAGGGAAGTGATTCGTTGGAAGAATAATGTAGATGAAGCTGCTGTGGGTTCAAAGCCAGGAGAGTTGAGGGGTCTGGAGTGACAGGTCCACCTAGCATCCCTGGGGACAGTCTAGATGGTCTCCACCCCTCCCTCACAAGAAAGAGAGGCCCTGAAAGGAAGCTGGGGTGTATGTGTGTGTCTCAGCAGGAAAAGGTCCAGGCTGCCATTCTCCTCCTCCTCCCCCCAAACTGCCACCTTCAGCCTCCATTTCTCACAGGTTGCAAAGAGGACAAAGAGTCTTCAGCTGTTAAATAAAAAATATGCTTTTGCATCGGAGAGCAGGATTAATTCATGAGTGCTGTAGAAAAAGAGATGGGGAAGAAAATCAGAATATAAAGAGACACTTTTATCGTAAATAATAAATTCTTCTTCCCTTTCATCCCCCACCCCCAAGGCAGACCCACACTGCGGGGGGTGTTCTGTCCCCATCCCCACTAACACCCACCAACAGACGTTCAGGAGTTAAAGACCAAACCAGCTGGCAAAATCCTTTTCCTTATGATAACGGAACTTGGCAACAACCTAGTGGCTGCCTGCCAAGAGTTTATTATTTACAAAGAGGAGAGATAACTTCTCCCCGCTTCTGATACATCAAAGGAAAGCAGCTCAATAATTACGGAACTAATCAAGTCCAGAGATACTCCAGCAAAGTCTTAAAGCAAAAGTCCAGCAATGCAGAATGGCATGGAAGCTTTCAGCTTTGTTCGTCACAAGGTTTGACTGGGCCCTATCTCTTGCCCTTCGGCGGACACCGAAGGCATTGCCAGAGAGGAGGGTCCCCTTCACTTTCGGAGTCCTCTCCTGACGATGACACAGGCTCCAGTAACGGAGCCAGAACAGGGGGGTGGTTGATAGGCAGGGACACATAGAGAGAGAATCCGCCCATTTCAGGGAGGAAAAGGCTGGGATGCTTCATATGAAGAAAGAAGACGGGGCTACGATGGGGGTGGCAGCTAAGGGGGGAGCCTGGGCTCACTTGGCCAGAAATTGTGTGAATTCTCACAAGGAGAAGGGGGGTCAGGAAGAAGAGCCTGTCCAGGTTCCAACTAATGAACCCAAATGAGTCTGTATGGGGTGCCAAGAAGGATCCTCTCGGACCGGAGGGTGGGGTGCAGTTCAGGGCGAAGTTTTGGAGGGAGTTCATTAAGTTGATAGGATCATCTCAAGGACTTAGCTTCCCCTTTCATCCGAGTACGAACGGAGGTAGAGAACGAGCGAACGCAATGATAGAACAATACCTGAGATGCTACGTTAATTATCAGCAGTTTAGCTGGGCAGATCTCCTGCCATTTGCTGAAGTGGCCTACAATACCACAGTGCATAGTAGGGGTGAAATGCAAAATTTGTTACTACCGGTTCTGTGGGCGTGGCTTGGGGGGGTAATGTGACTGGGTGGGCATGGCCAACTTTTTTTTTTTTTACTTTTAAAAGCATTTTTTCGGCGGAAGAGGTTGTAGAAAAAATGCTTTGAAAAGTAAAAAAAAAAAGCCTCTGATGATCGTGTGGCTCAGCTGGGCATGGTGGGGGAGGGGGGCGCAGGGCTTTTTGCTACCAGTTCTCTGAACCACCGCTGCCATCGCTACCGGATCGGGCGATCCAGTCCAAACTGGGAGCATTTCACCCGTGCTGTCACCCCTTTTGAAACAGCCACAGGGTGGAACCCCCCTCCACAGTGAGCCTAACAGAATGGGTGGGTTGCTTACAAAATGCATGGGGGAATTTAAACCTGGGCTGCTCCCTCCCCAAGGGAGGAATGGGAAGGAATGGCCCCCTCCTTCCCTTCCCTTTTACAATTTCCCCAAACGTGGAAAAATTCTGAGCAAGATTTTAGCATTTGTGTATGCTTTTGTTTTTGATTGCAATACTTTTTCAGACCTCAGTAAAGAAACGTTGCCCAAAATCCAAAAAACTGCTCTATCCACAACAAGGAGATATTGTTCAGGCAAGTTTTTTTTTTTTTAAAGGAACAATTAAGGAATTTTAAAAGCCACCAATAACTTGTAGGAGAGGATGAGATGAGGAGGAAGAGGAGAAACTCACCTGCAGGAGGTTGGATGGGAATTGCTGGAAGGAGAAAAAGACCCAATCAGGACCCTTCATGGGCTGGAGGACTCAGCGGGACCCCCTCCCCATCGATAGCTTATAATAGGTTGTGTGATCTTCACTTATAGCCCCTCCAAGAACAGAAGTTCCCATAAATATTCCTCAAGGGGCCCCTCTTGGCCACCTGCTAAGCTTGAGGAGAGGCCTCCCCTAGAGGGTCCCCTCCCCACAACCTCTCCTCCAGCCCCCCAGACTCACCTTTCTTGCTCTTCAGGTAGGAGAAGAGCCCCACAGCCAGGAAGGCCACTCCTATCACGGCCCCCATGATCCCCGTCCAGAGTTTGCTCCTGGCAGAGCTGGAGGAACGGGGCTCTGGGGAAGGAGAAGGAGCCTCACCTGAGCAGGAGGATCAGGCCCACCTTCCCCCAGGAGGGTCCATTCCGGCTCCCCCCACAGGGAGGGTCTTTCTCCCTCCTCAAGGCAGGATGGGGTCCCCAGACCAGGGAGGGAGGGAGGGGAGGGGAGGGGAGGGGCTTACCCCAGTGGACAGTGATAGGGGCCTCCAGGCTGGCGTGCTCCACCTTGCAAGTGTAGACATCCCCCCGTTGGGGCTGGGTCTCCAGCATCACCTGGAGCTGGTAGGTCCAGTCTCCGTTCTGGAGCTCCTCCCCAAAGGCCACGCCCTCCTCCTCCGGCCGCCCGTTCTTCAGCCACTGGACCTCGATCTCCACGGGGTAAAAGCCGGTCGCGGTGCAGAGGAGGATGGTGTTGGGGGAAGAGGGCTCCATCTTGGTGGGGGAGATGGAGACGGTGGGCTTGGCTGGAGGGAAGGAGGAGAAGGAGGCACATGAGAGACACAACAGGAAAGAAACGATGCAGAAGACGGGAAGGACAGACGCAGCACGAGTCGGATGATTCTTGGGATCTCGTTGAAAATGAAACCACACTTTTAATTAGATCTAATACCACAACATTTGTTTGTTCGTTTGTTTAGTAAGTTTAGTTATTTATTAAATTTATTTGCCAAAGTGGCCACAACTAACCCAAAGTCTTACAGACACTCTCCTTGCCGTGACTGCCACCTGCTCTCCGGGAGTCCAGGAGAATCTCCAGAATTGCCAACTGGGTCTCTGGGACAATGCAGCTCCACCCAGAAGGAACTTGGTTAAAGTCCCCCATCTTGGGGCTCCCAACACCCAAAGCCCTTTGGTCTTTCCAGGGTTCAGCCGAAGCCCCTAATCCCCCACTCAGCCCCTCCCCCCACAGCCTCCGGGACCCTCGAGGGGGCAGCCTCAGCATCTCCTGGGTCCCCAGAGGTGGAGATGAAACCTTATCACATCAGCAGACGGAGGAGACCTCCAGCCCTGGTGACGGATGGCCTCACCCAGCGGCTTCATGCGGAGGTTATAGAGGAGAGGAGAGAGGACGGAGCCAAATGCCTCTGGGCAGCCCTGAAGGTGATCAACCAAGTTTGCCAAAAGAAAGAAAGAAAAAGGGAAAGAGAGAGCGAGAGGAGAGGAGAGGAGAGGAGAGAAGAGAAGAGAAGAGATTCTTCAGTGTTTCAATCACTTTTCAAAAAGTTTTATTTGGAGAGAGAAAATTTCTCCTTCCACTTTCCCTTTTCTCCCTTTAGGATCCACAAGATACACAAAAAATCAGCAAAAGATTTCAGGGGGAAAAAGTGCAAAATGTGATGTGGCTACAAAACCCCCCAATTTTAGGCAGCCTCAACAGAAAGAGGCATTTTGAAGGAAAGGGCAAAGGAGCCCAATGGGGGGGGGCAGCCCTTTGCTCCCCATAACTGCCAGAATCCCCTGAAGGAAAAGTTTCTGCCCCATTGAAGATGAGAGACCCTGAATCCCCCCTTCAGAGCAGGAAGGGCAGAAGAGGTTTTGGGGGATCTCATGATCTCTCTCCAGGATCCTTCCTGGGGGGGCTTTGGGGGGATTCAGAGGGAGACCCACCCCAGACCAGCCTCCTTCCCAGCCGCAGGAACTGGCCATTCCTGGGGAAGGAGGTGGGGAGGGGTCCCTCTGACTCCCAGAGGGGATCTTGGATCTGGATCTCCTCCTTCAGCAAATGCTCCAACTGGCACAACTCTTGGATGGATTAATGGGGGGGGGTTAATCTGGATCAGCCCCCCAAGAGAGCTGACAATAGATCCATTCCAGCCCAGAGTCCTTGGCTAACCATTTTTTTTTCTCTTGAGGGATTTTCTTATTAACAGTAAATTCTATGATGCTTAAGAAGAACCCATTTTTAAATGGTTCTTTGTAATTCCAACCTGGGATCTGGTCAGGTTTCCATGCAGACAAATAGCAACATTTCAGGTGTGAGTTGTTTTCTTTTTTCAGGAAAATCCCATTTGCCTCTTGGGACATTAAAGGCCTTTGTGGAAATTGCTAAAAGAAGGCAGAGGCTTTACAAACTGAAAATGGCCTTTTTTTTTTTTTCAACAGGAAATGCAAATTTTGGATGAGAAAAAGACTTTTAGCAAGAAAATGGAAGGCTCAGATATTAAATCAGTGGAAATTCAAAAGCTGCAATTTGGTATTTTTCCATGTTTATTTTTATAGCCCATCCCAAACCTCCTTATTTACAAGACTGCAGTGTGAAGATTTTGGGGTTCCAATTTGGCCAGTTGGGAGTTGCTGGATTTTTTGGATCCGATTTTTTTTCCTTTTTAAATATCTACCGAGAGACACAACTTTCAGGTCTCCTAAACTGGAGCCGCACCAACAATTTGCTCTAAATACATGGAATTTAATAAATATTCCTCTTCTTTTAATAAAGATCAGGAACCCCTGGAGAATTATTGGCCTCTTGTCTGAAGTATTTTCATGGAAGTAAAAATAATACTTTAGATGAAGAAGAAATTATATGAATCACAATGAAATTCAGGATCAATATTTTGGATTTATAATAAAAATGCATTCTATTTATGTGGATAAAGCTTGTGAGGAGCTAAAGGTTTTTCACAAACTATCCAGACAGAAATTTTGGTCCTGTTCCTGAACCAGAGGAAGGAAGGAGGGGAGGGAGGGAGGAAAAGAGGAGGGGAGGATGGGCTTTGGAGTCTTTGGGCAGCTGATGAAGCTCCTTTCCCTGAAGGGAAAATCCCCCCAGAGACCCCCAAAAGGAGGGAGGAGGGAGGGAGGCCCTGAGAGGCCCACAAAAGAGACACACTCACAACACCAACACAATTGGCACTTGGGGCACTTTCGGAGGTTAGGAAAAATCACTCGAGAAATGAATAAAAGAGGCAAAATCTCTATGTTAAATATTATTGGAATGAGAATTATTTCAAGTACTGTGCCAGATGACAAGAATGTTGGGCTGTTTGTAGGGGAAAAATACACTTTAAACATCGCCCAGAAACAAATTAAATAGCTGGATATTATTATCTCCATGAAAATATCCTCTTTGGTAGTAAAAACATTTTCAAATGCACCTTATGTGGCAGCTGAAAATCCTCCCAGGTTTGCAGGGAAGAATTTAGGAGTGAAAGTGAGTTTTGCCTCCAGACTGAATATGTGGAGGACAAAATCTCTGCAGGTTCCCCTAAAATATTGAATAATTTCCAGAAGGAGCAAATGCTCCAAGAGGCTTTTCTCTCTTAGGATCTGCAGGTTTTCCTCTTATGGAGGAAAGATCTCATTGGATTCTATGGTGAGACGTTATTTTTGGAGAATCTCTGGAGTTAAACTTAACCAGTTCTTAAGTGATGATGCTTTAAAGACTTCTCTGATTTGAATAAAGGAATATAATTTCCCTGGAAAGGCCGAATGGCAACAAGGGCAGCTAAAATCCTTGATTGGCCTCTGAAACCCTATCAGTCCATAGAAATATAGAAGATTTTTATTAGACAAAGAAATAAAAGGAGAAAAAGAAATGTAGGCAACGTTGAAGGAATCTGGAAGAGAGAAGGAAAGAATCTGAGGCTTCAGGGCTGAATGGAGGCCCAGTTTGTTCCTTATGACCCCAAATTCAGTTTTAAGGTTTGTGGGTGTTTTTGGATTCTCCCCCCCAAATCAGGAGCCTCCCCAGGAAGGAAGACGGAAGAGATCAGGATTCCTATCATTGGGGTTTTTACATCTCGGTTTAAGCATTGAATCATGATTACAAATTCTAAGCTGCTTTTGTTACTCATTTGTTTCTTTATTGGATTGAAAAGCTGCAGGACTGGAAATGACTCTGAGTGAATAAAGAGGAAAAAAAAGCAGGAGATCCATAGAAAGGGGTCGACAGGTGAAAAAGAGTCCACTAATTCTTTTTTTTTTATTTTGGGTAAAATAAAACCCACATTTTTTTATCCCAAAGTGCCAAAAGCAGCATTTCTGGAGCAGAGGAAGAGAGGGAGGGGCTTCTGGGTGGGAAGAGGGAGGGAGACGGGAGGTTCCTGAATAGGATAAAAGTGAATCAGGGATAGAGAGAAATATATATGTAGATACAGGGAGTCCTAGACTTAGGACCACAATTGAGCCCAAGATTTCTGTTGCTAAGTGAGACGTTTGTTCAATGAATTTTGCCCCATGTTACGACCTTTCTTGCCAGTCATTAAGTGAATCACTGCAGTTGTTAAATGAGTAACAGGGTTGTTAAGTGAATCCAGCTTCCCCACGGACTTTGCTTATGGGAAGGTCGCAAAAGGGGATCACGTGACTCTGGAATGCTGTGACCGTCAGAAGTCCGAGTCCATTGCCAAGCATCTGGATTCTGATCACGTGACCCTGGGGAGGCTGCAACAGTCGTAAGTGTGAAAAACAGTCATAAGTCATTTGTTTTCACTGCTGTTGTAACTTTCAATGGTCACTAAACGAACTGTTGTTAAGTGGAGGACTGCCTGCATTGAGCAGGAGAGAGAGAGACCTGGCTGGATTCCCCTCCCCCACCCCCACCCAGAAAAACCTTATCTGGATGGATTTTCTTGGGGGGGGGGAAATGGATCAAAGGGATCTCAGATTCCAGGCAGGAGGAGAGTTTGGAGCCTGGGAAGAAGATTTTGTCCATCTGAGAGTGCAGAATAAATAAATAAATGAGGAGTAAAACCTCCATCCGGGAGGATCCAAAGGAATGAAATGAATGAAAGGAAAGGGGGGGTCCCCTCCCAGGGAGAGCCCCCCTCCCCCAGACTCACCTCTCCGGCCCATCAGGCACTCCTGGTAGTTGTACACTGTATACAACTGTTGTATAAATTCTATCTGGATTGATTGATTGATTTTATTGTTTAGTTTATTTATTGCTATTATTAGTTTATTATTTATTCTATCATTTAGTTAGTTTATTATTTATTAAATTTATTTTAATATTTAGTTAATTTATTATTATTCTTTCGTTAGTTTATTAGTTATTTATTTTATTATTTATTTATTTATTTATTTAGCTTTTCATTTATTGATTTTTCATTTATTTATTTAATTTTATATATTCGTTTATTTTACTTACTATTTATTTATTGGATTGAAAAGATGCGGGAGTGGAATTGACTCAGAATAAAGAATAGAGAGAACGGAGACCTGGAGAGAAAGGATTTTTTTAATCCCAAAATCCCAA
Source organism: Pantherophis guttatus (assembly GCF_059756535.1). Lineage (NCBI taxonomy): Eukaryota > Metazoa > Chordata > Lepidosauria > Squamata > Colubridae > Pantherophis > Pantherophis guttatus. Next base: position 291,384,395 of record NC_142064.1, read on the forward strand.
AGGCCCCAGAGGGGGAGGGAGCCCCCCCTTACTGGCCTTCTGGAAAGGGCTCCCAAGGGGGCTCTGGGGCTTTGCTGGGGGGGGGCAGAGAGGGGGAGGCAGCCTGAATCCCCTGAAGCCTTTTAATTCGTCTCTTCATGAATGAATGAATTGATTTTTCCACTGAATTGGAGTCATCCTGGCTTTTGAAACAACCACTAAATCTTCACCCGGGAGAGTCTCAATCAAGGGAAGGAAAAGGGGGTCCCCCCCCAAACTCTCCCCCCCCCCACGAACTCACCTCTCCGGCCAACCACGGAATTGCTCTGGAGAACCCCGTAGTTGTACCGGCAGAAGCGATCCACTCCGGACTTCTCGTACTGCAGATACCGCTCATCCCTGTTCCAAGAGTCCGCACTCGCCTTCCCAAACTCCGTGACGGCCACGAACTTCCCGAGGTCGCTGTCGAAGCGGGCGAATTCCTGCCGGTCGTAGATGTATCTTTGCAGGAACCTCACCCGCTGCGTCCCGTTGAGGAAGCGGCACTCGTTCTTTCCCTGGTGCAGGAAATGGGCTGCGAGGGGGAGGAAGGCCGTCAGGAGGGACTCCAGGGCCCATCGTTCCCAGCCGCTGGGAGAGGAGGGGGGATCTAGCGTGGGAAGGGGGAATTGCCGGAGTCCTTCTGAGAGAGACTGGGGGAAGACGCCCCCTGGAGGAGGGAGCGGGAACTCTCTCAGTCCCAGAGAGGAAGGGAGGCTTCCTGGGGGGTCTGGAGGGGGGAGGGGAGGGAAGAGGGGGAGGGGTGGGAAAAGGCAGGCAGAAGCTCAACCGGTCCAGCGATCCTGTTCAGTCTCTGCAGGGAAGGTTGGATCTCAAGGGGCAGGAAGGATGGGGGGGGGAGGCTGGAGGGAAAGTAACGTCCATCCCCCCCACTCTCTCTTCCTTTGGGAGGGGATCTGGGGAGGCGTCACAATGAGGACATCCAGACCTACCCTCCTGGGGTCTCCCAGCCCTTCAGTCTTCACCTCCCCTCCGTCTCTCCCCCCCTTTCTTCTTCCCCCCAATCTTCAGCCCAGCTCCCTCCCTTTGACGGCTCCTGATTCCTCTCCCCCTCCCCAAAAAGACCCCTAAGAGCCTCTCAAAGGGAGGGTCTCCTGCCCCCTTCACAAAAGAACCCCAATGTCCTCTTCCCTCACTTCCCCCTCCCCTCCGTCAGTCCTCCCCTTCAGTCTTCCCCTTCCCTCCGTCTCTCCCCCCCCCCACTTTCTTCTCTCCCCGAATCTTCAGCCCAGCTCCATCCCTTTGGGGGACTCCTGATTCATCTCCCCCTCCCCAAAGAGACCCTGCAGTGCAGTCCCCCCAAAGAGCCTCTCAAAGGGAGGGTCTCCCGCTCTCTCCTTCTCCTTCACTCCCCCCTCTCCTCCAGGGGAATTATGGGGGTTCTTGCTCTCCTCCCCAAATTCAGGGGCTCCCCAGAAGGGCCCGAAGCCCCCCTCTTGCCTGACCTCCAAAGCCTCAAATTTGAGATTGAGGAGAAAAAGTGAAGTTTCTGAAGAAGCCCAAAGACTTTTGCTCAAATGCCTCTTTTCCCTTCCGGGGCTTCAGGGCTGAAAATGCCTCAGTTTCCCTCTTTCGCTTTTCCTCCCCTTCCTCTTTCCCTGCAGCCCCCTCCCACCCAGGCACAGGAGAGGCCGCGACCCCCACCTGGGCTACATGGGGGAAGGGTTAGGATTAGGGTCCCTCTCCGTCCTCCTGGGGGGGGCTGTGGGGAGGAAGGGGGAGGAGACCACGCAGAGATGGAGGCTGCTGGAGGCTCTGGGGACCCATCGGCTTCCTTCCCCCTTCCCAGCCCCCTCCTCCTCCTCCCAGCCCCCTCCTCCCCCGCCCAGCCCCCTCCTTACCGGGGGTCTCCTCCCCCCCTTCGCTCCCGGGGATCCGGGCCAGCGCCCCCAGCAGCAGCATCAGGGGGAGCCCAGCCAAAGCCATGGAGGCTCCCCACAAGCGCCCCAAAGGGGGGAGAAAGACGCTCCCAGCCCCAGAGGAGGAATCGGAGGGTCTGGAGTGGGGGAGGAGTTTTCCTCGGACTTCGGAATTGGGAGTGTCCACAAAGAGCAATAGGACCAATGGGAATCCTCCCTTCTGCAGCGTCATCGGTCTCCGGGCAGAGCCTCCCTTGACTTCACCCGATGCAGGAGATAGTTCCGCGCAGAGAGAGAAGCGGAGAAAGTGGGGGAGGGGATCCCTTCAGTCTTGGGGGGCTGCAATCTGGGGGGTCTTTCATGCCAGCTCCGGAGGAGAATCTCGTCTTCCTTTTGCCCCCCTCCCCCCCCATGATTCTCCTCCACTCTCCCTTTCTCTGGGCGCCTGGACTGGAGGGGCGGACTAGATGCCCTCTGAGTTCCCACCGTGCCCAGAAGGAGCCTAAACTGGAGCTGCGGAGAGTCCAGAAGGGCAAAGTGGATCCAGAGCTCGAGGGGTCCTTCGGGGCTCAGAAGGGGAGGAGGGACCCCCAGCAGCTGCGCTGGATGACAAGGGGGGAGGGGCAGCCCCACAGCCAGCCAGGACTTGGGGGTCACACGCTCCCCCCAATCCGAAGGGAAGCCAGGAAAACCCTCAGCTGACGGTCCACGCAGGATCTGCAGGGATCCCTCCTAATCCAGCCGGATCCTCCCCCTTCACGGGGGAATCTCGGTAGGGATCTCTTGGCTTTACAAGAGAAAAGGGCGATTTCCTTCCTTGAAACACGTGTCTCCCTTGCTCAGAACGTCTGGACGGACCGGCTCCTTCAGATTTTCCTCCCCTGAACCCCAAATGTGTAGGAATCTCCCCCTTCCTTCCTTCCTTCCTTCCTTCCTTCCTTCCTTCCTTCGTTCCTTCCTCCCTCCCTCCCTCCCTTTCTTTCTTTCTGTGGGTCAGGATCCCCTTTTTCCTTGATGTGTCAGAGGATCTGAGTGGATTTTCTTCCTTGGAAAAGGTTTCAGGATTATTTAGGAAGGATGGATGGAGGGACAGTATATTAAACCGAAGAATAAATTTATAATTTATAGAATAACCTGGAATGTTAATAGAAATCCTGGGGACTTCAGGGATCCTATTTCCTCCACTCTAGGATTACAGCCTTTTAACCATCACAGTCTGGAAATCTCCCCCCCCATAAACTATCCCAAAAGGAGACCTTCTGTTTCTTCTTCTCCTCTTTCACTTCATCCATAGAAAACTTTTTTTCTAGTCTTTGCGGGAGATTCGGGTTCTGCTCAGTTACGCAAAGGCGGCTTAGAGAGATCCTGAATTCCGGATCCTGTTTCAAGAGCTTTGGGGGTCCAGAGGTGGCCTGGGACCTTTCCAGGGATGGGGGGCTGGAGGGGTCAAACTCCCCCCTGGCCCAGCACCAGCCTCAGCAGCCCAGAGCCAGGTCCCCCCCAGCATCTGCCCCACAGTTGTGTATCTGGCACAGCCACTCGCACAAAGTCAGCCCCAGATCCAGGCAGCCTCCGTGGGGCCTCCCTCCCTCCCCTGACCCAGGCAGAACCTCTGGGCCCCTTTCATGCTTCCAACCCCCCAAATATTGTGCTCTTCTCCGAGTTCCCTCTGACAACCCCAGCTACACACACACACACACACACACACACCCAGAGCAGCCCTTCCTTCTCCAGCCCCCAAGAGCTGCAGAGGCGCTTGGGCTTCGCTTCCCCAGCCTGAAGCTTTGGGCTCCTCCGAAGCGGAACTGAGGAACTGGCCAGGATCCAGCAGGCAACAAGCCTCCATTCTTCCTCAGGGCAGCTCAGGGACTCTCCTCCTCCTCCTCCTCCTCCGCCCCATGGCTGAGTCTGCAGGTGGGGCAGCCACAAGGTCCTCTGCCCCATTGGAGGAGGCTGAAGGGGCCCTTCCTGACTCCCGAGGAGACCCTGGAGAGCCCAGGAAAGAAACCGATGGAGGGTTGGAGAAATGTCACTCAAAGGACCAAATTCTCCCCCTTGGGACCCTTTGTGGGGAGACCCTCCCTGCTCTCTGGGGAGGCTCTGATGGAGGAAGGATGGGAGGGAAGAGGGGAAAAGGGGACCAGCATGGAGGGGGAGGGGCTCAGTTGCAGTTGGGGGGGAGGACACTCTTCAGAGGACCTGGAGGAGGGGGATGGGGAGGGGTCTCCCCAGAGAAAGTCTATCCATGGGTGGCTAAACATTGACACCAACTTGAAGTCATGTAACCATCATGAAACAAGCTTTTCTCCCTCCGTTGAAGCAGATTGAAGAAAGTCCTTGATTTACATCGGTTCATTTAGTGACCGTTTGACTTTGGGGTTGGGTGGCTTCCAATATACCCCCATGGCTCCATCCTTCTTTTCCCCCTTTTATATTATCTGAAATGCATGGAAGGTTTTCGTCTTTCTTCTGTTGCTTTTCTAGAGCGGTTTGGTTATTTCTTACATATCGCGCAATTTCACCTCCTCTTTTTTTAGGTCTGTTTCTTATTTATTTATTTATTTCATAAACCGCAAAGAAAGACAGAAATAGGAAATCAGGGGAAGGAGAAAAAGAGGGGAAAAGAAAGTCTGAGGTTCAAGGGGCAAAAAGGAAAAAAGGCTTTGACTTCCGGCTCTTTTCAGCACAGTAGAAGATTTTTTAAAAAAACAACTTTTTGCTTTTACACCTTAATATGTCAGCAGCCATTTCTAGAAGGACAATTCAATCTAAGGGACAAAAGCAAAGTCATTTTAGGTCCGTTTCCTTTGAACACTTTAAATGTGTTCAATTTAACAGCTGGGGAAGGAAAGTCTAGAATGATCCAGAACACCCCTTTGTGGCTGAGGGAGGGAGGGAGGGAGGGAGGGCTCCCGCCTGAGGGAATCTGCGCTCTGATTGGTTGCTGAGGGTGGAAAGGGGGCGTTTCCCTTTTTTCCCGCCTTTTTCTTCTAGGCGCCTTTGAGAAGGAGACAGATAATAATATGGAATAAGATGAAGTAAAAATTTGTATAAATAGTAAACAATAAGGAAGGATCACTACGAAAGAGCTGTAAAAAGAGTTTGTATATATAAATGTTGTATGTTTTGTTTTGTTTTAATGTTTCATAATAAAAATTATTTTTTTAAAAAGAAAAGAGCGCTGAGCTGTGGAGAGCGGGAAACTCCAGAGCGGAAGGAGGCTGAGGAGCGGCAGGGCCGGGATCGGAGTCAGCCGCGGGGAAAGGGAGGGAGGTGTGTGGTGCCGCTTCCCCCTACAAGCGCAGCATCCGCCTGCCCGTCTCTCAGCGAGGAAACTTCCCAGCCGCTCGCTTCGAAGTAGCCGAGCCTTTCCTGTGGAAGAGAAGCAGGCGGCCCCAGGGCTCGTGATTGGCGGCCTCTGCATGGAGCTTTCGGCCGCCTCTCCCCAGAGCTCCGATGCATAGCAGCTGCCTGCTCCTCCCTCTCCGCCTCCCACCTGCCCTCAGCCTTGCCCCAAAGTTTGGGAAGCACCGGGGACAGTTTGTGCGCTGCGCTCGGGGCAGGAAAGCTCATGGCGAGCAGGCCAGCTGGCTCCTTCCCCAGAGAAGGGAGGGCGGCATACAGAGGAAGTGCTCTCGGCCCCAACAGGGAAGCTCCGAATGCGCGGCTTGCTTGGGCTCCTCTCTGCTGGGAGCCGCAGGCTGCACGGGGAAGATTAGGAGCAACCAGCCGGTTCAGGCGCACGGGGGAGCATTTGCTGGCTGGGTGGCAGCTGCCCCACCCGCTGCTCCTTCCCCGGAGTTGCCTTGAGCTGGGGACAGCATCCAGCATGGCCATTCACGCCGGCAAAGATTGGTGCAACCCTCCTCTGCCACTTCTTCCAAGGGAGCATGACTGCTTTCCAGCCGGTGCACCTTTTACCGCTTACCGCACTCTCCTCCGGTCTTCCTGGAGGCAGCTCGCTTCTCCTTCTCCTGGCTGAGAGGGGTGAGGGGGCACGCCGGAACCCAGAAGAAGAAAAGGAGCAGAGCTGCCTGCTAGGCTGGGGCTTCCCTTCCTCTCTGCGGCAGCCCATGTGGATCCCAGGCAGTGCAGCTTCGGGGCCTTTCCTCGCAGTGTCGATCACAAGGTAGGCAGGCAGGCGAGCAGGTACAGGGGAGCGACTGGGGCAGTGATCCTGGCTGGAAAGGGGGTGGATGTCCTGGGGCACGCATGTGCTCTGGCCAGCTAGTCTTCTGTTTACTGGCATGCATGCGTGCACGACAATCAGGACAATGCACATGCGTGTGCCAGAAACCCAGAAGAGGAATGGGTGACGCCTTGCATGCCAGGTGAAATGGCTCTGCGTGCCACTTCCGGCACGCGTGCCATAGGTTTGCCATCATGGACCTATACCGAATCTGAGCCCGAAGAGGGAGGGAGGGAGGCGTTGGATGCCAAAATGGCACAACCCTAAAGTTGTGAAGGAGAGGAATGGCTGAAATGGCTGGGTGAATGTAGGGGAGTCTCAGGTGCCCCCCAATGGCTCCCCACAAACGCTCAGGGAGGACCGTGCCTGCTGCCCTTCTGCTCCTCCAAAGGGGGCTTGAGGGGAAGCAGAGCAAGGGGGCCTCTGAGCAGAAAGGGGGGTCCTGCCCCTTCACCTCCCTGGATCTGCCCACCCTCCTCCTGAACCAGTTCTGGCTTCCGACCCAAAGTAGCCAGGATGGTGGATCCAGAGGCAGCGGAGGGAGGAGCCTCCTGCGGGGGCAGCAAAAAGGAAGAGGAGGAAGAGGAAGGAAGGGAGGATTCCAGGGTTTTCTTACATCTGAAGTTTATTCTTTTATAGCAAAGCGAAGGGAAGGGAAGTGAGTGGGAGGAAGAATAATGTAGATGAAGCTGCTGTGGGTTCAAAACCAGGAGAGATGAGGGGGATAGACTGACAGGTCAGCCCAGTGTCCCTGGGGACAGTCTGGATGGTCTCCACCCCTCCCTCACAAGAAAGAGCGGCCCTGAAAGGAAGCTGGAGGGGGGTCTCAGCAGGAGAAGATCTAGGCTGCCATTCTCCTCCTCCCCCCAAACTGCCACCTTCAGCCTCCATTTCTCAGAGGCTGCAAACAGGACAAAGAGTCATCAGCCACTAAAGAAAAAATAATCCTTTTGCATCAGAGAGCAGGATTAATTCATGAGTGCTGTAGAAAAAGAGATGGGGAAGAAAATCAGAATATAAAGAGAATCTTTTAGTGTAAATAACATAATTTTCTTCCTTTTCAGCTCCCACCCCCAAGGCAGACCCACACTGCAGGGGGGTGGTTGACAGGCAGGGACAGATAAGAGGGAGAATCTGCCCATTTCAGGGAGGCCCCGCCCACCGCCCCGGATGTCGTCATCAGCAATCTGCACATGCACAGAAGCAAGGCGTACATGTGAGCAAAACAAGAGTGCGCACGCAATCCCGTTGTGAACCAGTAGTAAAGGTAAGTAGACCCCTCCCCTGCCTGAGATGCTGTGTTAATTATCAGCAATTTAGCTGGGCAAAATCTCCTGCCGTTTGCTGAAGTGGCCTCCAATACCCCAGTGCAGAGGTGGGATTCACTTACCTTCCCTACCGGACTGCAAATGTGAGTGTGCTCAAGCACTCGCTTCGCTCACATGTGCCACCTCTGCGCATGCACACGGCCTTCTGCGCATGTGCAGTAGTCGCGCATTACGTCTGGGAGGGTGGGCAGAGCCTCCCACAGTCATCGCTAGACAGAACCGGCCGAATCCCACCACTGCCGCAGTGCATAGTAGCCTGGGACTCACCCCTTTTGAAATAGCCGCAGGGGTGGAATTTGTCCCCATGGCTGAATACCCTCGGGAACCCCCCTCCACAGTGAGCCTAACCGAATGGGTGGGTTGCTTACAAAATGCGTGTGGGAATGTAAACCTGGGGTGCTCCCTCCCCAAAGGGGGGACCGGGAAGGAATGGCCCCCTCCTTCCCTTCCCTTTGGCAATTTCCCAAAACGTGGAAAAATTCTGAAAAAATTCTTCAGGAAGTGAGGGGAGCCGAATGTCAAGTGGCAAATCATCCCTGGCCTGCTCTCGAGTTGCCATAAGCAAGGGGGATGAGAAATTGATGAAACAGCATGGCAGCCAAAGACAGATGCACATTCCAGACTTATCTCTCTCAAGGCTGCATCCCAGGGTTACCCACAGCAGTTGGAGGGGAGGGATCTCTACAACCCGCAAAATTGCTCCGTTGGCAGATGTGATTGATGACACACCCTTGGGAGAGGGGGGAAGCAAGGTCATGATTGGGGCGTAAATTATGTAGGGTCAGAGCTGTCTTCACTTGGGAATGTGCGGACATGAAGCTCCTAATAAATAACTGGATTTCTTTTGAAGCTTGGCTCGAGGCTCATGATTTAATGAGGGCATCCGTCAGAACCTGACACTCTCCTCTTTTGCAATTTCCCAATACTTGGAAAAATTCTGGGCAAGATTTTAGCGTTTGTGTCTGCTTTTGTTTTTGATTGCAATACTTTTTCAGGTCTCTGTAAGGAAAAGTTGCCCAAAATCCAAAAATTGTTTTTTTTTTTTAAAAAAAAGAACAATTAAAGAATTTAAAAAAACCACCTATAACTCTTAGGAGAGGTTGAGATGAGGGAAGAAGAGGAGAAACTCACCTGCAGGAGGTTGGATGGGAATTGCTGGAAGGAGAAAAAGACCCAATCAGGACCCTTCATGGGCTGGAGGACTCAGGGGAACCCCCTCCCCATCGATAGCCCATAATAGGTTGCATTGTCTTCACTTATAGCCCCTCCAAGAATAGAAGTTCCCAAAAACGTTCCTCAGGGAGACCCTCTTGGCCACCTGCTAAGCTTGAGGAGAGGCCTCCCCTAGAGGGTCCCCTCCCCACCACCTCTCCTCCAGCCCCCCAGACTCACCTTTCTTGCTCTTCAGGTAGGAGAAGAGCCCCACAGCCAGGAAGGCCACTCCTATCACGGCCCCCATGATCCCCGTCCAGAGTTTGCTCCTCGCAGAGCTGGAGGAACGGGGCTCTGGGGAAGGAGAAGGAGCCTCACCTGAGCAGGAGGATCAGGCCCACCTTCCCCCAGGAGGGTCCATTCCAGCTCCCCCAACAGGGAGGGTCTTTCTCCCATCTCAGGGCAGGATGGGAGTTCCCAGACCAGGAGGGAAGAAAGGGGAGGGGAGGGGCTCTTACCCCACTGGACGGTGATGGGGGCCTCCAGGCTGGCATGCCCCACCTTGCAAGTGTAGACATCCCCCCGTTGGGGCTGGGTCTCCAGCATCACCTGGAGCTGGTAGGTCCAGTCTCCGTTCTGGAGCTCCTCCCCAAAGGCCACGCCCTCCTCCTCCGGCCGCCCGTTCTTCAGCCACTGGACCTCGATCTCCACGGGGTAAAAGCCGGTCGCGATGCAGAGGAGGATGGTGTTGGGGGAAGAGGGCTCCATCTTGGTGGGGGAGATGGAGACGGTGGGCTTGGCTGGAGGGAAGGAGGAGAAGGAGCCACATGAGAGACACAACAGGAAAGAAATGACGCAGAAGACGGGAAGGACTGACGCAGCACGAGTCGGATGATTCTTGGGATCTCGTTGAAAATGAAACCAGATTTTTAATTAGGTGTAATACCACAACATTTGTTTGTTTGTTTGTTTAGTAAGTTTAGTTATTTATTAAATTTATTTGCCAAAGTGGCCACAACTAACCCAAAGTCTTACAGACGCTCTCCTAGCCGTGACTGCCACCTGCTCTCCGGGAGTCCAGGAGAATCTCCAGAATTGCCAACTGGGTCTCTGGGACAATGCAGCTCCACCCAGAAGGAAGTTGGTTAAAGTCTCCCATCTTGGGGCTCCCAACACCCAAAGCCCTTTGGCCTTTCCAGGGTTCAGCCGAAGCCCCTAATCCCCCACTCAGCCCCTCCCCCCACAGCCTCCAGGACCCTCGAGGGGGCAGCCTCAGCATCTCCTGGGTCCCCAGAGGTGGAGATGAAACCTTGTAACATCAGCAGATGGAGGAGACCTCCAGCCCTGGTGACGGATGGCCTCACCCAGCGGCTTCATGCGGACGTTATAGAGGAGAGGAGAGAGGACGGAGCCAAATGCCTCTGGGCAGCCCTGAAGGTGGTCAACCAAGCTTGACAAGAGAAAGAGAAAGAGAAAGAGAGAGCGAGAGCAAGGGGAGGGGAGGGGAGGGGAGGGGAGGGGAGGAGAGGAGAGGAGAGAAGAGAAGAGAAGAAGAGAAGAGAAGAGAAGAGAAGATCTTTGTCCCAATTTTCTTTGGTGTTTCAATCACTTTTCAAAAAGTTTTATTTGGAGAGAGAAAATTTCTCCTTCCACTTTCCCTTTTCTCCCTTTAGGCGCCACAAGATGCAGAAATAAACAAAAAAATCAGCAGAAGATTTCAGGGGGAAAAGTGCAAAATGTGATGTGGCTACAAAACCCCCCAATTTCAGGCAGCCTCAACAGAAAGAGGCATTTTGAAGGAAAGGGCAAAGGAGGCCAATGGGGGGGGCAGCCCTTTGCTCCCCATAACTGCCAGAATCCCCTGAAGGAAAAGTTTCTCCCCCACTGAAGATGAGAGACCCTGGATCCCCCCTTCAGAGCAGGAAGGGCAGAAGAGGTTTTGGGGGATCTCATGATCTCTCTCAAGGATCCTTCCTGGGGGGGCTTTGGGGGGATTCAGAGGGAGACCCCCCCCCAGACCAGGCTCTGCCTGCACCCAGCCGGCCTCCTTCCCAGCCGCAGGGACCGGCCATTCCTGGGGAAGGAGGTGGGGAGGGGTCCCTCTGACTCCGACAGGGAAGCTTCTGCCCTGGATGAGGGGGGCAGGGAGTGGGGAAGGGATCCAGAGGGATTCTTGGATCTGGATCTCCTCCTTCAGCAAATGCTCCAACTGGCACAACTCTTGGATGGATTAATGGGGGGGGGTTTAGTCTGGATGAGCCCCCCAAGAGAGTTGACAAGAGATCCATTCCAGCCCAGAGTCCTTTGCTAACTATTTTTTTTTTCTCTTGAGGGATTTTCTTATTAACAGTAAATTCTATAATGCTTAAGAAGAACCCATTTTTAAATGGTTCTTTGTAATTCCAACCTGGGATCTGGTCAGGTTTCCACGCAGACAAATAGCAGCATTTCAGGTGTGAGTTTTTTTTATTTTTCAGGAAAATCCCATTTGCCTCTTGGGACATTAAAGGCCTTTGTGGAATTGCTAAAAGAAGGCAGAGGCTTTACAAACTGAGAATGGCTTTTTTTAAAAAAACAGGAAATGCAAAGTTTGGATGAGAAAAAGACTTTTATCAAGAAAATGGAAGGATCAGATTTTAAAGCTGCAATTTGGTATTTTTCCATGTTTATTTTTATAGCCCATCCCAAACCTCCTTATTTACAAGACTGCCATGTGAAGATTTTGGGGTTCCTATTTGGCCAGATGGGAGTTGCTGGAGATTTTAATTGGATCGGAAATTTTTTTTTCCTTTTAAATACCTCCCAAGGGACACAACTTTCTCCCTCTGCCCATCCAGGAACCCAGTTTAATAGACAAATAGAGACCTCTTGATTTAAAACAGCAGGAGGACAAAGTACATTTTAGCTGCCCCACATCATGAAAATTCCCCCAAAAGGACTCAAGAAACATCCTGTGATTTCAAGTCTCCTCAACTGGAGCCTGACCAACAATTGGCTTTAAATACACGGAATTTAATAAATATTCTTGTTCTTTTAATAAAGAACAGGAACCTCTGGAGAATTATTGGCCTCTTGTCTGAAGTATTTTCATGGAAGTAAAAATAATACTTTTGAGGAAGAAGAAATTATATAAATCAAAATGAAATTCAGGATCACTATTTTGGATTTATAATAAAAATGCATTCTATTTATGTGGATAAAGCTTGGGAGCAGCTAAAGGTTTTTAACAAACTATCCAGACAGAAATTTTGGTCCTGTCCCTGAACCAGGTAGGGAGGAAGGAAGGAAGGAGGGGAGGGAGGAAAAGAGGAGGGGAGGATGGGCTTTGGGGTGTTTGGGCAGCTGATGAAGCTCCTTTCCCTGAAGGGAAAATCCCCCCAGAGACCCCCAAAAGGAGGGAGGAGGGAGGGAGGCCCTGAGAGGCCCACAAAAGAGACACACTCACAACACCAACACAATTGGCACTTGGGGCACTTTCGCAGGTTCTCAAAAATCACTAGATAAATGAATAAAAGTGAAAGTGAAATCTCTATATTAAATATTATTGGAATGAGAATTATTTCAAGTACTGTGCCAGATGACAAGAACGTTGTGCTGTTTGTAGGGGAAAAATAAACTTTAAACATCGCCCAGAAACAAATTATATAGCTGAATATTATTATCTCCATGAAAATATCCTCTTTGGTAGTAAAAACATTTCCAAATGCACCTTATGTGGCAGGTAAAATCCTCCCAGGTTTGCAGGGAAGAATTTAGGAGTGAAAATGAGTTTTGCCTCCTGACTGAATATGTGGAGAGCAAAATCTCTGCAGGTTCCCAGAAAATATTCAATTATTTACCAAAGGAGCAAATGCTCCAAGAGGCTTTTCTCTCTTAGGATCTGGAGGTTTTCCTCTTATGGAAAAAGGATCTTATTGGATTCTATGGTGAGACGTTATTTTTGGAGAATCTCTGGAGTTACAATGCGAACATTAAACTTAACCAGTTCTTAAGTGAAGATGCTTTCAAGACTTCTCTGATTCTAAGAAATGAATATAATTTCTCTGGAAAGGCCGAATGGCAACAAGGGCAGCTAAAATCCTTGATTGGCCTCTGAAACCCTATCAGTCCATAGAAATATAGAAGATTTTTATTAGACAAAGAAATAAAAGGAGAAAAAGAAATGTAGGCAACATTGAAGGAATCTGGGAGGGAGAAGGAAAGAATCTGCGGCTTCAGGGCTGAATGGAGGCCCAATTTCTTTCTTATGACCCCAAATTCAGTTTTAAGGTTTGTGGGTGTTTTTGGATTCTCCCCCCAAATCAGGAGCCTCCCCAGGAAGGAAGAACAGAAGCGATCAGGATTCCCATTATTGGGGTTTTTACATCTCGGTTTAAGCATTGAATCATGATTACAAATTCTAAGCTGCTCTTGTTACTCATCTGTTTCTTTATTGGATTGAAAAGCTGCAGGACTGGAAATGACTCTGAATGAAGAAAGAAGAAAAAAGAAAAAGCAGGAGATCCATAGAAAGGGGTCGACAGGTGAAAAAGCGTCCGCTAATTCTTTTTTTTTATTTTGGTTAAATTAAACCCACATTTTTTTATCCCAAAGTGCGAAAACCAGCATTTCTGGAGCAGAGGAAGAGAGGGAGGGGCTTCTGGGTGGGAAGAGGGAGGGAGACGGGAGGTTCCTGAATAGGATAGAAATGAATCAGGGATAGAGAGAAATTATATGTAGATACAGGGAGTCCTCGACTTAGGACCACAATTGAGCCCAAGATTTCTGTTGCTAAGTGAGACGTTTGTTCAATGAATGTTGTCCCATGTTACGACCTTTCTTGCCACAGTCATTAAGTGAATCACTGCAGTTGTTAAATGAGTAGCAGGGTTGTTAAGTGAATCCAGCTTCCTCATGGACTTTGCTTATGGGAAGGTCGCTAAAGGGGATGACATGACTCCGGGACACTGTGACCGTCACAAGTACGAGTGTGTTGCCAAGCATCTGGATTTGGATCACGTGACCTTGGGGAGACTGCAACGGTCGTAAGTGTGAAAAACAGTCATAAGTCATTTGTTTTCACTGCTGTTGTAACTTTCAACGGTCACTAAACGAACTGTTGTTAAGTGGAGGACTGCCAGTATTGAGCAGGAGAGAGAGAGACCTGGCTGGATTCCCCTCCCCCACCCCCACCCCAAAAAAACCTTATCTGGATGGATTTCCTTGTGGGGGGGGAAATGGATCGAAGGGATCCCAGATTCCAGGCAGGAGGAGAGTTTGGAGCCTGGGAAGAAGATTTTGTCCATCTGAGAGTGCAGAATAAATAAATAAATAAATGAGGAGTAAAACCTCCATCCGGGAGGATCCCAAGGAATGAAGTGAATGAAAGGAAAGGGGGGTCCCCTCCCAGGGAAGAGCCCCCCTCCCCCAGACTCACCTCTCCGGCCCATCAGGCGCTCCTCCGCCTTGGGCTCCTGGTAGTTGTACACTGTATACAACTGTTGTATAAATTCTATCTGGATTGATTGATTGATTTTATTGTTTAGTTTATTTATTGCCATTATTAGTTTATTATTTATTCTATTATTTAGTTAGTTTATGATTTATTAAATTTATTTTATTATTTAGTTAATTTATTATTATTCTTTCTTTCGTTAGTTTATTTTATTAGTTATTTATTTTATTTATTAGTTATTTATTTATTGATTTAGCTTTTCATTTATTTATTCTTCATTTATTTATTTAATTTTATATATTTGTTTATTTTACTTACTTACTTATTTATTTATTATAGAGAGAAGGGAGACCTGGAGAGAAAGGATTTCGTGGATTCCCTTTGAAGATTCTTTTTTTTTAAAATCCTAAAATCCCAAAGGCCCCAGAGGGGGAGGGAGACCCCCCCCTTAATTGGCCTTCTGGAAAGGGGTCCCAATGGGGCTATGGGGCTTTCCTGGGAGGGGGGGCGGAGAGGAGGAGGCAGCCGTGGGGCTGGCCAGAGCCCTGAATCACCTGATGTCTTTTAATTAATCTTTTCATTAATTGATTGATTTTTCCACTGAATTTGAGTCATCCTTGCTTTTGAAACCACCACGAAATCTTCACCCGGGAGAGTCTCAATCAAGGAAAGCAAAAGGGGGTCCTGTCCCCCAAACTCCCCCCAAACTCTTCTCCCCCCCACGAACTCACCTCTCCGGCCAACCACCCGCTCCTCCCTCTTGGGCGCCTCGTAGTTGTACACCCCGTAGTTGTGTCGGCAGAAGGAATCCACTTGGGCCTTCTCGTACTGCAGGATGTGCTCGTCTCTGTTCCAGGCGTCCGCATCCACCTTCCCAAACTCCGTGACGGCCACGAACTCCCCGAGGTCGCTGTCGAAGCGGAGAATCTCCTGCCGGTCGTAGAAGTTCCTGTACAGGAACCTCACCCGCTGCGTCCCGTTGAGGAAGCGGCACTCGCCCTTATGCTGGTAGAGGAAATGGGCTGCGAGGGAGAGGAAGAAAGCCGTCAGGAGGGACTCCACGGCCCATCGCTCCCAGCTGCTGGGAGAGGAGGAGGGGGGATCTACGTGGGAGGGGGGAGTTGCTGGAGTCCTTCCGAGAGAGACTGGGGGAAGACGCCCCCTGGAGGAGGGAGCGGGAACTCTCTCAGTCCCAGAGAGGAAGGGAGGCTTCCTGGGGGGTCTGGAGGGGGGAGGGGAGAGGGGGAGGGGTGGGAAAAGGCAGGCAGAAGCTCAACCGGTCCAGCGATCCCATTCAGTCTCTGCAGGGAAGGTTGGATCTCAAGGGGCAGGAAGGATGGGGGGGGCTGGAGGGAAAGTAGCTTCCATCCCCCCCACTCTCTCTTCCTTTGGGAGGGGATCTGGGGAGAGTCACAATGAGGACATCTAGACCGACTCTCCTGGGGTCTCCCAGCCCTTCAACCCCCACCTTCCCTCCGTCTCTCCCCCCCTTTCTTCTTCCCCCGAATCTTCAGCCCAGCTCCCTCCCTTTGGGGGACTCCTGATTCCTCTCCCCCTCCCCAAAAAGACCCTGCAGTGCAGCCCCCCAAAGAGCCTCTCAAAGGGAGGGTCTCCCGCCCCCTCCTCCTCCCTCACTTCCCCCTCCCCTCCAGGGGGATTATGGGGGTGACAGGAGTTATGTGTCTCCTCCCCAAATTCAGAGCCCCCCCCAAGGCACCGAAGCCCCCCTCTTGCCTGACCTCCAAAGCCCCAAATCTGAGGAGAAAAAGTGAAGTTTCTGAAGAAGCCCAAAGACTTTTGCTCAAATGCCTCTTTTCCCTTCTGGGGATTCAGGGCTCAAAATGCCTCAGTTTCCCTCTTTCGCTTTTCCTCCCTTCCTCTTTCCCTGCAGCCCCCTCCCACCCAGGCACAGGAGAGGCTGCCACCCCCACCTGGCTACATGGGGGGAGGGTTAGGATTAGGGTCCCTCTCCGTCCTCCTGCGGGGGGGCTGTGGGGAGGAAGAGGGAGGAGACCACGCAGAGATGGAGGCTGCTGGAGGCTCTGGGGACCCATCGGCTTCCTTCCCCCTTCCCAGCCCCCTCCTTACCTGGGGTCTCCTCCCCCCCTTCGCTTCCGGGGATCCGGGCCAGCGCCCCCAGCAGCAGCATCAGGGGGAGCCCAGGAAAAGCCATGGCTGCTGCCCCACAAGCGCCCCAAAGGGGGGAGAAAGACGCTCCCAGCCCCAGAGGAGGAATCGGAGGGTCTGGAGGGGGGGAGGAGGGACTTCGGAAGAGGGAGAGTCCAGAAAGAGCAGGAGGACCAATGGGAATCCTCCCTTCTGCAGCGTCATCGGTCTCCGGGCAGAGCCTCCCTTGACTTCGCCCGATGCAGGAGATAGTTCCCAGCAGAGAGAGAAGCGGAGAAAGTGGGGGAGGGGAATCCCTTCAGTCTTGGGGGGCTGCAATCTGGGGGGTCTTTCATGCCAGCTCCGGGGGGAGAATCTCCTCTTCCTTTTGCCCCCCTCCCCCCCCATGATTCTCCCCCGATTCTCATCCTTTCTCTGTGCGCCTGGACTGGACTAGATGCCCTTTGAGTTCCCAGAGTGCCCAGAAGGAGCCTAAGGTGGATCTGCCGAGAGTCCAGAAGGGCAAAGTGGATCCAGAGCTCGAGGGGTCCTTCGGGGCTCAATCTGGGAGGAGGGAGCCCCCAGCAGCTGCCCTGGATGACAAGCGGGGAGGGGCATCCCTACAGCCAGCCAGGACTTGGGGGTCACACGCTCCCCCCAATCCGAAGGGAAGCCAGGAAAAGCCTCAGCTGACAGTCCAGGCAGGGTCTGCAGGGATCCCCCCTAATCCAGCCGGATCCTCTCCCCAGCCCCTTCCCCTTCACGGGAGAATCTCCGTAGGGATCTCTTGGCTTTACAATTTCCCTTCCTTGAAACACGTGTCTCCCTTGCTGAGAACGTCTGGACGGACCGGCTCCTTCAGGTTTCCTGCCGCTGAACCCGAATTGTGTACGAATCTCCCTCTTTCTCTCTGTGGGTCGGGATCCCCCTTTTCCTTGCAAAGCAGCCCCGGATGAAGATCCCGGAAGGAAGTTCGGCTGTTTCTCCTCCGCTTCCCGCTCCTTTCCTCGGAGAACGTCCACGTCTTCGCCATAATGCACCACAATCTCTACTTTCAGCAGAAAAATATATACAGTGACATTTTGGAAGAAATTTTTGCCATCTGATTGTTCAGATCCTGATGAGATTTGCCTATTTTGACTGGGGAACAGGAAGGCCCCTAAAACAAAAGGCTGCTTTTTATTGTTTTCTTATTAAGATTATAAGGGCATAAAAGAGAGAATAAAAGTCTTAGGGAAATGGGGAAGGGAAAGAAAAGGGAAGGAGAAGTGGGGGTTAAAGGGCAAAAGGAAAAAAGAGAGGAAAGAAACTTTTTCCCAGCACAATAAAATACAAAGTGAAATTGTAGCCTCCGTTTTTGTCGAATGCCTTCCTGAAGTCTAAGTCTATCGTGTCCACAGCATTTCTCTGGCCTACTAATTTAGCCACTTTGTGAAAGAACAAAATAAGATTTCTTTGGCATGATCTGTTTTTGGGAAAGATCTGCCAAAATCTGATCTGTCTTTGGCTATACTGGTTCTACTGGTCATATCCTTCTTCCGCTCCCTGGGATCTGCCCAGCCTCCTCCCAAGCGAGTTCTGGCCCCAATCCAGGGAAGATCCACCTGCAGGTTCAGGGAAGAGGAGGGGGGGAGGGAGGGGATTCCAGAGTTTTCCTAAAGTCTAAAGTTTCTTCTTTTATAGCAAAGGGAAGTGAAGCGAAGGGACTCGGAGGAGGAGGAGGAGGAGGAGGAGGAGGAGGAGGAGGAGGAGGAGGAGGAGGAGAGCAATGTAGACGAAGCTGCTGTGGATTCAGAGCTGGAAGCAGATTCGGACAGTGAGGAGGAGGCTGGGGGGGAACCTGGGCCACTCCTGGAGTCTGGGGAAGGCTCGGATGAGGGCTCTGCGTCGGAGGCAGAGATGGGGCCAGGGCCGTATGACAGATATCAGCTGCCTTCGGAGTCAGACATCAGTGGGGCAGAGGAACAGCTGGGGCCTGTTCCCAGTGTGGGCGTGCGCAGAGTTCCCAGGTGAAGGGAACAGCTAAGGAACAAGGGTCGACTCGGGAGTAAGGCCACAGGTGGACAATGAAGGGCCCTCCCAGAGGGAATAAAAGAGGAGCGAACGGGGAGTGGAGTTTGCAGGAGGCAATTAGTTCATTCCTGCATCCTTGCCAAGTATTGGGGCGTCTGGAAGACCTCGGCCTGGCCGCTCCCCAATAAAGGTCGGTAATTGTGAACTGTCTAGAAAGACTGGGGGAGAGGAAAGACTTTGCTGGAGAGGAATTCACTGCCAATTAAAGAAAAGGGGGTTTTGTGGGGACAAGGACTTGGCTTCCTGCTGCTGGGGAAGCCTAGGTCAGAACAAGAGAGCGGCCCTGCAAGGAAACTGGGGAGGGGTCTCGGCAGGAGAAGCTCCAGGCTGCCATCCTCCTCCTCCTCCTCCTCTCCCCCACCTCCAACCCTGAACCTCCGTCCTTCACAGGCGGAAATTCCCCACCTCCTCCTAAAAAATGCCTTTCCCCTCGGAAAGCAGGAAGGAGGGCAGGATTAACTCCGGAGCCCTGGGGGGAAAAGAGACGGGGAAGAAAATAATATTATCACAGAATATAAAGTGAAACCCTCAGTGGGAACAAGCTCTTCCGCCTCTCCTACTGCCCCCCCCAGGAAGGCCTGCACTGCAGGGGGGGCTGATGGGCAGGGACCGGACGGAGGGAAGCTCCGCCCTTTTGGGGAAGAAAACGCTGGGAGGGGCCAGGAGTTCCCCCCCATCTCCTCTCCTGGGACTCCAAGGGGGTCTGAGCTCAGCCGAGGGGCTGCAAAGGGGGGACCGTGAGAAGATGGGATTCTCCCCAATTGACTTAATTGGGGGGTCAATCAAGAGGGGGCCCTCCCTCCCTCCCTCCCTCCCTCCCTCCTTCTCAGCAGAGGTTTCCTAGCAGCAGAGAAGATGGGAGGAATCCCTTCAATGCTGAGGGGAGCAAATGGGGGGGGGAGGAATCGGGTGAAATGTCATGGGGGGGGGTTGAGGAAGGGCTATGCATGACCTTGGCCAGGCTGCCCCACAAAGGGGTCCGGGGGGGGGAGTGAGTGTTGTGGCCAGTACAGAGCTTTTATTCGGAAGTCAAATAAAAAGGGAGGGAGGGGTCCCTGCAAATCTGATTCCGGAAAGTGACATCTCTGCACACCTGAGGACCCCCAAGGTCCTGAGTTCAAATTCAGATTTGAGAGTGGCAGCCTTGATGAGGCCTGGCCTAGATGATGTGTGCTGGAAGGGGGTTGCTGGGGGGGGGTCCTGGGGAGGAGGGAGGGGCTTTCCTCTTGGGGCTGCCCCCTTGATCCCCCCCTCTCTCCCACAGAACTGGTCTTCTCCCCCATGGCGAATGTCTTCTGCACCAGGAACGGCTTCAGCCTGGACTTCCTGCTCCAGCCCAAGGGGCCAATGAGGAAGACCCCCCTCCGACCCCCCCCCAGGCTCACCAGGCCCATCTCTCTCAGCTGGGTGAGGGCATCGGAGGCTGGGCAGCTGCATCCCACAGGGCGCCTATCCTGAGGCGGCCTGGATCCTCTCCTGGGATGGGGGGAGGGGCAGCACCAGCCTCAGCCGGCCAGAACTGGGTCCCCTCCTGCAGCTGAAGGAGGCGGCAGAGTCCGAACCTGCCCCACAATTGTGTGTTTGGACACAGCCAGTCACGCAAAATTGGCCCCAGATCCAGAGAGACTCTGGTGGGATCCCATCGCTCTCCTGATCAAAGCAGAACTTTTCATGTTTCCCCTCCCCCACAAGGTTTTGATTTTTCTCTTGAGTTGTCCCAGGCACCCCCACCCCTCCCTCCCTCACACACACACACACACACACCCAGAGCAGCCCTTCCTTCTCCAGCCCCCAAGAGCTGCAGAGGCGCTTGGGCTTCGCTTCCCCAGCCTGAAGCTTTGGGCTCCTCCGAAGCGGAACTGAGGAACCGGCCAGGATCCAGCAGGCAACAAGCCTCCATTCTCCCTCAGGGACTCCCCTCCTCCTCCTCCTCCGCTCCATGGCTGAGTCTGCAGTTGGGGCTGCCCCTTGGTCCTCTGCCCCATTGGAGGAGGCTGAAGGGGCCCCTCCCCACCACCTCATTATAGGACTCTGGTCCTTTTCTCCCTCAGTTGAAGCCCATTGAAGAAAGGAGTCCTTGACTTATAACGATTCATTTAGTGACCGTTTGAAGGTACAATGGCACTGAAAAAAGTGACTCTTTGCCTAATATTCCTTCTTTTTAAAATATTTTTTATTGCTTTGAATGTTTTTTAATACTTTCATGTAAATACCTGTTTTTATTTACCTCCCTTGTTGTGAGATGAGGGGCTACATAAATGTGAGAGAGAAGATGAGAGAGAGATTTGATGGGTGGATGGATGGATGGATAACCTTATTATTTTGAATATAAGCAGAGACAGTAGAAGCTTATTCGTTCCCATCAGTGTCTTGTCCGTTCGTTGCAGCCTCTTTAAATACCTTCCAATTTCTGCCCTTGAAGGAATCTCCTCCTAGAGCCTCCATGGCTTCTGCCGGCCACAGCCTCCCTAGTTCTCTCCTGGGTCCTCTCTGATGAACCTTAAAGGCTTCTCTGCTGACCGGAGCCTCCCAGAGAGAGGATCTGAGGGGCCAGGAGGAGGAGGGGGAGGGGCGGCTTCAGAGGCTCCCTGGGGGTTGGAGAAGGCCCCGTCCAGGGTCTCCCCTCCCCTGGTGGCAAAGGCCCCGTATGGGGGGAAAGGAGGGGGGGCTGCTTTCAAGGCGGCCTCTGGTCTGCTGGGTTTCCCAGGAGCCTCTTTCCTCTTCCACCAGGCCCAGAACCTGCCTCCCAGGTGAGGCCAGGGGAGTCCAAGCCCCCCACGACTCTTGGGGGGAGCTTCCTCCGGGCCTCGGCTAAGTAACAGAAACTTCCATCTCTTTCCTCTGGTTGGTTGGGAGGCTCCGAATATTCCCCCATGGCTCCATCCCTCTTTTCCCCCTTTCCCCCCCTTTTATCTCAACCCAAATGTATTGAATGAGGTTTTCGTCTTTCTTCTGTTGCGGTTCTAGATCAGTTTGTTTATTTTTTATATACATAGTGCAACTCCACCTCCTCTTTTATGGGGTCTGTTTCTTTGGAGCCCTTTAAATGGGAAGATATTAAATGTTGAGAGCTGAAAGAGGGAAATGCACAATGGTCCAGAACACACCGTTGTGGCTGAGGGTGTGCAGGCTCCTGTATGAGGTGATCTGCGCTCTGATTGGTTGCTTTGGGTGGAAAGGGGGCGTTTCCCTTTTTCCCGCCTTTTTCTTCCATGGGCTCAGAATGCTGTTTGAGATTTACCTCACAATCTCCCTGCATTCCCGACTCTCTTGTCTGCTGTGAATGTAGATGTGAAATACATTTATTTACATAAAACTACAAGTTTGTGTCCATGTCTCCCACTTCCTTTGGACAGCTGCTGCCTGATTCCTCCGAATTAAATCTCTTTAGTTGCACCTTCCAATTTTGAGTTTCGTCCCATGAAGTTTTGGTGATTGCAGCAATGTCACACCTGCCTTTGGGCTCCACCTTCACCCCATTTATTCCTCGTACTTTGAGCATCTGTGCAGAGGCATCTGAGTCCCTTTTTGACTGACCCCATATTTGCTTTCTACATCTCCTGCTCTGTCTCCGAGTTTCCCTTCTTTCTTTCCATTCGGTTGATTCTCCTGAGATTTGAACTTGGAATTTGCTTCTAAAACTTTGTCTCCCTCTCACTTCGGTCTCACTTTCAAGCCCTTCGGATGAGGCGAGCCGGTTGGTGTCCAAAGCCGACCTTCTGGGTTCTTCTGAGGGGCAGCTCATCCCCTGCCAGAAGCCCCCCATGTGGGTGTTGTGGACCATGGGCCAAGAATCCCAATTTCCCTCGAGAGAACCATCCCCTAAGCCAGGCTTGACTTCCAAGGTGCTGCCTTCCCTCCTTGGATGGTTCCCTTTATTGGGAGAGTGGAAGAGAAATCCCCCTGTGCCCCCAACTCTTTGGCTCCCTTGCCCACCTGCTCCCAGTCTCTTGGCATCGTTTCCAGGGACTTTTTCATTCCTCCCAGCATGAAAGAGGAAAAAGGGATCATACTCTGTGGGCTTCATTATTTCTGTAAGCCCCTCAGTCACGTCTTTGATAGCTGCTCCTGGGAAACAACCAACCCCCTTAGTTTGATTGTCCGTCTTAGAAACGGCTGTTTCAGTTCCCCTAAACAATGAATCAACACAAGACTTTCTTTTTTTCTTAAGGAGGTCCGGTCTAATTTTCCTCCCCTGCCATTGGTACATTTGGTGTTGTCCCTTCTCCAGGTTCTTGCACACTGTCTTGCAAGGGGAGGCATTGCTCAAAGGAGCCCAAATCTTCTCAGGCAATTTCAGACAATTCCTACAATCACACTCCGACCTATTTTTCCTGTGGTGGCCCCAAGACCCCAGATGAGGAAGGGGAGGGGGAAATTCTGCCTCGGTGATGGAGGCCACTGGAGTCCTGCAAAGTCAGTCTGGATGACCTCTGGAGAGACTGAGGCTCAGTTGGAGGGCTGTCTAGGGGCATCTAGAGGTGATGGGGAGAAGGGAGGGGTCTTCCACTTAGGGCTGCCCCATTGAACTCCCCCCCTTTTTCCCAGAGAGCAGGTGTTCCCCTCCGTGGCAATGTCTTCTGCACCAGGAACGGCTTCAGATGGATTCCTTGGAGGTCATCTAGTCCAACCTCCTGCTCTGGCCTACACCATTTATACCATCGAGCAGGAGGCTCTATACCATTGGAATCTGAGCTCCAAAGAGGGAAGGAGCCATTGGGTGCCAAAATGGGGCAGGACCCTCCAGTTGTGAAGGAGAGAAATGGCTGAAATGGCTGATTGAATGTAGGGGAGTCTCGGATGCCCCCCAATGGCTCCCCAAAAATGCTCAGGGAGGACTGTGCCTGCTGCCATTCTGCTCCTCCAAAGGGGGCTTGAGGGGAAGCAGAGCAAGGGGGCCTCTGAGCAGAAAGGGGGGTCCTGCCCCTTCACCTCCCTGGATCTGCCCACCCTCCTCCTGAACCAGTTCTGGCTTCGGACCAAAAGTAGCCTGGATGGTGGATCCAGAGGCAGCGGAGGGAGGAGCCTCCTGCGGGGGCAGCAAAAAGGAAGAGGAGGAAGAGGAAGGAAGGGAGGATTCCAGGGTTTTCTTACATCTGAAGTTTATTCTTTTATAGCAAAGCGAAGGGAAGGGAAGTGAGTGGGAGGAAGAATAATGTAGATGAAGCTGCTGTGGGTTCAAAGCCAGGAGAGTTGAGGGGTCTGGAGTGACAGGTCCACCTAGCATCCCTGGGGACAGTCTAGATGGTCTCCACCCCTCCCTCACAAGAAAGAGCGGCCCTGAAAGGAAGCTGGGGTGTATATGTGTGTCTCAGCAGGAGAAGGTCCAGGCTGCCATTCTCCTCCTCCCCCCAAACTGCCACCTTCAGCCTCCATTTCTCACAGGTTGCAAACAGGACAAAGAGTCATCAGCTGTTAAAGAAAAAATATGCTTTTGCATCGGAGAGCAGGATTAATTCATGAGTGCTGTAGAAAAAGAGATGGGGGAGAAAATCAGAATATAAAGAGACACTTTTACCGTAAATAACAAATTCTTCTTCCCTTTCATCCCCCACCCCCAAGGCAGACCCACACTGCAGGGGGGTGGTTGACAGGCAGGGACACATAGAGAGAGAATCCGCCCATTTCAGGGAGGAAAAGGCTGGGATGCTTCATATGAAGAAAGAAGACGGGGCTACGATGGGGGTGGCAGCAAAGGGGGGAGCCTGGGCTCACTTGGCCAGAAATCGTGGGAATTCTCACAAGGAGAAGGGGGGTCAGGAAGAAGAGCCTGTCCAGGTTCCAACTAATGAACCCAAAGGAGTCTGTATGGGGTGCCAAGAAGGATCCTCTCGGACCGGAGGGTGGGGTGCAGTTCAGGGAGAAGTTTTAGAGGGAGTTCATTAAGTTGATAGGGTCATCTCAAGGACTGAGCTCCACCTCCCACCCGAGGACGAACGGAGGTATAGAACGAGCGAACGCAATGATAGAACAATACCTGAGATGCAAAGTTCATTATCAGCAATTTAGCTGGGCAGATCTCCTGCCATTTGCTGAAGTGGCCTATAATATCACAGTACATAGTAGGGGTGAAATGTAAAATTTGTTACTACTGGTTCTGTGGGCGTGGCTTGGTGGGGGTGTGTGACTGGGTGGGTGTGGCCAACTTTTTTTTTTTTTTAACTTTGAAAGCATTTTTTTAATCACCTCTTCGGCCAAAGAGGTTATAAAAAAATTCTTTGAAAAGCCTCTGATGATCCCAGCTGAAGTGGCCTACAATACTGCAGTGCATAGAAGCACAGGATTCACCTCTTTTAAAATAGCCACAGGGATGGAAATTGCCTGAATACCCTCGGGAACCACCCTCCACAGTGAGACTAACAGAATGGGTGGGGTGCTTACAAAATCCATGGGGGAATCTAAACCTGGCGTGCTCCCTCCCCAAGGGAGGAATGGGAAGGAATGCCCCCCACCTTCCCTTCCCTTCCCTTCCCTTCCCTTCCCTTCCCTTCCCTTTGGCAATTTCCCAAAACTTGGAAAAATTCTGGCCAAGATTTTAGCATTTGCGTGTGCTTTTGTTTCAGATCTCTGTAAGGAAAAGCTGCCAAAAATTCAAAAATCTGCTGTATCCACAGCAAGGAGATATTGTCCAGGCATGTTTTTTTTTAAAAAGGAACAATTAAGGAACTTTAAAAATCACCAATAACTTGTAGGAGGGGTTGAGATGAGGGGGAAGAGGAGAAACTCACCTGCAGGAGGTTGGATGGGAATTGCTGGAAGGAGAAAAAGACTCAATCAGAAATCTTCGTGGGCTGGAGAACTGGGGGGCTAGTCCCTATCCCCTTTGATAGCCCATAATAGTTTGCAGGATCTTCACTTAATAACCGCTTGGCGAACAGTAGTTCCCACAAATATTCCTCCAGGGGCCCCTCTTGGCCACCTGCTAAGCTTGAGGAGAGGCCTCCCCTAGAGGGTCCCCTCCCCACCACCTCTCCTCCAGCCCCCCAGACTCACCTTTCTTGCTCTTCAGGTAGGAGAAGAGCCCCACAGCCAGGAAGGCCACTCCTATCACGGCCCCCATGATCCCCGTCCAGCGTTTGCTCCTGGCAGAGCTGGAGGAACGGGGCTCTGGGGAAGGAGAAGGAGCCTCACCTGAGCAGGAGGATCAGGCCCACCTTCCCCCAGGAGGGTCCATTCCAGCTCTCCCTATGGGGTGGGTTTCTCCCCCTTCTCAGGGCAGGAAGGGAGGGAGGGGAGGGAGGGGCTTACCCCACTGGACGGTGATGGGGGCCTCCAGGCTGGCATGCTCCACCTTGCAAGTGTAGACATCCCCCCATTGGGGCTGGGTCTCCAGCATCACCTGGAGCTGATAGGTCCAGTCTCCGTTCTGGAGCTCCTCCCCGAAGGCCACACCCTCCTCCTCCGGCCGCCCATTCTTCAGCCACTGGACCTCGATCTCCACGGGGTAAAAGCCGGTCGCGGTGCAGAGGAGGATGGTGTTGGGGGAAGAGGGATCCATCTTGGTGGGGGAGATGGAGACGGTGGGCTTGGCTGGAGAGAAGGAGGAGAAGGAGCCACATGAGAGACACAACAGGGCCCAGAATGGAAGACCAAGTTGGTTAGTTCAGGCCAAGATCCCTTTTCACTCCTGAAAATATACTGTGTTTTATGTCATCTTCCAAAGTAAATTGCAGCAAGAAATTAAAAGGGATCCTGAAAGAGGGAAAAACGTTAAATCCTTCCTGATTGGGACCAATTACAGTCTCCAAAAAGAATTCCCCAAATAGGCATGTCTGACAGGGATAAATGCTGGAAACGCCCAGAGGTGGAAGGAACCTTCTGCCAGATGTGGTGGACATGGAAATAAATAACGCAGAAAACAGGAAGAACAGATGCAGCACGAGTCGGATGATTCATGGGATCTCGTTGAAAATGAAACCACACTTTTAATTAGATGTAATACCACAACATTTGTTTGTTTGTTTTGTAAATTTAGTTATTTATTAAATTTATTTTCCAAAGTGGCCACAACTAACCCAAAGTCTTACAGACCCTCTCCTAGCCGTGACTGCCACCTGCTCTCCGGGACTCCAGGAGAATCTCCAGAATTGCCAACTGGGTCTCTGGGACAATGCAGCTCCACCCAGAAGAAAGTTGGTTAAAGTCCCCCATCTTGGGGCTCCCAAAACCCAAAGCCCTTTGGCCTTTCCAGGGTTCAGCCGAAGCCCCTAATCCCCCATTCAGCCCCTCCCCCCACAGCCTCCAGGACCCTCGAGGGGGCAGCCTCAGCATCTCCTGGGTCCCCAGAGGTGGAGATGAAACCTTATCACATCAGCAGACAGAGGAGACCTCCAGCCTCCCTCAAATTTAGGCAGCCTCAACAGAAAGAGGCATTTTGAAGGAAAGGGCAAAGGAGCCCAATGGGGGGGGGCAGCCCTTTGCTCCCCATAACTGCCAGAATCCCCTGAAGGAAAAGTTTCTCCCCCACTGAAGATGAGAGATCCTGAATCCCCCCTTCAGAGCAGGAAGGGCAGAAGAGGTTTTGGGAGATCTCATGATCTCTCAAGGATCCTTCCTGGGGGGGTCTTTGGGGGGATTCAAGAGGAGACCCACCCCAGAGGTGTCTTTCCCGCCGCCTTGAAAGAGGCGGTGGTGAGACCTCTCCTCAAGAAGCCTTCCCTGGACCCGGCAATATTGGCTAATTATCGTCCAGTCTCCAACCTTCGCTTTGTTGCGAAGGTTGTTGAGAGTGTGGTGGCACGACAGTTTCCCCGGTACCTGGATGAAACGACGTATCTAGATCCGTTCCAGTCGGGCTTCAGGCCTGGGTACAGCACGGAAACGGCATTGGTCGCGTTGGTGGATGATCTCTGGAGGGCTCGGGACAGAGGTTGTTCCTCTATCCTGGTCCTATTAGATCTCTCAGCGGCTTTTGATACCATCGACCATGGTATCATGCTGCACCGGTTGGGGGGGTTGGGGGTGGGAGGCACCGTACTACGGTGGTTCTCCTCCTTTCTCTCCGACCGGTCGCAGTCTGTGTTGACAGGGGGGCAGAGGTCGACCCCGAGGCCCCTTATATGTGGGGTGCCACAAGGATCGGTCCTCTCGCCCCTTTTGTTCAACATTTATGTGAAGCCGTTGGGCGAGATCATCCGTGGTTTCGGGGTGGAGTACCATCAGTACGCTGACGACACCCAGCTGTACATCTCCACCCCGGACCACCCCAACGATGCCCTTGAAGTGATGTCCCGGTGCCTGGAGGCCGTACGGATCTGGATGGGGAGAAACAGGCTCAGACTCAACCCATCCAAGACCGAGTGGCTGTGGTTTCCGACATCCCGATATAGTCAGCTGGTGCCATCGCTGACTATTGGGGGCGAAGTATTGGCCCCCACGGAGAGGGCTCGCAACTTGGGTGTCCTCCTGGATTCACGGCTGTCTTTAGAAGAGCACTTGACGGCCGTGACCGGGAGGATTTTTCATCAGGTTCGCCTGATTCGCCAGTTGCGTCCCTTTCTGGATCGGGACTCGTTACGCACGGTCACTCATGCCCTCGTCACCTCCCGTCTGGACTATTGTAACGCTCTCTACATGGGGCTCCCCTTGAGGAGCACTCGGAGGCTCCAACTGGCGCAGAGTGCGGCCGCGCGGGTGGTGATGGGAGCGACGTGGCGCTCCCATGTAACGCCTCTCCTGCGCGAGCTGCACTGGCTCCCGGTGGTCTTCCGAGTGCGCTTCAAGGTTTTGGTCATCACCTTTAGAGCGCTCCATGGCTCAGGACCTGGTTATCTACGGGACCGCCTGCTACCACCAATAGCCTCCCACCGACCAGTACGCTCCCATAGAGAGGGGCTCCTCCGGGTGCCGTCGGCCAAACAATGTCGACTGGCGGCCCCCAGGGGGAGAGCCTTCTCTGTGGGGGCACCTACTATCTGGAACGAGCTCCCCCCCGAGATACGGAGGATTCCGGATCTGCGTACCTTCCGTCGCACGCTGAAGACGTTCCTATTCCAGCAAGCCGGCCTGACCTAAACTTCTCCTCTTTTAAATGGGAATTTTAAATTTGGTTTTAAATTATTGGGGTTTTAAATATGGTTCAGCCAAATTTATCTAACTTGTTTTATTTCTATTTTAAATTTTGTATTGATATGTTTTATTTCATGGCTGTTCACCGCCCTGAGTCCTTCGGGAGTAGGGCGGTATACAAATCTAATAAACTAAACTAAACTAAACTAACAGACCAGGCTCTGCCTGCACCCAGCCGGCCTCCTTCCCAGCCGCAGGAACCGGCCATTCCTGGGGAAGGAGGTGGGGAGGGGTCCCTCTGACTCCCAGAGGGAAGCTTCTGCCCTGGATGAGGGGGGCAGGGAGTGGGGAAGGGATCCAGAGGGGAACTTGGATCTGGATCTCCTCCTTCAGCAAATGCTCCAACTGGCACAACTCTTGGATGGATTAATGGGGGGGGGTTAGTCTGGATGAGACCCCCAAGAGAGTTGACAATAGATCCATTCCAGCCCAGAGTCCTTTGCTAACCATTTTTTTTTCTATTGAGGGATTTTCTTATTAACAGTAAATTCTATGATGCTTAAGAAGAACCCATTTTTAAATGTTTATTTGTAATTCCAACCTGGGATCTGGTCAGGTTTCCATGCAGAGAAATAGCAGCATTTCAGGTGTGAGTTGTTTTTATTTTCCAGGAAAATCCCATTTGCCTCTTGGGACATTAAAGGCCTTTGTGGAAGTGCTAAAAGAAGGCAGAGGCTTTACAAACTGAAAATGGATTTTTTAAAAAACAGGAAATGCAAATTTTGGATGAGAAAAAGACTTTTAGCAAGAAAATGGAAGGATCAGATTTTAAATCAGTGGAAATTCAAAATCTGCAATTTGGTATTTTTCCATGTTTATTTTTATAGCATATCCCAAAGCTAATTATTTACAATACTGCAGTGTGAAGATTTTGGGGTTCCAATTTGGCCAGTTGGGAGTTGCTGGAGATTTTAATTGGATCGGAATTTTTTTTTCTTTTTAAATATCTACGGAGAGACACAACTTTCTCCCTCTGCCCATCCAGGAATTCCATTTAATAGACCTCTTGATTTAAAACAGCAGGAGTACAAAATACAGAATGACCCCCAAGAGAGTTGACAATAGATCCATTCCAGCCCAGAGTCCTTTGCTAACCATTTTGTTTTCTCTTGAGGGATTTTCTTATTAACAGTAAATTCTATGATGCTTAAGAACAACCCATGTTTAAATGGTTATTTGTAATTCCAACCTGGGATCTGGTCAGGTTTCCACGCAGACAAATAGCAGCATTTCAGGTGTGAGTTGTTTTCTTTATTCAGGAAAATCCCCTTTGCCTCTTGGGACATTAAAGGCCTTTGTGGAATTGCTTTGATTGATTTTAAAGCTGCAATTTGATAGTTTTCCATGTTTATTTTTATAGCCCATCCCAAACCTCATTATTTACAAGACTGCAGTGTGAAGATTTTGGGGTTCCAATTTGGCCAGATGGGAGTTGCTGGAGATTTTAATTGGATCCAAAAAAGGTATCTCTTTTTTCCTTTTAAATTCCTACCAAGGGACACAACTTTCTCCCTCGGCCCATCCAGGAATCCAATTTAATAGACAAATAGAGACCTCTTGATTTAAAACAGCAGGAGGACAAAGTACATTTTATCTGCTCCACATCATGTCATTCAAGATTTCTTTTTGATATCAAGCTTGATGCCTAATGTAGTAAAATAGGACACAGATATAAATCAGAGTTTCTTGTAAAAATCAAATCCAGAAAGCACCCACAGGCAGACTGATTCAGCAGGATTCATTAAGGTCTTTATATACATATATATAATTTTGGGGAGAGTTGAGGGAAGGTTGGGAGCCTCTCTTGGTGGCCAGAGAAAAGCTTTGGCCTCTCGGGGGAAGGAGACGCCCAGATCTCTCCGGAGAGAAAAGTCGGCTCAGAAGTCAAAGAAAAAGGAAGAGAAAATTCCCCCAAGAGACTCAAGAAACATCCTGTGATTTCAGGTCTCCTAAACTGGAGGCTGACCAACAATTGGCTTTAAAGAGCCTTGATAGTACAGTGGTCTAAGCACCCTGTTATTAACACAGCTGCCTGCAATTTACTGCTGGTTCGAATCTCTCCAAGGCTCAAGGATGACTCAGCCTTCCATCCTTTCTAAGGTAGGTGAAATGAGGACCCAGTTTGTGGGGGCAATAAGCTGACTTTGTATAAATATACAGAAGTATGAAGGCTATTGCTTAACGCATTGTAAGCCGTCCTGAGTCTCCGGAGAAAGGCGGCATATAAATCAAATTAAAAAAAAAAAAATACACGGAATTTAATAAATATTCCTGTTCTTTTAATAAAGAACAGGAACCCCTGGAGAATTATTGGCTTCTTGTCTGAAGTATTTTCATGGAAGTAAAAATAATACTTTTGATGAAGAAGAAATTATATGAATCGCAATGAAATTCAGGATCACCATTTTGGATTTATAATAAAAATGCATTCTATTTATGTGGATGAAGCTTGTGAGGAGCTAAAGGAACAAACCATCCAGAGATTTTGGTCCTGTCCCTGAACCAGAGGAAGGAAGGAAGGAAGGAGGGAAGGGAGGAAAAGAGGAGGGGAGAATGGGCTTTGGAGTCTTTGGGCAGCTGATGAAGCTCCTTTCCCTGAAGGGAAAATCCCCCCCCCAGACCCCCAAAAGGAGGGAGGAGGGAGGGAGGCCCTGAGAGGCCCACAAAAAAAAAAAAGACACACTCACAACACCAACACAATTGGCACTTGGGGCACTTTCGGAGGTTATGAAAAATCACTAGATAAATGAATAAAAGTGGTGAAATCTCTATGTGAAATATTATTGGAATGAGAATTATTTCAAGTACTGTGCCAGATGACAAGAATGTTGGGCTGTTTGTAGGGGGAAAATAAACATTAAATATCATCCAGAAACAAATTATATAGCTGGATATTATTATCTCCAAGAAAATATCCTCTTTGGTAGTAAAAACATTTCCAAATGCATCTTATGTGGCAGCTGAAAATCCTCCCAGGTTTGCAGGGAAGAATTTAGGAGTGAAAATGAGTTTTGCCTCCAGACTGAATATGTGGAGAGCAAAATCTCTGCAGGTTCCCAGAAAATATTCAATTATTTACCAAAGGAGCAAATGCTCCAAGAGGCTTTTCTCTCTTAGGATCTGGAGGTTTTCCTCTTATGGAAGAAAGAAAGAAAGGTCTTATTGGATTCTATGGTGAGACGTTATTTTTGGAGAATCTCTGGGCTCACAATGGGAACATTAAACTTAGCTAATTCTTAAGTAATGATGCTTTCAAGACTTTTCTGATTCTAATAAAAGGAATATACTTTTTCTGTAAAGGCCGAATGGAAACAAGGGCAGCTAAAATCCTTGACTTGCGCAATGCTTGGCCTCTGAAACCCCATCAGTTGATTTTTATTAGACAAAGAAATAAAATGAGAAAAGGAAATGTAGGCAACATTGAAGGAATCTGGAAGAGAGAAGGAAAGAATCTGAGGCTTCAGGGCTGAATGGAGGCCCAATTTCTTTCTTATGACCCCAAATTCAGTTTTAAAGTTTGTGGGTGTTTTTGGATTCTCCCCCCAAATGAGGAGCCTCCCCAGGAAGGAAGAATGGAAACGATCAGGATTCCTCTTATTGAGGTTTTTACATCTCGGTTTAAGCATTGAATCGTGATGACAAATTCTAGGCTGCTTCCATTACTCATTTGTTTCTGAAAGATGAAAAAAAAGCAGAAGATCCATAAAAAGGGGTCAAGTAATTATTATTTTTATTTTAGGTAAAAAACAAGGTTTTATCCCAAAGTGCCAAAAACAGCATTTCTGGGGCAGAGGAAGAGAGGGAGGGGCTTCTGGGTGGGAAGAGGGAGGGAGACGGGAGGTTCCTGAATAGGATAGAAATGAATCAGGGATAGAGAGAAATATATATGTAGATACAGGGAGTCCTCGACTTAGGACCACAATTGAGCCCAAGATTTCTGTTGCTGTGGAAATTGGGATCGTAGAAACACCCAGGAGCATAGAAGAGTCCAAAGGCAGATGCATGAATAAATGTGATAAATGTATTTATTCATATAACAAAACATATTAACTATATACAAAGGCTGTCTTAATATCCATTAGGGTAGGGGGCACACAGCGTGTGTGACTACCCCTATCAAAGATCATGTCTCCTGGAGAACAAACGTAAAAGAGGGAGCGAGGTGGAAAGGTTAGAGGGGGTTTTATACTCAGTGTAAGCCCCTCCTCTCCACATAGGGGTGGGGGCACTTCCTGCCTCCACTAGTGTCTGTATGATATATGTGCCAATGGCTTGCAAATACTTGACAGTTCCCCTCCTTGCGAGTCAATGGCATGCAAACATACAAATGCAATACACAACAGATTTTACCCTGTGAGACATAACTTTTTACACAGATCTTTGTGCCTATCTGCTGGTAGAGGTTTTGTGAAAATATCAGCTGTTTGATATTTGGTCTGACAATGTGATAAAGATATAAACCCCATCTCTACTAGTTGCCTAACATTTTGATAGCGGATATCAATATGTCTGGACCTTTTTCCCACCGCATAGGCTTTGGCAATGCCTATGGCCCCGGTGTTGTCTTCTATAATTTGGATGGGCAAAGTCGGTGGTGTCCAGATGCTAGAAATTAAGGCATCAAACCATATCAGATCGTTCCCTGCCTCTGATAAGCATGCATATTCGGCCTCAGCGGTGGAGCACGAAACAAATTTCTGTTGCCCCACATGCCAATGGATGGGTGCCTCATTTAATAGTACCAAGAAGCCCGAAGTACTCCTACGTGTCTTGGTATCTCCGGCCCAGTCCGCATCCGCGAAGCATTTTAATTGGGCCTTGTCTCTATTCTCAGGTTCCAAGCGAAGCACGTAATCTGCTGTGGTCTTGAGATACCTTAATAGCTTTTTAATGGCCAACCAGTGGAACTGGGTAGGATGTTCCACTTGTCTAGATAGCAGGTTTATGGCCAGGGCAATATCTGGACGGCTCCAGTTACTTATATATAGTAATGAGCCAATCACTGACCTAAATAGAGTATTATTTTGGAACTCTGGGCTATCCTTGTGTGCCAATCCATAATATTCGGTCTGCATTGGGATAGCCGTTGGCTTGCTATCTTCCATTTTACATTTCACCAAGAGTTCCTCTATCTTTTCCTTTTGGGAGAGAGCAAAACCTTTTGGTGTAGTGATGATTTGTTCGCCTAGGTACTTGTCCACATATCCTAAAGACTTTAGAGTGAACTTTTTTTGTAGGGTCCTGGCAAATATAATACTTCCCCCCTTGTCAGGCCCTATATATAAAAGATCATCGACATACACTAGGACTTTCTCCAGCCCCCCTTTGGTATCCCTTGTGAAGGTACATTTATCAGCTGGAGATGGATGGAAACCCAGTGATTTGAGAGTTTTGGTCAGGCATTTGTACCACAGTCTGCCTGATTGTTTGAGGCCGTACAAACTTTTCTTCAGAAGCCAGGTGTGGCCTTCCTGCCGTTGAAATCCGGGGGCACCTCTGACGTAAATTTCTTGTTTTAGATGTGCGTGTAAATAAGCAGTTTGCACATCAAATTGAAAAATGTGTTCCCCATGTGCTGCTGCGGTGACCAAAGCAGCCCTCACACTTTCCGCTCTCACGGTGGGGGAGTATGTTTCATCAAAGTCCTGCAAGTAGCGCTGTGCGTAGCCTTGTGCTACCAGCCGGGCCTTATAGAGGAGTTTGTTGTTGGGCATTGGCTTGACCTTGTAGACCCAACGGGTGCCAATTGCTTTCCTCTTTTTGGGGACTTCCATGGGGATGAAGACTTTCAATTTTTTTTTGAGACTGTCCATTTCCCGCTCCATTGCCACCCTCCACCTGCGCTGTTCTTCCTCGGGAAGCTGAAGGACATCTGAGTACGTTTTAGGGGCCATGGTAACGCTGTTGACAGAGGCAACACAGCCAATGTCCAACCTTTTGGGTGGCACCCCTTTATTGGAGCGTTTTGATCGTCTGGGAAATTGCCACTCACCATCATCAGTGTCATCCGGAGCATCAGTGTCAGAATCGGAGCTGCCGGAAGTATCTTTCCAATCAAAATGGGGCGGGCCTCTGTCCCAGGCGCTGCGAAGATATGGTCGTTTAGGTGAGGCAGGAGGTGTGAAGTCACCCAGGGATTCCTTGTCTGAATCGTCAGAGTCAGGTAGGGATTCATCACCATCTGGATCTTCGCTGGTCAGTTGCTTGGAGTTTGTTGGTTCATCCTCTTCAGGTGGTGCTGCTTGTTCAGTGTCGCTTCTAATAAGGGAATAACCGGGTTCATTGGAATGAATTTTTGACCAATTTGACCCCTCCTCAAAGGAAGCTGATCTAGAGACAATGACAAGGTTATTTTTGTCTACAAACCTAGAGGCCTTGCTGCCGGTTGCATAACCTATAAATCTGAGCCTCCTTGATGCCTTGCCCCCCTTTCTTCTGAGGTGCTTGGGAATATGGACCCAGGCATAGGAACCAAAAATTCTCAGGTGTGAGAGGCTAGGTTTCCTTCCATGGACCAGGAAGTATGGGGTTTGGTTAATGGCACTACTCCACGTCCTGTTGACTAAATAATTAGCCATTTTGACCGCTTCTGCCCAAAAAACTTGGCTCATGTCAGCATCTGCAAGTAGGCAGTTCATGACATTCTGCAGCACTCCATTTCTCCTTTCTGAAATACCATTCTCGGACGGAGTTCGAGGGGATGATTTAAAATGGAGGATGCCTCTCTCCTTCATCCACTTTTCGAAAATCTTGGATGTAAACTCAGTCCCCCTATCACTCTGCACCTGAGCGATGCACACCTTGTGTTGCGTTTGGATCTGGTTGTAAAGATATTTGAAGTTGGTAAAGACTTCAGTTTTGTCCTTTAAAATAAATACATGGCCATAACGAGAGTAATCATCTACTACCGTTAAAAAATAACGCCCCCTACCAAGGGAGGGTCTAAAAGGACCAACCAAATCCATGTGTACCAGCTGATAAGGGTACCTTGCACGACGGGAAGAGACCTTAGGTATAGCAGCAGTTTTAGATTTTGCTGCCTTACAGATGGCACATTCCAAATAGGTATTACAATTCTTTATCTTAAGCCCATCAGAAAAATCTTGCATTTTCTTAATAACCGGGAAGCTGGCATGGCCTAGCCTGCGGTGTAATATATGAGCACAATCCAAATGTAAAGGTTTACCCATACATACTTTGTCAACCTTATGTATCTTACCATTACAAGCCTTGGTCTGTTCAGTAATGAGAGTAGGCACTGGATTAATGGTCACCTTAGAGTTCCTCAGGGTTGGCTGAGGAGTTGTGACCTTAATGGGCTCAGCCTTAATGGCTTTGGATGTCCTAGGAGCTGGTTTAAAAGCTTCATTGGTTTTAGGTCCAGGGTCCTTGAGTTTGGACAACCTGAGGGCTGGCACAGAAGCTTTCTGCTCTATCTGGGCGTTAGCTCCCTGAGCCCTCTTGTTAGGTTTCTTGTGCCTTTTGACCTGTGCTTTTGGGGAAAAATAAGGCAAATTGTTGATTTTTACAATATTGCCAACAACACCCCCATTTTCGGAAACATAACCTCCACCCTTCTCAAAAACCAGTTTTACGTTTTTATCCTCAGTCAATTTTAAGATGCTTAAAAGGTTGTTCTTGATTGAGGGAACATACAGTGCCCCTGTGACATCTCCTATACCAGGCACATTGATCACGCCTTCCCCAGTTACCTCTGCCTTGTCCCCAGTGGCAACTTTTACTGAGGACTTGAGTGGGTGTAAAACCTTAAATCGTGGCTTCGTGTTGGCTATATGCGTTGATGCACCTGAATCAAGAAGCCACAGCCCCTCAGCATCCTTTACCTGGGAGGTGTGATTGTCACTAGTGACACTACAGAATTGGTATCCTTTATGACCACCTCCCCCTCTTCCACGGCCTCTTTTATTTTTACTGTACTTAAGTCCAGCCGTGTTGGCCCTAGAGCGAGGGCACTCCCTTTTAAAGTGACCTTGTATGCCACAGTCAAAGCAGGTGGGAAGGGTATTAATCCTTTCACTTGTGTCCTGGCGCCTCCTCTGAGGCCTAGGCCTGTGATATGCCTCCTTCATTTCTTGTTGTTCCTCATCTCTGCGCCTTAAATCTTCCTCAATAAAGCGGCCAGAAAAGTATTCTATATTTCTTTGTTCCCTAGAAACCCCTTCTAGAGAAATAATAAAGGGACTCCAGGATTTGTCTAGGGAGTTCAACATCACACTAATTAAAGTGGATTCAGAAACAGGCTCCCCCCTCTGTATAAGCTCATCCCTCATGGCTTTAAGCGTTGCCAAATGTTCCCCCATTTTGACACCAGGTCTGAGTTTATAGTTGTGGGAAATTCTTGACAATCTGCTGGTTGCAGCCATATTGTCACTATGGAACAAATTATATAGGGCAGTCCAAACTTCCTGAGCTGTGAGGCCGTCTGAAAGACTGGCATACAGAGCTGTGTCTATAGAACTTAACAGGGTTGTGTAAGCTCTTTTATGCAGGAACTCAATTTCAGGGCTCCAAGGTAAAGGGGGTGGTCTTTTGATCATGTCCAGAGTATTTTCTCTTAAGAGAATTATCTGAATCTCTTTACACCATTTTTTAAAATTCTGACCACTTAAATGTAATTTTTCAAAATTATTTGGCAAAGTTACAAAATTATTGCCATTAAACTGCATGGGGAGTTGTTTAAATGGCTGAAAAAAGCCTGTTGTGAATGGCATTGGGATCCCTAAACCTGGGATTGATTGCTTAGGTCTGGCTCCTTTTTGTAGTCCTTCTGTAGTTTGAAGCAACTGGGCACGTGCAGGAAATGGAGCATGCTCCAAAGCCTTTTCTTGTTGGAGCTCCGATCTCCCTCTCTGAGCTCTGAAGTCAGGTCTGGCTGGAGCTTCAGCATAGGCCCGAGCATCAGCTGTGTGGCGGGGAAGCCTTGGAGGAGTGGGAAGAAGGCCTGGAGATCTTTCTGGAGACTGGAGGCCCATCAGATGAGGTCCATGGGCTGGATAGGCCTGGAAATGTCTCTGGATCTCCTCTTCTCCATCAGAGGGGCAGGATTGCAGCTCTGGATCATCCCAGCAGGGCCGGAAAGGTGCGGAGGCCTCAGCCTGGGCCTCCGTGGAGCATTCAGTGAATGGTGAGCGCCTCTGCAGTGGGGGGTGGGAGGCTGCAGGTCCATCTGGGTTCCTCCGGGGGTGGGAGGTTGGATTTGGGGCCCTCCTTGAGTGGGCAGCTGGGTCTGGGGCCTCGGGGGGGGGCGGTGGGTGGTTGCTCCATAAGTTCCAGGGCAGCGACCAGGGCCTCTATGGCCTCTTTGATGTTTGCCGTGGCAGGCAGGGCCTGGCAAGGGGCTTGTGGGTTCGGAGTGGTCCTCTGGGCCGCTGGAAGGCTGAACTGACTGGCTGGCGTTGTAGGCCTGGGCTGTGGGGCTGGGGAGGGCCTGGCTCGTGGTGCTGGCAGAGTGCCCAGGGGAGCAGCCATCTTGGAGGAAGTTGCCTCCGGAAGTGGCCTGGCGGCCATTTTGTTTGGCGGGAAACTGGGTGGGGGGGCAGTCTCTCTGGCGGCAGGCGCCATCTTGGAGAGATCAGGCAGGGGAGTCCTTACCGGGATGGCAGGCATCTCTGGTGCTGCCTCCTCAGGCCTCTCTCTGGCTGCTGCCCTTGTCTTCAGGAGGGAGGCCAGCGCTGCTCGGCACTCCTCTTCTGACATCTCAGCCACTTGCCTGTCCAGGCTTTCATCTGGTCCTTCTGCCCCCTCTTCGTCAGTGCTGAAGAAGCCTTCTCCAGCATCGCTTGGCTCGGCCCCTGGGATCTCTTGCTGCCTCTGGGTGGCCTCTGGCTGCCAGGGTGTAGCTGGATGGAAACCCCCTTCAATGTTTTCCATCGTTGATTCAGACTGGGGCTGCTGTGAAGTTCTCCTCCGTTGAAGGCCTCTGGTCACAACAGGGGAGCTTCTCTCACAGGTTATTTTGGAGGGCATCTCGCCTTTTCAACAGCTCCTGGAGTGGAGTTCTGCTACCATTCCCTCTGCTACCATTCTGTGGAAATTGGGATCGTAGAAACACCCAGGAGCATAGAAGAGTCCAAAGGCAGATGCATGAATAAATGTGATAAATGTATTTATTCATATAACAAAACATATTAACTATATACAAAGGCTGTCTTAATATCCATTAGGATAGGGGGCACACAGCGTGTGTGACCACCCCTATCAAAGATCATGTCTCATGGAGAACAAATGTAAAAGAGAGCGTGGTGGAGAGGTTAGAGAGGGTTTTATACTCAGTGTAAGCCCCTCCTCTCCACATAGGGGTGGGGACACTTTCTGCCTCCACTAGTGTCTGTATGATATATGTGCCAATGGCTTGCAAATACTTGACATAGTAAAATAGGAGACAGATATAAATCAGAGTTTCTTGTAAAAATCAAATCCAGAAAGCACCCACAGGCAGACTGATTCAGCAGGATTCATTAAGTTCTTCATATACATATATATAATTTTGGGGAGGGAAGGTTGAGAGCCTCTCTTGGTGGCCAGAGAAAAGCTTTGGCCTCTCGGGGGAAGGAGATGCCCGGATCTCTCCGGAGAGAAAAGTCCGCTCAGAAGTCAAAGAAAAAGGAAGAGAAAATTCCCCCAAAGAGACTCAAGAAACATCCTGTGATTTCAGGTCTCCTCAACTGGAGCCGCACCAACAATTTGCTCTAAATACACGTAATTTAATAAATATTCCTGTTCTTTTAATAAAGAACAGGAACCCCTGGAGAATTATTGGCCTCTTGTCTGAAGTATTTTCATGGAAGTAAAAATAATACTTTTGATGAAGAAGAAATTATATGAATCACAATGAAATTCAGGATCACTATTTTGGATTTATAATAAAAATGCATTCTATTTATGTGGATAAAGCTTGTGAGCAGCTAAAGGTTTTTAACAAACTATCCAGACAGAGATTTCGGTCCTGTTCCTGAACCAAAGGAAGGAAGGAAGGAGGGGAGGGAAGGGAGGAAAAGAGGAGGGGAGGATGGGCTTTGGAGTCTTTGGGCAGCTGATGAAGCTCCTTTCCCTGAAGGGAAAATCCCCCCAGAGACCCCCAAAAGGCGGGAGGAGGGAGGGAGGCCCTGAGAGGCCCACAAAAGAGACACACTCACAACACCAACACAATTGGCACTTGGGGCACTTTCGGAGGTTATGAAAAATCACTAGATAAGTTAATAAAAGTGAAAGTGAAATCTCTATGTTAAATATTATTGGAATGAGAATTATTTCAAGTACTGTGCCAGATGACAAGAATGTTGGGCTGTTTGTAGGGGAAAAATAAACTTTAAATTTCATCCAGAAACAAATTAAACAGGTGAATATTATTATCTCCACGAAAATGTTTTGGAAATGGAAATGTTTTAAATTATGGGCCAAATCTTATTTAATTATTTTAAACTTATTTTAATGTTTGTGCACAAATGTTTTATTTTTGGCTGTTCATCGCCCTGAGTCCGAAAGGAGAAGGGCAGTATAGAAATTTGAATAATAAATAAATAAATAAATATCCTCTTTGGTAGGAAAAACATTTCTAAATGCATCTTATGTGGCAGCTGAAAATCCTCCCAGGTTTCGCAGGGAAGAATTTAGGAGTGAAAGTGAGTTTTGCCTCCAGACTGAATATGTGGTAAGTGTGAAAAACAGTCATAAGTCATTTTTTTTCACTGCCGTTGGAACTTTCAAGGGTCACTAAACGAACTGTTGTTAAGTGAAGAAGTGCCTGCATTGAGCAGGAGAGAGAGAGAGAGAGACCCCCCCCAAAAGAAACATATCTGGATGGATTTTCTTGGGGGGGGGGAATGGATCAAAGGGATCCCAGATTCCAGGCAGGAGGAGAGTTTGGAGCCTGGGAAGAAGATTTTGTTCATCTGAGAGTGCAGAATAAATAAATAAATAAATGAGGAGCAAAACCTCCATCCGGGAGGATCCCAAGAAATGAAATCAAATGAAAGGGGGGTCAGGTGTCCCCCTCCCAGGGAAGCCCCCCCTCCCTCCCTCCCCCCCCCCGACTCACCTCTCCGGCCAACCACCCGCTCCTCCCTCTTGGCCGCCTGGTAGCTGTTCACCCCGTAGTTGTATCGGCAGAAGCGATCCACTTGGGTCTTCTCGTACTGCAGGAGCTGCTCATCCCTGTTCCAATAGTCCGCACTCGCCTTCCCCAACTCCTTGAGGACCACGAACTGCCCGAGGTCGCTGTCGAAGCGGGCGATCTCCTGCCGGTCGTAG
This sequence comes from Pantherophis guttatus, assembly GCF_059756535.1. Taxonomy (NCBI): domain Eukaryota; kingdom Metazoa; phylum Chordata; class Lepidosauria; order Squamata; family Colubridae; genus Pantherophis; species Pantherophis guttatus. Next base: position 291,424,913 of record NC_142064.1, read on the forward strand.
ATGTACCTGATCAGGAGCCTCACCCGCTGCGTCCCGTTGAGGAAGCGGCACTCGGACTTCCCCTGGACCAGGAAATGGGCTGCGAGGGGGAGGAAGGCGGTCAGGAGGGATTCCAGGGCCCATCGCTCCCAGCCACTAGTAGAAGAGGAGGGGGCGGGGCGGGGGACCTTCCGAGAGAGACTGGGGGAAGATGCCCCCTGGAGGAGGGAACGGGAACTCTCTCAGTCCCAGAAAGAAAGGGAGGCTTCCTGGGGGGGTCTGGAGGGGGGGGAAGAAAGTGGGAGGGAGGAGAGGGACCTCCTCCAGCCTCCCACGGAGGAAAAAGGCAGACAGAAGCTCAACTGGTCGGGCAGATCTCCTCTCTGCAGGGAAGGTTGGATCTCAAGGGGCAGGAATTGGGGGGGGAGGGCCGGAGGGAAAGTAACGTCCATACCCCCCACTCTCTCTTCCTTTGGGAGGGGATATCGGGGAGGGGACACAATGAGGACATCTAGACTGACTCTCCTGGGGTCTCCCAGCCATTCGAACCCCCACCTTCCCTGGGTCCCCCCAGCTTTTCTTCTTTCCCCGAATCTTCAACTCAATTCCCTCCCTTTGGAGGATTCTCTGGGATCACCCCTGTTTCCCCTCCCCCTCCACAAAAAGACCCCCTGCCACCCCTGCACCTCAAAGGGAGGGTCTCCAGCCCCCTTCACAAAGGGGACCCCCAATCTCCTTCTCCCTCAGTACTCCCCCTCCCCTCCAGGTCCCGATACAGCAGTGGGAGATTATGGGGGCTGGAGGGTTCTTGGCCTCCTCTGCAACTTCAGGGGCTCCCCAGAAGGGCCCGAAGCCCCCCCCCCTTGCCTGACCTTCACAGCCTCCAATCTGAGATTCAGGAGAAAAAGTGAAGTTTCTGAAGAAGGAAAAAGACTTTTGCTCAAATGCCTCTTTTCCCTTCTGGGGATTCAGGGCTGAAAATGCCTCAGTTTCCCTCTTTCGCTTTTCCTCCCCTTCCCCTTTCCATGCAGCCGACTGAGACCCAGACGCTGCGGGGGGGGGCAGAAAGGGGCCCGGCTGAGACCCCCACCTTGGCTACAATTGGGAAAGGGGGGGATATGGGGAGGAAGGGGGAGGAGACCACGCAGAGATCGAGGCTGTTGAAGGCTCTGGAGACACAGCAGCTTTCTTCCCCACATCCAGGGGTCCTTCCCAGCCCCCTCCTCCCCCCAGCCCCCTCCTCCCCCCCAGCCCCCTCCAGCCCCCTCCTTACCGGGGGTCTCCTCCCCCCCTTCGCTCCCGGGGATCCGGGCCAGCGCCCCCAGCAGCAGCATCAGGGGGAGCCCAGCCAAAGCCATGGAGGCTCCCCACAAGCGCCCCAAAGGGGGGAGAAAGACGCTCCCAGCCCCACAGGAGGAATCGGAGGGTCTGGAGGGGGGGAGGAGTTTTCCTTGGACTTCGGAAGAGGGAGAGTCCAGAAAGAGCAGGAGGACCAATGGAAATCCTCCCTTCTGCAGCGTCATCGGTCTCCGGGCAGAGCCTCCCTTGACTTCGCCCGATGCAGGAGATAGTTCGGCGCAGAGAGAGAAGCGGAGAAAGTGGGGGAGGGGAATCCCTTCAGTCTTGGGGGGCTGCAATCTGGGGGGTCTTTCATGCCAGCTCCGGAGGGGAATGTCCTCTTCCTTTTGCCCCCCTCCCCCCCCCATTCTCCTCCAATCTCCCTTTCTCTGGGCGCCTGGACTGGAAGGGTGGACTAGATGCCCTTTTAGTTCCCACAGTGCCCAGAAGGAGCCTAAGGTGGATCTGCCGAGAGTCCAGAAGGGCAAAGTGGATCCAGAGCTCGAGGGGTCCTTCGGGGCTCAGAAGGGGAGGAGGGAGCCCCCAGCAGCCGCGCTGGATGACAAGGGGGGAGGGGCAGCCCCACAGCCAGCCAGGACTTGGGGGTCACACGCTCCGCCCAATCCGAAGGGAAGCCAGGAAAACCCTCAGATGATAGTCCATGCAGGATCTGAAGGGATCCCTCCTAATCCAGTCGGATCCTCTCCCTTCACGGGGGAATCTCCATAGGGATCTCTTGGCTTCACAAGAGAAAAGGGCGATTTCCTTCCTTGAAACACGCGTCTCCCTTGCTCAGAACGTCTGGACGGACCGGCTCCTTCAGGTTTCCCGCCCCTGAACCCCGATTGTGTAGGAATCTCCCTCTTTCTTCCTTTCTGTGGGTCGGGATCCCCCTTTTCCTTGCAAAGCAGCCCCGGATGAAGATCCAGGAATGAAGTTCGCCGTTTCTCCTCCGCTTCCCGCTCCTTTCCTCGGAGAGGAAAAAGTTACATTTATAAAGTTACATTTTGGAAGAAATTTTGCCATCTGATTGTGCAGATCCTGATGAGATTTGGATATTTTGGCTGTGGGACAGGAAGGCCCCTAAAACAAAAGGCTCCTTTTTATGATGCTCCATGAAGATTATAAGGGCATCAAATGGAAAATAAAAGTATTAGAGAAATGGGGAAGGGAAAGAAAAGGGAAGGAGAAGTGGGGGATAAAGGGCAAAAGGAAAAAAGAGAGGAAAAAAACTTCTTCCCAGCACAATAAAATAGAAAGTGAAATTGTACCCTCGGTTTTTATTTCTTTTCTAAGTAAATATTAACCATTTCTATAACAACAACTTAACTTAATCAGTAAATCCCAAAACTCCAGGTTTCATTTTTTTTCTGCCTCAAGCACAAAGTCCAGAAGTGGCTTCCAGGTAGAAAAACAGCTGGAACGCTATTCTTTCCTCTGCTCAAAAAGTTTATTTTGCCATCTCTGCCACATTTTTCATTCCATCACTTCGTCCATCCTGGGGATGGAGGTTTCTTTCCATTTTTGCATATTAGGAATTCTTGCTGCAGTCAGGAGGTGCAGTAATAAAGTCATAAATTTAGATTTCAAGTTCCTTGTCCAGGAATCCTGAAAACCCAACCCTCAAAAAAGACAATAATAAAGCTCGGAAGAGAAGAAAAAGAGACGCCTCCCCTCCAAGAGCCAACGGATAAGCAGGGATCAGCACCAGACAAAGAGGAAGGCAGGAAACCAGAACTCCAATCGAGGCTCCATCCAGGAGGGAAAGACACCAACTCTGGCAGGGCGGAGAAACAGGCAGGAAACCCCCCTCGCCTCGGCCCTCAGGATCTTCCCTAGAGAGCCTCAGCCCTTCGACTTATACACCGCTTTATACGCTCCTTTTACAGCCCTCTCTAAGCGCTTGACAGAGTCAGCCTCTCCCCCCAACAATCTGGCTCCTCCTTTTACCCACCTCGGAAGAAGAGAAGTCTGAGTGAAGCCCTGAGCACCCTCAGGATCGAACTCCTGGCTGTGGGCAGAGTCTGCCTGGTGGACTAGATGCCCTTTGAGTTCCCGCAGTGCCCGGGGGAATCCAGGCTGGGGCTGCTGAGACTCCAGGAGGGCAAAGAGGAGCCAGGCTCAATTTGGGGGGAGGGAGGGAGCCCCCAGCAGCACCTGGACTCTGCAGGGGGTGGGGATGAGCTGGTGACTGTGGACACGAACACACACACGCACACTGACCCCTCCCCACATTTCCTGGCCCCCAGGTGAAACCCCCAGGGAAGCCTCTGACCTTTGACCCCCTTCCTTCCTGGCACAGGGGCTGCCGTAGGGGAGGGCTGACCCCCAGCGCTGTGGGGTTTAGGTCGGTTTGGGTTCCAGAATGGCTGCTGTTGAGCTCAATGGGGGGAGGGGGTGAATCAGAAGGGGGGGGAAGAATCTCCCCCTGAAGGACTGCTGGAGCGGAGCCTGTCGGGGGTTCAGCCCAGAGTCTGGAGGGTCTCCGGCTGCTTCCTCTTTTATGGACAGTCCCAGCCTTTCCTCCCCCTCCCCCCACAAGCAGGAGGGGGTGGGTGGGTGGGTGGAAGGCTGGGGGGGAGGGCCGATGGGGAGACTCAAAGGCAGGAAGGGACCTTAGAGATCTTCTAGTCCAATCTGGTGGCCTCCAGGGATGCAGCCCCCCCTCCTCCCCGCACAATTCCAGGTGGGGGGGGCGCTCCATTGAATCATTGGTTCTCAGGGTCAGGAAATCCCTCCTGATCCCTTCCAGGTCGGATCCCCCTCGGAGGATGATCCCATTTTCCCTTCCAGGCAGATCGACCTTCTCTGGGCTTCGGCTTCTGTCAGTTGAGGGGTGATCCCTAGAGATGCTGCCCCACTCCAGGATCTGCTTGTGAGATCCCAAGTGAGCGAGGGAGATCCCAAGGGCAGGAGTGGGACTCCAGTCGGTCTTCCCCTCCAGGAAGGGTCCCAAGTGGAGTTTCCCCCCACCCAGAGCCCAGCCAAGACCCCCCCATCCCCCCTTCTCTTCCGGCCCAAGCCCAGAGTTCAGGGAGGTCCCCCCCCCCGTCTGAGCAGCGGCTCTTCCTCCGTCCCCCCCCCAATTCTCAGCCAAAGGGCCCTCAAGGCACTTTTTCCTCCCTGGAAATTTTGAGGGTGTTTTTGTCCTTAATTCCCTCCAACTTTTGTACGTGTGTTTGTACAAAACTTCTTTTGAAGAGAAATATCGTTTCCACATAAATGCAGCTTTTCCCACCTTTCCAAATCTCTGCCGTGATTTGAAATAAACCTTTAAGCTCCATAAATCTCAGAAACATTTTATATTATGAACGAGCCGGATTCTCCATTCCAGCTGTTCTTGAACTCAACTCAACCCAAAAACGTGAACTCAACCTTTTGCCTGCAGGGATCCTGAGAGAAAAGGGGATTTTACAGGGAAAGGAATCAGTCCTGGGACTCCCAAGTCCTAAGAATCAGCCTCTGAGATGAATTTAGTTCTTCTGGAGGGAAGTTGGAGGAAACATTTTCCCAAAAGAAGGAGAAGAAAATCCATATCCACGGATATGACGTGTCAGAGGATCTGAGCGGATTTTCTTCCTTGTAAAAGATTTCAATATTATTTAGGAAGGATGGATGGAAGAACAGTATATTAAACTGAAGAATAAATTTATAATTTATAGAATAACCTGGAATTTTAATAGAAATCCTGGGGACTTCAGGGATCCTATTTCCTCCACTATAGGATTACAGCCTTTTAACCATCACAGTCTGGAAATCTCTCCCCCCCCAAAACTATCCCAAAAGGAAACCTTCTGTTTCTTCTTCTCCTCTTTCACTTCATCCATAGAAAACATTTTTTCTAGTCTTTGCGGGAGATTCGGGTTCTGCTCAGTTACGCAAAGGCGGCTTAGAGAGATCCTGAATTCCGGATCCTGTTTCAAGAGTTTTGGGGGTCCAGAGGTGGCCTGGGTCCTTTCCAGGGATGGGGGGGCTGGAGGGGTCAAACTCCCCCCTGGCCCAGCACCAGCCTCAGCAGCCCAGAGCCAGGTCCCCCCCAGCATCTGCCCCACAGTTGTGTATCTGACACAGCCACTCACACACAGTCAGCCCCAGATCCAGGCAGCCTCTGTGGGGCCTCCCTCCCTCCCCTGACCCAGGCAGAACCTCTGGGCCCCTTTCATGCTTCCAACCCGCCAAATATTGTGCTCTTCTCCGAGTTCTCTCTTCCACACACACACACACACACACACACACACACACACACACAGAGCAGCCCTTCCTTCTCCAGCCCCCAAGAGCTGCAGAGGCGCTTGGGCTTCGCTTCCCCAGCCTGAAGCTTTGGGCTCCTCCGAAGCGGAACTGAGGACCTGGCCAGGATCCAGCAGGCAACAAGCCTCCATTCTCCCTCAGGGACTCCCCTCCTCCTCCTCCTCCTCCGCCCCATGGCTGAGTCTGCAGGTGGGGCAGCCACAAGGTCCTCTGCCCCATTGGAGGTGGCTGAAGGGGCCCCTCCCCACAACCTCATTATAGGACTCTGGTCCTTTTCTCCCTCAGTTAAAGCACATTGAAGAAAGGAGTCCTTGACTTATAATGGTTCATTTAGTGACCGTTTGACTTTGGGGTTGGGTGGCTTCCAATGTACCCCCAAGGCTCTGTCCTTCTTTCCCCCCTTTATATCAACCCAAATGCATGGAAGGAGGTTTTTGTCTTTCTTCTGTTGAGTTTCTAGAGTGGTTCGGTTATTTCTTACCTATCCTGCAATTTCACCTCTTTAGGTCTGTTTCTTATTTATTTATTTATTTCATAAAACACAAAGAAAAACAGAAATAGGAAATTAGGGGAAGGAGAAAAAGAGGGGAAAAGAAAGTCTGAGTTTCAGGGGAAAAAAGGCTTTGACTTCCGGCTCTTTTTAGCACAGTACAAGATTAAAAAACAAACATTCCAGCCTCAACTTTTTGCTTTTACACATGAATATGTCACCAGCTATTTCTAGAAGGACAAATTTATCCAATGGACAAAAGCAAAGTCATTTTAAGTCTGTTTCCTTTGAACACTTTAAATGTGAAGATATTCAATTTAAGAGCTGGAGAAGGAAAGTCTAGAAAGGTCCAGAACACCCTCTTGTGGCTGAGGGGGGGGGCTCCCGCCTGAGGGGATCTGCGCTCTGATTGGTTGCTGTGGATGAAAAGGGGGCGGGTCCCTTTTTCCCGCCTTTTTCTTCTAGGCGCCGTTTGAGATTTACCTCAGGATGTCCCTGAATGTCTTCTGTGCTGTGAATATCTTTAGGGTCCCTGAAAGTAGAGGCGCCTGTAAATTAACGTGCGTTCATGTCGGAAGGCTACTCAGGAGAGATCGGGACCGGGGTGCTTATTTGCCGAATCGATTTTTCGGAAGGAAAAGAGCGAGGGGGGGTGGAGGGAGGGAGAGAGAGATATTCAGATTCTACAGGTATCAGTTTTAGTTTAGCCTGAAAAGATTTCAGGATTTCATGCCTCCGTCTGCCCGTCTCTCGGCGAGGAAGCTTCCTGGCCGCTCGCTTCGAAGTAGCTGAGCCGTTTCCTTGGAAGGGAAACAGGCGCCCCCGGGGCTCGTGATTGGCGGCCTCCGCATGGACCTTTCGGCTGTCTTTCCTCAGAGCCCCGAGGCATAGCAGCCTCCCGCACCTCCTTCTCTGCCTCCCAGTTGCCCGCCCTAACCCTAACCCTAACCCACACCGAAGTTTGGGAAGCAGTTTGGGGAAAGTTTGGGGCAGGAAAGCAAGCCACCGCTGTAGCTGTACACCCGGTAGTTGTGCCCTCAGAAATAATCCACAGCCGCCTTCATGATCTGCAGGTGCTGCTCATCCCTGTTCCAGGTGTCCACATCGGGTTGAGCCAACGGAGAGACACGACCTTCCCGAGGTCGCTGTCGAAGTAATAGATCTCCTACCGGTCGTAGAAGCGCCTGTCCAGGAACCTCACCCGCTGCGTCCCGTTGAGGAAGTGGCACTCGGCCTTCATCTGGGCCAGGAAATGGGCTGCGAGGGGGAGGAGGAGGAAGGCCGTCAGGAGGGACTCCAGGGCCCATCGTTCCCAGCCCCTGGGAGAGGAGGGGGGACCCACGTGGGAAGGGGGAGTTGCGGGAGTCCTTCCAAGATAGACTGGCGGAAGACGCCCCCTGGAGGAGGGAGGGGGAACTCTCAATCCCAGAGAGGAAGGCAGAGGGGGAGGGGGGAACCTCCTCCATCCTCCCAGGGTGGGAAAAGGCAGGCAGAAGCTCAACCGGTCCAGCAATCCCATTCAGTCTCTGCAGGGAAGGTTGGATCTCAAGGGGCAGGAATGATTGGGGGGGGGGCTGGAGGGAAAGTAGCGTCCATCCCCCCCACTCTCTCTTCCTTTGGGAGGGGATCTGGGGAGGGGCCACAATGAGGACATCTAGACCGACTCTCCTGCAAAAAGACCCTGCAGTGCAGCCCCCCAGAAGAGCCTCTCGAAGGGAGTGTCTCCCGCCCCCTCCTTCTCCCTCACTTCCCCCTCCCCTCCAGGGGGATTGGCTGGGGGTGTTCTGCGTCTCCTCCCCCAATTCAGAGGCTCCCCCAGAAGGGCCCGAAGCCCCCCTCTTGTCTGACCTTCAGAGCCCCAAATCTGAGATTCAGGAGAAAAACGGAAGTTTCTGAAGAAGCCAAAAAACTTTCGCTCAAATGCCTCTTTTCCCTTCTGGGGATTCAGGGCTCAAAATGCCTCAGTTTCCCTCTTTCGCTTTTCCTCCCCTTCCTCTTTCCATGCAGCCCCTTCCCACCCAGACACTGGGGGAGGGGTGAGAGAGGTGCGACCCCCCACCTCGGACTTCGGAATTGGGAGTGTCCAGAAAGAGCAGGAGAACCAATGGGAATTCTCCCTTCTGCATCATCATCGGTCTCTGGGCAGTCTCTGTTATTCAGGCCCCTTGGTCCTCTGCCCCATTGGAAGCGGCTGAAGGGGCCCTTCCCCAAAACCTCATTATAGTTCTCTAGTCCTTTCTCCCTCAGTTAAAGCCCATTGAAGAAAGGAGTCCTTGACTTATAACGGTTCATTTAGTGACCATTTGAAGTTACAATGGTGCTGAAAAAAGTGACTCTCCGCCTAATATTCCTTCTTTTTTAAATATTTTTTAATACTTTCATGTAAATACCTGTTTTTATTTTTGTTGTATGTGGCACAGAGTCACTTGTTGTGAGATGAGGGGCTACATAAATGTGAGAGAGAAGATGAGAGAGAGAGATTTGATGGATGGATAACCTTATTATTTTGAATATAAGCAGAGACAGTAGAAGCTTATTCGTTCCCATCAGTGTCTTCTCCATTCGTTGCAGCCTCTTTAAATACGTTCCAATTTCTGCCCTTGAAGGAATCTCCTCGTAGAGCCTCCACAGCTTCTGCCGGCCACAGTCTCCCTAGTTCTCTCCTGGGTCCTCTCTGATGAACCTTAAAGGCTTCTCTGCTGACCGGAGCATCCTAGAGAGAGGATCGGAGGGGCCAGGAGGAGAGGGAGGGGGAGGGGCGGCCTCAAAGGCTCCCTGGGGGTTGGAGGAGGCCCCGTCCAGGGTCTCCCCTCCCCTGGTGGCAAAGGCCCCGTATGGGGGGAAAGGAGGGGGGGCTGCTTCCAAGGCGGCCTCTGGTCTGCTGGGTTTCCCAGGAGCCTCTTTCCTCTTCCACCAGGCGCAGAACCTGCCTCCCAGGTGAGGTTAAGGGAGTCCAAGCCCCCCATGACTCTTGCGGGGAGCTTCCTCCGGGCCTCGGCTAAGTAACAGAAAGTTCCATCTCTTTCCTCTGGTTGGTTGGGAGGCTCCGAATATTCCCCCATCCCTCTTTTCTCCCACATTTATGTCAACCCAAATGCATTGAAGGAGGTTTTTCTTTCTTCTGTTGCTTTTCTAAATCAGTTTGTTTATTTTTTATATACATAGTGCAACTCCACCTCCTCTTTTATTAGGTCTGTTTCTTTGGAGCCCTTTAAATGGGAAGATATTAAATGTTGATAGCTGGAAGAGGAAAATGCACATTGGTCCCGAACACCCCATTGTGGCTGAGTGCGTGCAGGCTCCTGTATGAGGTGATCTGCGCTCTGATTGGTTGCTGTGGGTGGAAAGGGGGAGTTTCCCTTTTTCCCGCCTTTTTCTTCCATGGGCTCAGAATGCTGTTTGAGATTTACCTCACAATCTCACCTGCATTCCCGACTCTCTTGTCTGCTGTGAATGTAGATGTGAAATACATTTATTTACATAAAACTACAAGTTTGTGTCCGTGTCTCCCACTTCCTTTGGACAGCTGCTGCCTGATTCCTCCGCATTAAATCTCTTTAGTTGCACCTCCCAATTTTGGGTTTCATCCCATGAAGTTTTGGTGATTGCAACAATGTCACACCTGCCTTTGGGCTCCACCTTCACCCCGTTTATTGCTCGTACTTTGAGCATCCGTGCAGAGGCATCTGAGTCCCTCTTTGACTGACCCCATATTTGCTTTCTACATCTCCTGCTCTGTCTCCGAGTTTCCCTTCTTTCTTTCCATTCGGTTGATTCCCCTGAGATTTGAGCTTGGAATTTGCTTCTAAAACTTTGTCTCCCTCTCACTTCGGTCTCACTTTCAAGCCCTTCGGATGAGGAGAGCCGGTTGGTGTCCAAAGCCGACCTTCTGGGCTCTTCTGAGGGGCAGCTCATCCCCTGCCAGAAGCCCCCCATGTGGGTGTTGTGGACAATGGTCCAAGAATCCCAATTTCCCTCGAGAGAACCATCCCCTAAGCCAGGCTTGACTTCCAAGGTGCTGCCTTCCCTCCTTGGATGGTTCCCTTTATTGGGAGAGTGGAAGAGAAATCCCCCTGTGCCCCCAATTCTTTGGCTCCCTTGCCCACCTGCTCCCAGTCTCTTGGCATCGTTTCCAGGGACTTTTTCATTCCTCCCAGCATGAAAGAGGAAAAAGGGATAAGAATCTGTGGACTTCATTATTTCTGTAAGCCCCTCAGTCACGTCTTTGATAGCTGCTCCTGGGAAACAACCAACCCCCTTAGTTTGATTGTCCGTCTTAGAAACGGCTGTTTCACTTCCCCTAAACAATGAATCAACACAAGACTTTCTTTTTTTCTTAAGGAAGTTCAGTGTAATTTTTCCTCTCCTGCCATTGGTACATTTGGTGTTGTCCCTTCTCCAGGTTCTTGCACACTGTCTTGCAAGGGGAGGCATTGCTCAAAGGAGCCCAAATCTTCTCAGGCAATTTCACACAATTCCTACAATCACACTCCGGCCTATTTTTCCTGTGGTGGCCCCAAGACCCCAGATGAGGAAGGGGAGGCGGAAATTCTGCCTCGGTGATTGAGATGGATTCCTTGGAGGTCATCTAGTCCAACCTCCTGCTCGGGCCTACACCATTTATACCATCAAGCAGGAGACTCAATACCATTCGAATCTGAGCCCCAAAGAGCCATTGGGTGGCAAAATGGGGCAGGACCCTCAAGTTGTGAAGGAGAGAAATGGCTGAAATGGCTGGATAAATGTAGGGGAGTCTCGGGTGCCCCCACAATTTCTCCCCACAAATACTCAGGGAGGACCGTGCCTGCTGCCATTCTGCTCCTCCAAAGGGGGCTTGAGGGGAAGCAGAGCAAGGGGGCCTCTGAGCAGAAAGGGGGGTCCTGCCCCTTCGCCTCCCTGGATCTGCCCACCCTCCTCCTGAACCAGTTCTGGCTTCAGACCAAAAGTAGCCTGGATGGTGGATCCAGAGGCAGCGGAGGGAGGAGCCTCCTGCGGGGGCAGCAAAAAGGAAGAGGAGGAAGAGGAAGGAAGGATTCCAGGGTTTTCTTACATCTGAAGTTTATTCTTTTATAGCAAAGCGAAAGGAAGGGAAGTGAGTGGGAGGAAGAATAATGTAGATGAAGCTGCTGTGGGTTCAAAGCCAGGAGAGTTGAGGGGTCTGGAGTGACAGGTCCACCTAGCATCCCTGGGGACAGTCTAGATGGTCTCCACCCCTCCCTCACAAGGAAGAGAGGCCCTGAAAGGAAGCTGGGGTGTGTGTGTGTCTCAGAAGGAGAAGGTCCAGGCTGCCATTCTCCTCCTCCCCACAAACTGCCACCTTCAGCCTCCATTTCTCACAGGTTGCAAACAGGACAAAGAGTCTTCAGCTGTTAAATAAAAAATATGCTTTTGCATCAGAGAGCAGGATTAATTCATGAGTGCTGTAGAAAAAGAGATGGGGAAGAAAATCAGAATATAAAGAGACACTTTTACTGTAAATAATAAATTCTTCTTCCCTTTCATCCCCCACCCCCAAGGCAGACCCACACTGCAGGGGGGTGGTTGACAGGCAGGGACACACAGAGAGAGAATCTGCCCATTTCAGGGAGGAAAAGGCTGGGATGCTTCATATGAAGAAAGAAGATGGGGCTACGGTGGGGGTGGCAGCAAAGAGGGGAGCCTGGGCTCACTTGGCCAGAAATTGTGTGAATTCTCACAAGGAGAAGGGGGGGGGGTGTCAGGAAGAAGAGCCTGTCCAGGTTCCAACTAATGAACCCAAAGGAGTCTGTATGGGGTGCCAAGAAGGATCCTCTCGGACCGGAGGGTGGGGTGCAGTTCAGGGCGAAGTTTTGGAGGGAGTTCATTAAGTTGATAGCGTCATCTCAAGGACTCACCTCCACCTCCCACCCGAGGACGAACGGAGCTGCAGAACGAGCGAACGCAATGATAGAACAATACCTGAGATGCTATGTTAATTATCAGCAGTTTAGCTGGGCAGATCTCCTGCCATTTGCTGAAGTGGCCTACAATATCACAGTGCATAGTAGCACGGGATTCACCCCTTCTAAAATAGCCACAGGGGTGGAATTTGTCCGCTGAATATCCTCGGGAACCCCCTTCCACAGTGACCCTAACAGAATGGGTGGGGTGCTTACAAAATCCGTGGGGGAATCTAAACCTGGGGTGCTCCCTCCCCAAGGGAGGAATGGGAAGGAATGCCCCCCACCTTCCCTTCCCTTTTGCAATTTCCCAAAACTTGAAAAAAATTTGGGCAAGATTTTAGCATTTGGGTGTGTTTTGTTTTTGATTGCAATACTTTTTTCAGAGTTCTGTAAGGAAAAGCTGCCAAAAATCAAAAATCTGCTGTATCTACAGCAAGGAGATATTGTCCAGGTATGTTTTTTTTAAGGAACAATTAAGGAAATTTAAAAACCACCAATAACTTGTAGGAGGGGTTCAGATAAGGGGGAAGAGGAGAAACTCACCTGCAGGAGGTTGGATGGGAATTGCTGGAAAGTGAAAAAGACTCAATCAGAAACCTTTATGGGCTGGAGGACTGGTGGGGTGTCCCTATCCCCTTTGATAGCCCATAATAGTTTGCAGGATCTTCACTTAATAACCGCTTGAGGAACAGAAGTTCCCACAAATATTCCTCCAGGGGCCCCTCCTGGCCACCTGCTAAGCTTGATGAGAGGCCTCCCCTAGAGGGTCCCCTCCACACCACCTCTCCTCCAGCCCCCCAGACTCACCTTTCTTGCTCTTCAGGTAGGAGAAGAGCCCCGCAGCCAGGAAGGCCACTCCTATCACGGCTCCCATGATCCCCGTCCAGAGTTTGCTCCTGGCAGAGCTGGAGGAACGGGGCTCTGGGGAAGGAGAAGGAGCCTCACCTGAGCAGGAGGATCAGGCCCACCTTCCCCCAGGAGGGTCCATTCCATCTCCCCCATGGGGTGGGTTTCTCCCCCTTCTCAGGGCAGGAAGAGAGGGAGGGGAGGGAGGGGCTTACCCCACTGGATGGTGATGGGGGCCTCCAGGCTGGCATGCCCCACCTTGCAAGTGTAGACATCCCCCCGTTGGGGCTGGGTCTCCAGCATCACCTGGAGCTGGTAGGTCCAGTCTCCGTTCTGGAGCTCCTCCCCAAAGGCCACGCCCTCCTCCTCCGGCCGCCCGTTCTTCAGCCACTGGACCTCGATCTCCACCGGGTAAAAGCCGGTCGCGGTGCAGAGGAGGATGGTGTTGGGGGAAGAGGGCTCCATCTTGGTGGGGGAGATGGAGACGGTGGGCTTGGCTGGAGGGAAGGAGGAGAATGAGCCACATGAGAGACACAACAGGGCCCAGAATGGAAGACCAAGTTGGTTAGTTCAGGCCAAGATCCCTTTTCACTCCTGAAAATATACTGTGTTTTAAGTCATCTTCCATAGTAAATTGCAGCAAGAAATTAAAAGGGATCCTGAAAGAGGGAAAAATGTTAAATCCTTCCTGATTGGGACCAATTACAGTCTCCAAAAAGAATTCCCCAAATAGGCATGTCTGACAGGGATAAATGCTGGAAACGCCCAGAGGTGGAAGGAACCTTCTGCCAGATGTGGTGGACATGGAAATAAATAACGCAGAACACAGGAAGGACAGATGCAGCACGAGTCAGATGATTCATGGGATCTCGTTGAAAATGAAACCACACTTTTAATTAGGTGTAATACCACAACATTTGTTTGTTTGTTTGATAAATTTAGTTATTTATTAAATTTATTGTGCACAAAGTGGCCACAACTAACCCAAAGTCTCACAGACACTCTCCTAGCCGTGACTGCCACCTGCTCTCCGGGAGTCCAGGAGAATCTCCAGAATTGCCATCTGGGTCTCTGGGACAATGCAGCTTCACCCAGAAGGAAGTTGGTTAAAGTCCCCCATCTTGGGGCTCCCAACACCCAAAGCCCTTTGGCCTTTCCAGGGTTCAGCTGAAGCCCCCAATCCCCCATTCAGCCCCTCCCCACACAGCCTCCAGGACCCTCGAGGGGGCAGCCTCAGCATCTCCTGGGTCCCCAGAGGTGGAGATGAAACCTTATCACATCAGCAGACGGAGGAGACCTCCAGCCCTGGTGACGGATGGCCTCACCCAGCGGCTTCATGCGGAGGTCATAGAGGAGAGGAGAGAGGACGGAGCCAAACGCCTCTGAGCAGCCCTGAAGGTGATCAACCAAGCTTGCAGAGAGAGAGACAGAGAGAGAGAGACAGAGAGAAAGAGAGAGAGAGGAGAAAAGAGAGGAGAGGAGAGGAGAGGGGAGGGGAGAGGAGAGGAGAAGAAAAGAGGAGATGAGAGAAGAGAAGAGAAGAGAAGAGAAGAGAAGAGATGAGAAAGAGAGAGAGAGAGAGAGAGAGAGGAGAGGAGAGGAGAGGGGAGGGGAGGGGAGAGGAGAGGAGAGGAGAGAAGAGAAAAGAGAAGAGAAGAGAAGATCTTTGTCTCAATTTTCTTCGGTGTTTCAATCACTTTTCAAAAAGTTTTATTTGGAGAAAGAAAATTTCTCCTTCCACTTTCCCTTTTCCCCCTTTAGGAGCCACAAGATACACAAAAAATCAGCAAAAGATTTCAGGGGGGAAAGTGCAAAATGTGATGTGGCTGCAAAACCCCCCAATTTTAGGCAGCCTCAACAGAAAGAGGCATTTTGAAGGAAAGGGCAAAGGAGCCCAATGGGGGGCAGCCCTTTGCTCCCCATAACTGCCAGAATCCCCTGAAGGAAAAGTTTCTCCCCCATTGGAGATGAGAGACCCTGAATCCCCCCTTCAGAGCAGGAAGGGCAGAAGAGGTTTTGGGGGATCTCATGATCTTTTGAGGATCCTTCCTGGGGGGGGCTTTGGGGGGATTCAAAGGGAGACCCACCCCAGACCAGGCTCTGCCTGCACCCAGCCGGCCTCCTTCCCAGCCGCAGGGACCGGCCATTCCTGGGGAAGGAGGTGGGGAGGGGTCCCTCTGACTCCCAGAGGGAAGCTTCTGCCCTGGATGAGGGGGGCAGGGAGTGGGGAAGGGATCCAGAGGGGATCTGGGATCTGGATCTCCTCCTTCAGCAAATGCTCCAACTGGCACAACTCTTGGATGGATTAATGGGGGGGGGGTTTAGTCTGGATGAGCCCCCCAAGAGAGTTGACAATAGATCCATTCCAGCCCAGAGTCCTTTGCTAACCATTTTTTTTTCTCTTGAGGGATTTTCTTATTAACAGTAAATTCTATGATGCTTAAGAAGGACCCATTTTTAAATGGTTCTTTGTAATTCCAACCTGGGATCTGGTCAGGTTTCCATGCAGAGAAATAGCAGCATTTCAGGTGTGAGTTGTTTTCTTTTTCCAGGAAAATCCCATTTGCCTCTTGGGACATTAAAGGCCTTTGTGGAATTGCTAAAAGAAGGCAGAAGCTTTACAAACTGAAAATGTTTTTTTTTTTTAACAGGAAATGCAAATTTTGGATGAGAAAAAATGTCTTTTAGCAAGAAAATGGAAGGATCAGATTTTAAATTAGTGGAAATTCAAAAGCTGCAATTTGGTATTTTTCCATGTTTATTTTTATAGCCCATCCCAAACCTCCTTATTTACAAGACGGCAGTGTGAAGATTTTGGGGTTCCAATTTGGCCAGATGGGAGTTGCTGGTTGAGAGCCTCTCTTGGTGTCCAGAGAAAAGCTTTGGCCTCTCAGGGGAAGGAGACGCCCGGATCTCTCCGGAGAGAAAAGTCGGCTCAGAAGTCAAAGAAAAAGGAAGAGAAAATTCCCCCAAAGAGACTCAAGAAACATCCGGTGATTTCAGGTCTCCTCAACTGGAGCTGCACCAACAATTTGCTCTAAAAACACGGAATTTAATAAATATTCCTGTTCTTTTAATAAATGGAGAATTATTGGCCTCTTGTCTGAAGTATTTTCATGGAAGTAAAAATAATACTTTTGATGAAGAAGAAATTATATGAATCACAATGAAATTCAGGATCACCATTTTGGATTTATAATAAAAATGAATTCTATTTATGTGGATGAAGCTTGTGAGCAGCTAAAGGTTTTTCACAAAACATCCAGAGATTTTGGTCCTGTCCCTGAACCAGAGGAAGGAAGGAAGGAAGGAGGGGAGGGAGGAAAAGAGGAGGGGAAGATGGGCTTTGGAGTCTTTGGGCAGCTGATGAAGCTCCTTTCCCTGAATGGAAAATCCCCCCAGAGACCCCCAAAAGGAGGGAGGAGGGAGGGAGGCCCTGAGAGGCCCACAAAAGAGACACACTCACAACACCAACACAATTGGCACTTGGGGCACTTTCGGAGATTATGAAGAATGAAGAATGTTGTGCTGTTTGTAGGGGAAAAATGAACTTTAAATATCATCCAGAAACTAATTATATAGCTGAATATTATTATCTCCATGAAAATATCCTGTTTGGTAAATGCATCTTATGTTGCAGGTGAAAATCCTCCTAGATTTGCAGGGAAGAATTTAGGAGTGAAAATGAGTTTTGCCTCCGGACTGAATATGTGGAGAGCAAAATCTCTGTTGGTTCCCCTAAAATATTCAATAATTCCCGGATGGAGCAAATGTTCTAAGAGGCTTTTCTAAAATCATTGATTTGCGCAATGCTTGGCCTCTGAAACCCCATCAGTCAATAAGATTTTTATTAGACAAAGAAATAAAAGGAGAAAAAGGAATGTAGGCAACATTGAAGGAATCTGGAAGAGAGAATGAAAGAATCGGAGGCTTCAGGGCTGAATGGAGGCCCAATTTCTTTCTTATGACCCCAAATTCAGTTTTAAGGTTTGTGGGTGTTTTTGGACTCTCCCCCCAAATCAGGAGCCTCCCCAGGAAGGAAGACGGAAGAGATCAGGATTCCTGTTATTGGGGGTTTTACATCTCGGTTTAAGCATTGAATCATGATTACAAATTCTAGCCTGCTTCCGTTACTCATTTCTTTCTTTATTGGATTTCAAAGCTGCAATCCAATTCCAATCCAATGGAAATGACTCTGAATGAAGAAAGATGAAAGAAAAGCAGAAGATCCATAGAAAGGGGTCGACAGGGGAAAAAGCATCCGCTAATTCTTTTTTTTATTTTGGGTGAAATGAAACCCACATTTTTTTATCCCAAAGTGCCAAAAACAGCATTTCTGGAGCAGAGGAAGAGAGGGAGGGGCTATCCTGAATAGGATAAAAGTGAATCAGGGATAGAGAGAAATATATATATGTAGATACAGGGAGTCCTCGACTTAGGACCACAATTGAGCCCAAGATTTCTGTTGCTAAGTGAGACCTTTGTTCAATAAATTTTGCCCCATGTTACGACCTTTCTTGCCACAGTCATGAAGTGAATCACTGCAGTTGTTAAATGAGTAACAGGGTTGTTAAGTGAATCCGGCTTCCCCACGGACTTTAGTTTAGTTTAGTTTATTGGATTTATATACTGACCAGCC
Organism: Pantherophis guttatus; assembly: GCF_059756535.1. NCBI lineage: Eukaryota > Metazoa > Chordata > Lepidosauria > Squamata > Colubridae > Pantherophis > Pantherophis guttatus. The sequence continues at coordinate 291,442,377 of NC_142064.1, forward strand.
ACAAAATAAAACACATAAATACAAAAATTTAAAAGCAGAATAAAACCGAATTAAACAATTTGGCCCAAGAACAGATTTAAAACAGGCCAGTAATTTAAAACAGATTAAGATTTACATTAAAAAGAAAAAAGGGGGAAAAGATTTAGGCCAGGCCAGCTTGATGGAATAGAGAGGTCTTGAGAGCGCGACGGAAGGTGCGCAGATCCGGGATCCTCCGTATCTCCGGGGGGAGCTCGTTCCAGATAGTAGGTGCCCCCACAGAGAAGGCCCTCCCCCTGGGGGCCGCCAGTGGACACGGTTTGGCTGACGATTTTGCTTATCAGAAGGTCGCAAAAGGGGATCACATGACTCCGGGACGCTGTGACCGTCACAAGTACGAGTCCGATGCCAAGCATCTGGATTCTGATCACGTGACCCTGGGAGGCTGCAACAGTCGTAAGTGTGAAAAACAGTCATAAGTCATTTTTTTCCCACTTCTGTTGTAACTTTCAATGGTCATTAAACGAACTCTTGTTAAGTGGAGGACTGCCTCTATTGAGCAGGGGAGAGAGAGAGAGAGAGATCTGGCTGGATTCCCCCTACCAGCCCCCCCCAAAATATATCTGGATGGATTTTCTTGGGGGGGGGGGAATGGATCAAAGGGATCCCAGATTCCAGACAGGAGGAGAGTTTGGACCCTGGGAAGAAGATTTTGTCCATCTGAGAGTGCAGAATAAATAAATAAATGAGGAGCAAAACGTCCATCCGGGAGGATCCCAAGGAATGACAGGAAAGGAAAGGGGGGGTTCTGGTGTCCCCCTCCCAGGGAAGAGCCCACCCTCCCTCCCCCCCCAGACTCACTTCTCCGGCCAATCAGGCGCTCCTCCCTCTTGGGCGCCTGGTAGCTGTCCACCCGGTAGTTGTGCCGGCAGAAGGAATCCACTCCGGCCTTCTGGTACTGCAGGCGCTGCTCATCTCTGTTCCACATGTCCACATCGGGCTTCCCCAACTCCGTGACGGCCACGAACTTCCCGAGGTCGCTGTCGAAGTAGTCGATCTCCTGCCGGTCATAGAAGCTCCTGTACAGATATCTCACCCGCTGCGTCCCGTTGAGGAAGCGGCACTCGCCCTTCTCCTGGTACAGGAAATGGGCTGCGAGGGGGAGGAGGAGGAAGGCTGTCAGGAGGGACTCCAGGGCCCATCGCTCCCAGCTGCTGGTAGAAGAGGAGGGGGCGGGACGGGGGACCTTCCTTTGAGAGACTGACGGAAGACGCCCCCTGGAGAAGGGAGCGGGAACTCTGTCAGTCCCAGAGAGGAAGGGAGGCTTCCTGGGGGGTCTGGAGGGGGGAGGGGAGGAAAGAGGGGGAGGGGTGGGAAAAGGCAGGCAGAAGCTCAACCGGTCCAGCGGTCCCATTCAGTCTCTGCTGGGAAAGCTGGATCTTGAGGGGCAGGAAGGATGGGGGGGGGGGGCTGGAGGGAAAGTAGCTTCCATCCCCCCACTCTCTCTTCCTTTGGGAGGGGATCTGGGAAGGGGTCACAATGAGGACATCTAGACCGACTCTCCCGGGGTCTCCCCCCTTTCTCCTTCCCCCGAATTTTCAGCCCAGCTCCCTCCCTTTGGGGGACTCCTGATTCCTCTCCCCTTCCCCAAAAAGAGCCTCTCAAAGGGAGGGTCTCCCGCCCCTCCTTCTCCCTCCCCTCCACGGGGATTATGGGGGTTCTTGGTCTCCTCCCCAAATTCAGGGTCTCTCCCAGAAGGGCCCGAAGCCCCCCTCTTGCCTGTCCTTTAAAGCCTCAAATCTGAGATTGAGAAGAAAAAGTGAAGTTTCTGAAGAAGCCCAAATGCCTCAAATGCCTCTTTTCTCTTCTGGGGATTCAGGGCTGAAAATGCCTCAGTTTCCCTCTTTCGCTTTCGCTTTTCCTCCCTTCCTCTTTTCCTGCAGCCCCCTCCCACCCAGGCACAGGAGAGGTCGCGACCCCCACCTCGGCTACATGGGGGGAGGGTTAGGATTAGGGTCCCTCTCCGTCCTCCGGGGGGGGGGCTGTGGGGAGGAAGGGAGAGGAGACCACGCAGAGATCGAGGCTGCTGGAGGCTTCCTTCCCCCTTCCCAGCCCCCTCCTCCCCCGCCCAGCCCCCTCCTTACCGGGGGTCTCCTCCCCCCCTTCGCTCCCGGGGATCCGGGCCAGCGCCCCCAGCAGCAGCATCAGGGGGAGCCCAGCCAAAGCCATGGAGGCTCCCCACAAGCGCCCCAAAGGGGGGAGAAAGACGCTCCCAGCCCCAGAGGAGGAATCGGAGGGTCTGGAGGGGGGGAGGAGTTTCCCTCGGACTTCGGAAGAGGGAGAGTCCAGAAAGAGCAGGAGGACCAATGGGAATCCTCCCCTCTGCAGCGTCATCAGTCTCCGGGCAGAGCCTCCCTTGACTTCGCCCGATGCAGGAGACAGTTCCACGCAGAGAGAGAAGCGGCTCCGTGGGGGAAGCGTGGACTTCCCTTTCCCACCCACCCACCCAGGATTCTCCTCCAATCCCCATTTATGCGCCTGGAGGTGCGGACTAGATGCCCTTTGAGTTCCCACAGTGCCCAGAGGGGCCCAGGGTGGAGCTGCGGAGAGTCCAGAAGGGCAAAGTGGATGCAGAGCTCGAGGGTCCTTCGGGGCTCCCCCCTCCCCCCCCGCCCCCGCTCAGAAGTTCGGCCGTTTTTCCTCCGCTTCCCTCTCCTTTCCTCGGAGAACGTCCACATCTTCTCCCATAATGCACCACAATCTCTACTTTCAGCAGAAAAAAATATATAGAAAGTGACATTTTGGCATCTGATGGTGCAGCTCTAGAGTGGAATCGTGATGAGATTTGCCTATTTTGGCTGTGGGACAGGAAGGCCCCTAAAACAAAAGGCTCCGTTTTATGATGTTCCATTAAGATAATAACAGCATAAAGTAGAAAATAAAAGTCGTAGGGAAATGGGAAACGGGGAAGGGAAAGAAAGGGGAAGGAGAAGTGGGGGATAAAGGACAAAAGGAAAAAAGAGAGGAAAAAAACTTTTCTCAGCAAGTGAAATTGTAGTCTCTGTTTTTATTTCTTCTCTAAGTAAATTTTAACCATTTCTATACCAACAACTTAACTTAATCAATAAATCCCAAAAGTCCAGATTTAATTTTTTTTCTGCACAAAGTTCAGAAGGGACTTCCAGGTAGGGTTAGGAATAAATCTATTCTTTCCTCTGGTCAAAAAGTTTATTTTGCCATCTCTGCCACATTTTTCATTCCATCACTTCGTCCATCCCTTTGTGTGTGTCTGTTTTGGTGTTTGAGGGCACCTCATGGTGGAGTTTTGCGTAAGGAAAATCTGGCTGAAATTTCAAGGCTTTCCTTCGTCTGGAGCACGGAGGCCCTGCAGGGAGAGTTTGAGGACGGTTCCATCTGTTTAGAAACCATTTTTTGTAAAGAAAATGGAAGAATTAAAGGGTTTTTAGAAACTGGGGTGGGGGAGGGGTTCAGGTGAGGGAGGAAGAGGAGAAACTCACCTGCAGGAGATTGGATGGTGCAGGAGATGAGAAACTTCAAAAATAAAAGAGGATGTAGGTATATAGGTTAGAAATGCATATTTCAATTTTGCTCAGGCAGGGGTTGGACTAGATGACCTCCAGGGTCCCTCTCCACTCTGTTATTCTGGATCCCGTGTGTTGCATTTCCAGGTGTCAGAAAAATCCCCAAATCCATTTCTCCACCCTGACCTCGACCTACCTAGGCAGGGTGGATCTCCCAGGGGTCAGACTTCCTGGCCCAACAAGACCTTCCTCCACCAGAGGACCCCCTTCCTCTCCAGCCCCACAGACTCCCCTTTCCTGCCCTTCAGGGTGAGGGTCAGGCATGGACCAAATCCCCCTCAGTCAACTGCGGAAGGCAGCTCTGCTTGCAACTGCTGAAATCCCGCCAGGAGGAGACCTTTGGCGCCATCAAACTCCCACCTCCGCCTCTCCCGGGTCCTCGGAAGGGCTCGATGGGCGGACACAAAGGCCAAATCCAGGCTGAACAGCTGAACATCCCCCGGCCCCTCCGAGAACCATCTCCCCCAAAGGACCCCTCGGAGGCTCCTCTGCCTGGAGACGGATGACGCTCACAAAGCTCCATTTTTCATTGGGTGGGACGGACGTTCGACTTTCTAGAAGTCAGAAATAGAATTCCGCAGCCCTGCCGTTCCCCCCTCTTGCTTTCCCCTCTCCCTCACTCTCTTCACTCCCCCTAACTCTCCTCCCTCCCTCCCTCCCCACTTCCTCCCACCCCCCGTTTTCTGTCCTGCTCTGCGTGGGCAGCCTTTCCTCCCTCCTGACGCAGGACTGGGGGTCGGGCTTCCTCATGCACCTGAGGCCGGCAGGAAAGGGGGGAGGCTCCCAGGGGAGGAGCGTAAAGAGGGGCTTGGAGACCTCCAATTTCCTCCCTTGCACCCTGAGCCTCAGGAAGGTGGGAAAGACTAAAAGGCTACTGTGTTTAGAGGTGGGGGCAAGGACCAAGGAAGGTGAGACCCCCTCATTGCCCCCCTTTAGGGCTTCCCCTCCACTCTAGCCTTGTCCCCTCTCTCTGGACAAGGGGAATTGGGTTCCCACGAGGTCTTCCAAACGGCAGGAACTGAGAAAGGGGGGAGGGGGAGGAGGCAAGGCTGAGAGAGGAATGGGAAGTGAATCTTTTGAGGGAGGGGAGTTCGAGGGGGGCCTGAAGCTTCTCCCTCCTTGTCTTGCAGGAGTTTCAGCCTATACAGCAGCCCAGAGGCTTCCTGGTGGTCTCCCATCCTCAGGCTCACCAGGCCGATCTCTCTCAGCTGGGTGAGGGCATCGGAGGCTGGGCAGCTGCCAGCTGTTGAGGGCTGAGGATCAAGAGCCTTGATAGTACAGGGGTTTAGTGCACCCTGTCATTAACACAGCTGCCTGCAATTTCTGCTGGTTCGAATCTCTCCAAGGCTCAAGGTTGACTCAGCCTTCCATCCTTTCTAAGGTAGGTTAAATGAGGACCCAGTTTGTGGGGGCAATAAGCTGACTTTGTATAAATATACAAAAGTATGAAGGCTATTGCTTAACGCACTGTAAGCCGCCCTGAGTCTCCGGAGAAGGGCGGCATATAAATCAAATTAAAAAAAAAAAATGCCAGCTATGGTTGGTGATGGCAGATCAGAGCCCCCACCCTCTCCCAGCTGCAGCAGGCAGACATCCCACAGGGCGCCTATCCTGAGGCGGCCTGGATCCTCTCCCGGGATGGGGGGAGGGGCAGCACCAGCCTCAGCAGGCCAGAACTGGGTCCCCTCCTGCAGCTGAAGGAGGCGGCAGAGTCCGAACCTGCCCCACAATTGTGTGTTTGGACACAGCCAGTCACACAAAATTGGCCCCAGATCCAGAGAGACTCTGGTGGGATCCCATCGCTCTCCTGATCAAAGCAGAACTTCTGGGCTCTTTTCACGTTTCCCCTCCCCCACACAGAGTTTGATTCTCTCTTGAGCTCTCCCAGACATCACATAAACACACACACACACACACACACAGACAGACACACACAGAGTTCCTTTCTCCAGCCCCCAAGAGCTGCGGAGGCGTTTGGGCTTCGCTTCCCCAGCCTGAAGCTCTGGGCTCCTCCGAAGCGGAACTGAGGACCTGGCCAGGATCCAGCAGGCAACAAGCCTGGATTCTCTCTTTTTTTTAAAAAAATAATCTTTATTTATATTTTCCATTAAAAACAAAGGAAGAACAACACATCATATGAATAACAAACGAGACAACACAACAGCAACAAACAAGAAAAGAAAAGAAAAGAAAAAAAGCAAGAATATCTATAAGCAGGACCTTAATAACCTCGTATTCGGTTCTGTATATCTATATCATAATCCAAAGAAGAGAGAACATCTTGCATATCTTTATAAAACAATTAGGTCTATCCGACCTCACTTTTCTTGTATAGTATAAATTTCTCGATAGATATAATTCCTCATCTAATTTGGGTTATATTTTCCTCTTCTCTAGACACCTATAGAATTTTTCCCAAGATAAACATATTGGTGTCTTTTATTTTTTTAGTCAATTTATCTCCTTCCGCACAGTCTAAAATCTTCTTTATCATCGCTTCCTCCGATGGGATATTTTGATTTTTCCAAAGTTGAGCATACGCCAATCTCGCCGCTGTGATGATGTGTAATGCAAGATATCATGAGTCTCTTCTGATATTTCCCGGTTTGGAGCCGAGCAGGCGTGTCTCTGGTCGCCATTCGATCTTTTGATTTAAAATCTCATTCAGCCATTTTTTTATTTCCCCCCAGAATTCTCCTGCTTTCGGGCACGTCCACCACGGATGGAAATAGGTGCCACACTCACACCCACATTTCCAGCATTCCTCAGACCAACATTTTGGCTAGTCTATCGGGGGGGGGGGGGAAGATGCCACCTGTATATCATCTTGTAGATGTTTCCTTTGTATGCCGTAGAGACTACGAATTTCATGTTCTCCCACCAGATCTCCTGCCATTTCTCTAAATGAATTGAGTCTCCAAAGTTTTTCCCCCAGGCGATCATTGTATCCTTAATTATCTCATCCCCTAAGCCTCCATTCTCCCTCAGGGCAGCTCCGGGACTCCCCTCCTCCTCCTCCTCCTCCGCCCCATGGCTGAGTCTGCAGGTGGGGCAGCCACAAGGTCCTCTGCCCCATTGGAGGCGGCTGAAGGGGCCCTTCCCCACCACCTCATTATAGCTCTCTGGTCCTTTTCTCCCTCAGTTAGAGCCCATTGAAGAAAGGAGTCCCTGACTTATGACGGTTCATTTAGTGACTTTTCAAAGTTACAATGGCAGTGAGAAAAGTGACTTTTTCCCTAACATTCCTTCTTTTTAAAATATTTTTATTTGTGAAGAGACAGTAGAAGCTTATTCGTTCACATCAGTGTGTCGCAAAGCGAAGGGAAGGGAAGTGAGTGGGAGGAAGAATGATGGAGATGAAGCTGCTGTGGGTTCCTGGAGAGTTGAGGGGTCTGGAGTGACAGGTCAGCCCAGTATTCCTGGGGACAGTCTAGATCAGGGGTCCTCAAACTTTTGACCAGGGGGCCACTTCAGGGTCCCTCAGACTTTTGAGGGCCGGACTGGCTAGGTGGGTGTGGCTGGGGGGGGAATGTGACTGGGTGGGTGTGGCTTGGTGGCCATGTGACTTGGTGGGTGTGGCTGGGGGATGTGACTGGGTGGGCGTGGCTAGGTGGCCATGTGACTGGGTGGGCGTGGCTTGGTGGCCATGTGACTGGGTGGGCGTGGCTAGGTGGCCATGTGACTGGGTGGGCGTGGCTAGGTGGCCATGTGACTTGGTGGGTGAGGCTGGGTGGGCACAGCCAATTTAGCAGTCCATTAAATATTACACACAAATGAAACTTTAATTGGTTTTCCTCCTGGGAGTGTTTTATTTGCTTTTGTTTGACTTTTCTTTTGACTAGATTGTTTTTTAAATTGTTTACAAGTCTAGTGGGCCACTTCAGAAAACTCAGTTTCACAGCAATTCACATCCATCCATCCATCTCTCTCTCCCTCTCCTTCTCTCTCCCTCCTAGAAGAGCAAATGGGAAATGGGGAAGAGAAACCTTGCTCCATCCCATCCCATTCGCTCCCTCCCTCCCATCTCTCTCTCAGGAAAGAAACGTCAGCAGCTTCCACAGGTCCATTAGGCTGCGGCCACCGCAAGTGGGGAAGCCAGATCCCCATCGGAGTCTTGGCTGCCCAGGATCAGCAGAGATGGGTGGGGGGTGGGGGGGTGGAGGGACGCAATCCCGGCTGGACTTGGGCAGCCATAGCACCAATGGGGATCGAGCTTTCCCCACTCGTGGCCGCAGCCTAATGGACCTGGGGAAGCTGCTGACAGCCTTGGTGGTTTTTGGAGAGGAACAGCCTTTCTAACTGGCCTCTTCGCCTCCTTCAGGCTGCACAGGTCGGCTGAGTGGCGGTGGAGTTGCCACCCAGGAGCTGCCAGGAGTAGAGACCCCCAATGATGTGCCTCTTTCACTGGGGCTGTTCAGCAGAGAGAGCAGCGCCCCGCCCTGTCCTGCCAGGCAGCAGCTCCACAGTGCTTTCGGGACGCTGCCCGAGGGACACAGCTCCTCCTGCGGTCCCTTCCCTGGACTGAAGGCAGCCTTCAGCCTTGCAGCCCTCCCCCCACACCCCACCGCATCTCCATTCCGAGCTCATGCACCTGTTGGCAAAGCGGGACTGGTGAGAGGCGAGCGAGCTAGGGAGTGGGCGCTGCAACAGCTGCTGCCTTCTCCCTCCCCCCCACCATTGCTCAGCTGCCCGCTCCTGAAAGAGGACAGCCGTCTCCGCCACTGGAGAGGGAGGGTGGCAGCCAAATTCCGGGAAGGCATGGCTCGGGAGTAGCCGGGCCTCCTTCCGTGTGAGCAGGCGAGTTGGCAAGGCGCCACCCAAACTGGTGCCTAAGGCTCAAAGGCTCTCTTCCTCCAGCCTTGGGGTGAGTGCTGCTTCTTACCACGCCCCCGCCCCCCAATGCCTCAGGGAAGCCCAGATGGCCCCACATGTTCTGTCTGGTAGCAGACAGGGAAAGGCCGGGCTCCCCTCCCCATTTCCTGCAGGGTCTGCTGGCAAAGCGCCCCTCTTGTGCACCCACGGCTGCAATTGGGTGCGTGAGGGGAACATGCTTCATGCATAGGCCAAGGGCAAGACCCGCGAGGGGACCAAGGAGATGACCAGCAGTGACGTGATCTCCAACTGCAGGGCAAAAGAGATGGGAGGCAGTAGGCAGCAGCCCCCCCCCACTCCTCACCTTGTCTTCCCCCGCAATGGGAGCAGTAGCCAAAGACAGAGGCGCAGGGGAGAGGAATGCCGTCCCGCGGGCTGGATGCCTCGGACAACCATGTGCCTTGTCCCAACCACATGGGATGGAGCAGGCGTGTGATCCGTATCACGTGCCTCACCCGCCTCCGCCCCTCGGCCTGCTGCCGCCACCTTGCCTGTTTCTCGGAGGGCCAGCTGCGGAGTCCCTGCTGCCACACAAGGACCATGCAGTCCCTGGCCGTCCCCCGGACCCTCTGACAGCCACAGCAGGTGAGGCACCTCTTCCCCGGGCACCTGTCAGCTAGGAAAAGCCAGCCATGCGAGGAGTGGGTGGGAGTGGTGGGGCAGCGGGCGGGGCTGAATCCCACCACTGTGTGGGCTGGATACATTGTGTCAGTGGGCCGTACTCGGTCTGCGGGCCGTAGTTTGAGGACCCCTGGCCTAGATGGTCTCCACCCCTCCGTCACAAGAAAGAGAGGCCCTGAAAGGAAGCTGGGGTGTATGTGTGTGTCTCAGCAGGAGAAGGTCCAGGCTGCCATTCTCCTCCTCCCCCCAAACTGCCACCTTCAGCCTCCATTTCTCACAGGTTGCAAACAGGACAAAGTGTCATCAGCGACTAAAGAAAAAAATATGCTTTTGCATTGGAGAGCAGGATTAGTTCATGAGTGCTGTAGAAAAAAAGATGGGGAAGAAAATTAGAAAATAAAGAGACACTTTTCCTGTAAATAACATATTTTTCTTCCTTTTCAGCTCCCACCCCCAAGGCAGACCCACACTGCAGGGGGGTGGTTGATATAGGCAGGGACACATAGAGAGAGAATTTCAGGGAGGAAAAGGCTGGGATGCTTCATATGAAGAAAGAAGACGGGGCTACGATGGGGGGAGCCTGGGCTCACTTGGCCAGAAATCGTGGGAATTCTCACAAGGAGAAGGGGGGTCAGGAAGAAGAGCCTGTCCAGGTTCCAACTAATGAACCCAAAGGAGTCTGCATGGGGTGCCAAGAAGGATCCTCTCGGACCGGAGGGTGGGGTGCAGTTCAGGGCGAAGTTTTGGAGGGAGTTCATTAAGTTGATAGGTTCATCTCAAGGGCTTAGATCCGCCTCCCACCTGAGGACGAACGGAGGTAGAGAACGAGCGAACGCAATGACAGAACAATACCTGAGATGCTATGATAATTATCAGCAATTTAGCTGGGCAGATCTCCTGCCATTTGCTGAAGTGACCTACAATACCGCAGTGCATAGTAGCATGGGTTTCACCCGGGGTGAAATGCAAAATTTGTGTGTGCTTTTGTTTTTGATTGCAATACTTTTTCAGACCTCTGTAAAGAAATGTTGCCCAAAATCCAAAAAACTGCTCTATCCACAACAAGGAGATATTGTTCAGGCAAGTTTTTTTTTTTTTAAAAGGAACAATTAAAGAATTTTAAAAGCCACCTATAACTCTTAAGAGAGGCTGAGATGAGGGGGAAGAGGAGAAACTCACCTGCAGGAGGTTGGATGGGAGTTGCTGGAAGGAGAAAAAGACCCAATCAGGACCCTTCATGGGCTGGAGGACTCAGCGGGACCCCCTCCCCATCGATAGCCCATAATGGGTTGTGTGATCCTCACTTATAGCCCCTCAAATAAGTGAAGCTGCCAAAAACATTCCTCAGGGAGACCCTCTTGGCCACCTGCTAAGCTTGAGGAGAGGCCTCCCCTAGAGGGTCCCCTCCCCACCACCTCCCCTCCAGCCCCCCAGACTCACCTTTCTTGCTCTTCAGGTAGGAGAAGAGCCCCACAGCCAGGAAGGCCACTCCTATCACGACCCCCATGATCCCCGTCCAGAGTTTGCTCCTGGCAGAGCTGGAGGAACGGGGCTCTGGGGAAGGAGAAGGAGCCTCACCTGAGCAGGAGGATCAGGCCCACCTTCCCCCAGGAGGGTCCATTCCGACTCCCCCCACAGGGAGGGTCTCTCCCCCTTCTCAGGGCAGGATGGGAGTTCCCAGACCAGGAGGCGAGGGAGGGAGGGGCTTACCCCACTGGACGGTGATGGGGACCTCCAGGCTGGCGTGCCCCACCTTGCAAGTGTAGACGTCCCCCCGTTGGGGCTGGGTCTCCAGCATCACCTGGAGCTGGTAGGTCCAGTCTCCGTTCTGGAGCTCCTCCCCAAAGGCCACGCCCTCCTCCTCCGGCCGCCCATTCTTCAGCCACTGGACCTCGATCTCCACGGGGTAAAAGCCGGTCGTGGTGCAGAGGAGGATGGTGTTGGGGGAAGAGGGGTCCATCTTGGTGGGGGAGATGGAGACGGAGGGCTTGGCTGGAGGGAAGGAGGAGAAGGAGGCACATGAGAGACACAACAGGAAAGAAATGACGCAGAAGACGGGAAGGACAGACGCAGCACGAGTCGGATGAGTCTTGGGATCTCGTTGAAAATGAAATCAGATTTTTAATTAGATCTAATACCACAATATTTGTTTGTTTGTTTGTTTAGTAAACTTAGTTATTTATTAAATTTATTTGCCAAAGTGGCCACAACTAACCCAAAGTCTTACAGACACTCTCCTAGCCGTGACTGCCACCTGCTCTCCGGGAGTCCAGGAGAACCTCCAGAATTGCCAACTGGGTCTCTGGGACAATGCAGCTCCACCCAGAAGGAAGTTGGTTAAAGTCCCCCATCTTGGGGCTCCCAACACCCAAAGCCCTTTGGCCTTTCCAGGGTTCAGCCGAAGCCCCTAATCCCCCACTCAGCCCCTCCCCCCACAGCCTCCAGGACCCTCGAGGGGGCAGCCTCAGCATCTCCTGGGTCCCCAGAGGTGGAGATGAAACCTTATCACATCAGCAGACGGAGGAGACCTCCAGCCCTGGTGACGGATGGCCTCACCCAGCGGCTTCATGCGGAGGTTATAGAGGAGAGGAGAGAGGATGGAGCCAAATGCCTCTGGGCAGCCCTGAAGGTGGTCAACCAAGCTTGCCAAGAGAAAGAAAGAAAAAGAAAGAAAGAGAGAGAAAAGAGGAGAGAAAAGCCGATATTTGTCTCAATTTTCTTTGGTGTGTCAATCACGTTTCAAAAAGTTTTATTTGGAGAGAGAAAATTTCTCCTTCCACTTTTTCTTTTCTCCCTTTAGGATCCACAAGATGCAGAAATAAACAAAAAAATCAGCAGAAGATTTCAGGGGGAAAAGTGCAAAATGTGATGTGGCTGCAAAACCCTCCAATTTTAGGCAGCCTCAAGAGAAAGAGGCATTTTGAAGGACAGGGCAAAGGAGCCCAATGGGGGGGGGGGGCAGCCCTTTGCTCCCCATAACTGCCAGAATCCCCTGAAGGAAAAGTTTCTCCCCCATTGAAGATGAGAGACCCTGAATCCCCCCTTCAGAGCAGGAAGGGCAGAAGAGCTTTTGGGGGATCTCATGATCTCTCTCAAGGATCCTTCCTGGGGGGGCTTTGGGGGGATTCAGAGGGAGACCCCCCCCTCAGACCAGGCTCTGCCTGCACCCAGCCGGCCTCCTTCCCAGCCGCAGGAACCGGCCATTCCTGGGGAAGGAGGTGGGGAGGGGTCCCTCTGACTCCCCGAGGGAAGCCTCTGCCCTGGATGAGGGGGGCAGGGAGTGGGGAAGGGATCCAGAGGGGATCTTGGATCTGGATCTCCTCCTTCAGCAAATGCTCCAACTGGCACAACTCTTGGATGGATTAATGGGGGGGGTTTAGTCTGGATGAGCCCCCCAAGAGAGTTGACAATAGATCCATTCCAGCCCAGAGTCCTTTGCTAACCATTTTCTTTTCTGTTGAGGGATTTTCTTCTTAACAGTAAATTCTATAATGCTTAAGAAGAACCCATTTTTAAATGGTTATTTGTAATTCCAACCTGGGATCTGGTCAGGTTTCCACGCAGACAAATAGCAGCATTTCAGGTGTGAGTTTTTTTTATTTTCCAGGAAAATCCCATTTGCCTCTTGGGACATTAAAGGCCTTTGTGGAATTGCTAAAAGAAGGCAGAGGCTTTACAAACTGAAAATGGCTTTTTTTTAAAAAACAGGAAATGCAAATTTTGGATGAGAAAAAAAGTCTTTTAGCAAGAAAATGGAAGGATCAGATTTTAAAGCTGCAATTTGGTATTTTTACATTTTTATTTTTATAGCCCATCCCAAACCTCCTTATTTACAAGACTGCAGTGTGAAGATTTTGGGGTTCCTATTTGGCCAGATGGGAGTTGCTGGAGATTTTAATTGAATTGGAAAAAGGTTTTTTTTTTCCTTTTAAATACCTACCGAGGGACACAACTTTCTCCCTCGGCCCATCCAGGAATCCAATTTAATAGACCTTTTGATTTAAAACAGCAGGAGGACAAAGTACATTTTAGCTGCCCCACATCATGTTATTCAAGATTTCTTTTTGATATCAAGCTTGATGCATAAAATAGTAAAATAGGACACAGATATAAATCAGAGTTTCTTGTAAAAACCAAATCCAGAAAGCACCCACAGGCAGATTGATTCAACAGGATTCATTAAGGTCTTTATATACATATATATAATTTTGGGGAGAATTGAGGGAAGGTTGGGAGCCTCTCTTGGTGGCCGGAGAAAAGCTTTGGCCTCTCGGGGGAAGGAGACGCCCGGATCTCTCCGGAGAGAAAAGTCAGCTCAGAAGTCAAAGAAAAAGGAAGAGAAAATTCCCCCAAAGAGACTCAAGAAACATCCTGTGATTTCAGGTCTCCTCAACTGGAGCCGCACCAACAATTTGCTCTAAATACATGGGATTTAATAAATATTCCTGTTCTTTTAATAAATGGAGAATTATTGGCCTCTTGTCTGAAGTATTTTCATGGAAGTAAAAATAATACTTTTGATGAAGAAGAAATTATATGAATCACAATGAAATTCAGGATCACCATTTTGGATTTATAATGAAAATGCATTTTATTTATGTGGATGAAGCTTCTGAGCAGCTAAAGCAACAAACCATCCAGAGATTTTGGTCCTGTTCCTGAACCAGAGGAAGGAAGGAAGGAAGGAGGCAAGGGAGGAAAAGAGGAGGGGAGGATGGGCTTTGGAGTCTTTGGGCAGCTGATGAAGCTCCTTTCCCTGAAGGGAAAATCCCCCCAGAGACCCCCAAAAGGAGGGAGGAGGGAGGGAGGCCCTGAGAGGCCCACAAAAGAGACACACTCACAACACCAACACAATTGGCACTTGGGGCACTTTCGGAGGTTCTCAAAAATCACTAGAGAAATGAATAAAAGTGAAAGTGAAATCTCTATATTAAATATTATTGGAATGAGAATTATTTCAAGTACTGTGCCAGATGACAAGAATGTTGGGCTGTTTGTAGGGGAAAAAAACTTTAAATATCATCCAGAAACCAATTAAACAGCTGAATATTATTATCTCCATGAAAATATCCTCTTTGGTAGTAAAAACATTTCCAAATGCATCTTATGTGGCAGCTGAAAATCCTCTCTTAGGATCTGGAGGTTTTCCTCTTATGGAAGAAAGATCTTATTGGATTCTATGGTGAGATGTTATTTTTGGAGAATCTCTGGAGTTAAACTTAACCAGTTCTTAAGTGATGATGCTTTAAAGACTTCTCTGATTCTAATAAAAGGAATATAATTTCCCTGGAAAGGCCGAATGGCAACAAGGGCAGCTAAAGTCCTTGATTTGCGCAATGCTTTTGGCCTCTGAAACCCCATCAGTTGATAAAAGAAATATAGAAGATTTTTATTACATAAAGAAATAAAATGAGAAAAAGAAATGTAGGCAACATTGAAGGAATCTGGAAGAGAGAATGAAAGAATCTGAGGCTTCAGGGCTGAATGGAGGCCCAATTTCTTTCTTATGACCCCAAATTCAGTTTTAAGGTTTCTGGGTGTTTTTGGATTCTCCCCCCAAATCAGGAGCCTCCCCAGGAAGGAAGACGGAAGCGATCAGGGTTCCTATTATTGAGGTTTTGCATCTCGGTTTAAGCATTGAATCATGATTACAAATTCTTGCCTGCTTCCGTTACTCATTTCTTTCTTTATTGGATTTCAAAGCTGCAATCCAATTCCAATCCAATGGAAATGACTCTGAATGAAGAAAGAGGAAAAAAAAAGATCCATAGAAAGGGGTCGACAGGAGAAAAAGTGTCCACTAATTCTTTTTTTTATTTTGGGTAAAAAATGAGGTTTTCTCCCAAAGTGCCAAAAGCAGCATTTCTGGGGCAGAGGAAGAGGGGAGGGGCTTCTGGGTGGGAAGAGGGAGGGAGACGGGAGGTTCCTGAATAGGATAGAAATGAATCGGGGATAGAGAGAAATATATATGTAGATACAGGGAGTCCTCGACTTATGACCACAATTGAGCCCAAGATTTCTGTTGCTAAGTGAGATGTTTGTTCAATAAATTTTGCCTCATGTTACGACCTTTCTTGCCACAGTCGTTAAGTGAATCACTGCAGTTGTTAAATGTGTAACAGGATTGTTAAGTGAATCCGGCTTCCCACGGACTTTGCTTATGGGAAGGTCGCAAAAGGGGGTCACGTGTCTGTGGGACACTGTGACCGTCACAAGTACGAGGCCGTTGCCAAGAATCTGGATTTGAATCACGTGACCCTGGGGAGGCTGCAATGGTCGTAAGTGTGAAAAAGGGTCATAAGTCATTTTTTTTCACTGCTGTTGTAACTTTCAACGGTCATTAAATGAACTGTTGTTAAGTGGAGGATTGCCTGCATTGAGCAGGAGAGAGAGAGAGAGAGATCTGGCTGGATTCCCCTCCCCCACCCCAAAGGAAACATATGTGGATGGATTTTCTTGTTGAGGGGGGGGAATGGATCGAAGGGATCCCAGATTCCAGAGCGGATGAGACTTTGGACCCTGGGAAGAAAAGGAGGATTTTATGAATCTGAGAGGGTAGAATAAATTAATAAGGAGCAAAACCTCCATCCCGGAGGATCCTGAGGGGTTAAATGAAAAGGGGGTCCCGGCATCCGCCTCCCTCCCTCCCCCCCAGACTCACTTCTCCGGCCAACCAGGCGCTCCTCCACCTTGGCCGACTGGAAGCTGTGCGCCCGGTAGTTGTGTCGGCAGAAGCGATCCACTCCGGCCTTCATGTACTGCAGACGCTGCTCATCCCTGTTCCACTTGTCCGCATCCACCTTCCCAAACTCCGTGACGGCCACGTACTTCCCGAGGTCGCTGTCGAAGCGGAAAAACTCCTGCTGGTCGTAGAATTGCCTCTCCAGGTATCTCACCCACTGCGTCCCGTTGAGGAAGCGGCACTCGTGCTTCACCTGGGCCAGGAAATGGGCTGCGCGGGGGAGGAGGAGGGGGAGGAAGGCCGTCAGGAGGGACTCCAGGGCCCATCGCTCCCAGCCGCTGTGAGAGGAGGGGGGATCTAGCGGGAAGGGGGACCTTCCTTTCAGGTAATGGAGGAAGATGCCCCCTAGAGGAGGGAGCGGGAACTCTGTCAGTCCCAGAGAGGAAGGGAGGCTTCCTGGGGGGTCTGGAGGGGGAGGGGAGGGAAGAGGGGGAGGGGTGGGAAAAGGCAGGCAGAAGCTCAACCGGTCCAGCGATCCCGTTCAGTCTCTGCAGGGAAGGTTGGATCTCAAGGGGCAGGAAGGATGGGGGGAGGGGCTGGAGGGAAAGTAGCTTCCATCCCCCCCACTCTCTCTTCCTTTGGGAGGGGATCTGGGGAGGGGCCACAATGAGGACATCTAGACCGACTCTCGTGGGGTCTCCCTGCTGTTCAAGCCTCACCTTCCCTTCCTCTCTCCTCCCTTTTCTCCTTCCCCCCAATCTTCAGCCCAGCTCCCTCCCTTTGGGGGACTGTGGAGGATCACCCCTCTTTCCTCTCCCCCTCCCCAAAAAGACCCTGCAGTGCAGCCCCCCCGAAGAGCCTCTCAAAGGGTGGGTCTCCCGCCCCCTCCTTCTCCCTCCCTTCCCCCTCCCCTCCAGGGGGATTATGGGGGTTCTTGGTCTCCTCCCCCAATTCAGGGTCTCCCCCAGAAGGGCCCGAAGCCCCCCTCTTGCCTGACCTTCAAAGCCTCAAATCTGAGATTGAGAAGAAAAAGTGAAGTTTGTGAAGAAGGAAAAAGACTTTTGCTCAAATGCCTCTTTTCCCTTCCGGGGATTCAGGGCTGAAAATGCCTCAGTTTCCCTCTTTCGCTTTTCCTCCCCTTCCTCTTTCCATGCAGCCCCCTCCCACCCAGGCACAGGAGAGGCCGCGACCCCCACCTGGGCTACATGGGGGAAGTCTTAGGATTAGGGTCCCTCTCCGTCCTCCTGGGGGAGATTGTGGGGAGGAAGGGGGAGGAGACCACGCAGAGATCGAGGCTGGGGGAGGCTTCCTTCCCCCTTCCCAGCCCCCTCCTCCCCCGCCCAGCCCCCTCCTTACCGGGGGTCTCCTCCCCCCCTTCGCTCCCGGGGATCCGGGCCAGCGCCCCCAGCAGCAGCATCAGGGGGAGCCCAGCCAAAGCCATGGAGGCTCCCCACAAGCGCCCCAAAGGGGGGAGAAAGACGCCCCCAGCCCCAGAGGAGGAATCGGAGGGTCTGGAGGGGGGGAGGAGTTTTCCTCGGACTTCGGAAGAGGGAGTGTCCAGAAAGAGCAGGAGGACCAATGGGAATCCTGCCTCCTGCAGCGTCATCGGTCTCCGGGCAGAGCCTCCCTCGACTTCGCCCGATGCAGGAGAGAGTTCTGCGCAGAGAGAGAAGCGGAGAAAGTGGGGGAGGGGAATCCCTTCAGTCTTGGGGGTCTTTCATGCCAGCTCCGGAGGGGAGTGTGGACTTCCTTCTGCGCCCCCCCCCCATGATTCTCCTCCACTCTCCCTTTCTCTGGGCGCCCTGACTGGAGGGGCGGACTAGCTGCCCTCTGAGTTCCCACAGTGCCCAGAAGGAGCCTAAGGTGGATCTGCCGAGAGTCCAGAAGGGCAAAGTGGATCCAGAGCTCGAGGGGTCCTTCGGGGCTCAGAAGGGGAGGAGGGACCCCCAGCAGCTGCCCTGGATGACAAGGGGGGAGGGGCAGCCCCACAGCCAGCCAGGATTTGGGGGTCACACGCTCCCCCCAATCCGAAGGGAAGCCAGGAAAACCCTCAGCTGACAGTCCAGGCAGGATCTGCAGGGATCCCTCCTAATCCAGCCGAATCCCCCCCCTTCACAGGGAATCTCCATAGGGATCTCTTGGCTTTACAAGAGAAAAGGGCGATTTCCTTCCTTGAAACACGCGTCTCCCTTGCTCAGAACGTCTGGACGGACCGTCTCCTTCAGGTTTCCCGCCCCTGAACCCCGATTGTGTAGGAATCTCCCTCTTCCTTTCTCTCTGTGGGTCGGGATCCCCCTTTTCCTTGCAAAGCAGCCCCGGATGAAGATCCCGGAATGAAGTTGGGCCGTTTCTCCTCCGCTTCCCGCTCCTTTCCTCCTTTCCATAATGCAAAACAATCTCTACTTTCAGCAGAGAAATATATAAAGTGACATTTTGGAAGAAATTTTGCCATTTGATTGTGCTGATCCTGATGAGATTTGCCTATTTTGGCTGTGGGACAGGAAGGCCCCTAAAACAAAAGGCTCCTTTTTATGATTTTTATTAAGACTATAAGGGCATAAAAGAGAGAATAAAAGTCTTAGGGAAATGGGGAAGGGAAAGAAAGGGGAAGGAGAAGTGGGGGATAAAGGGCAAAAAAAAAAAAGAGAGAGGAAAAAACTTTCCCCAGCATAAAAAAATACAAAATGAAATTGTACCCTCTGTTTTTATTTCTTCTGTAAGTAAATATTAACCATTTCCATAACACTAATTTAATTTAATCAGTAAATCCCAAAACTCCAGATTTCCTTTTTTTCCTGCCTCAAGCACAAAGTCCAGAAGTGGCTTCCAGGTAGATAAACAGCTGGATATCTCTTCTTTCCTCTGCTCAAAAAGTTTATTTCTCCATCTCTGCCACATTTTTCATTCCATCCTTTCCTCCATCCTGGGGATGGAGGTTTCTTTCCATTTTTGCATATAAGGAATTCTGGCTGATGTCCAGTAATAAAGTAATAAATTTATATTTCAAGTTCCTTGTCCAGGAATCCTGAAAGGAAACTTCTGGTTGTCAACAGACCCAGAGAGATGAATCACATTTACACCCCATTCAAAAAAGACAATAATAAAGCTCGGAAGGGAAGAAAAAGACCCGCCTCCCCTCCAAGAGGCAACAGATATGCCAGGATCCATAAATCTCACAAACATTTTATATTACGAATGAGCCGGATTCTCCATTCTGGCCGTTTGTTCTTTTTTTCTAGTCTTTGGGAGAGATTTGGGTTCCTGTGAGTTACGCAAAGGCGGCTTAGAGAGATCCTGAATTCCGGATCCTGTTTCAAGAGCTTTGGGGGTCCAGAGGTGGCCTGGGTCCTTTCCAGGGATGGGGGGGCTGGAGGGGTCAAACTCCCCCCTGGCCCAGCACCAGCCTCAGCAGCCCAGAGCCAGGTCCCCCCCAGCATCTGCCCCACAGTTGTGTATCTGACACAGCCACAGCCCCAGATCCAGGCAGCCTATGTGGGGCCTCCCTCCCTCACCTGACCCAGGCAGAACCTCTGGGCCCCTTTCATGCTTCCAACCCCCCAAATATTGTGCTCTTCTCCGAGTTCCCTCTCTCTCTCTCTCTCTCTCTCACACACACACACACACACAGAGCAGCCCTTCCTTCTCCAGCCCCCAAGAGCTGCAGAGGCGCTTGGGCTTCGCTTCCCCAGCCTGAAGCTCTGGGCTCCTCCGAAGTGGAACTGAGGACCTGGCCAGGATCCAGCAGGCAACAAGCCTCCATTCTCCCTCAGGGACTCCCCTCCTCCTCCTCCTCCTCCGCCCCATGGCTGAGTCTGCAGGTGGGGCAGCCCCTTGGTCCTCTGCCCCATTGGAGGTGGCTGAAGGGGCCCCTCCCCACCACCTCATGATAGCTCTCTGGTCCTTTTCTCCATCACTTAAAGCCCATTGAAGAAAGGAGTCCCTGACTTATGACGGTTCATTTAGTGACCGTTCGAAGTTACAATGGCACTAAAAAAAGTGACTCTCCGCCTAATATTCCTTCTTTTTAAAATATTTTTTATTGCTTTGAATGTTTTTTAATACCTGTTTTTATTTATCTCACTTTTTGTCAGATGAGGGGCTACATAAATGTGAGAGAGAAGATGAGAGAGATTTGATGGATGGATGGATGGATAACTTTATTATTTTGAATATAAGCAGAGACAGTAGAAGCTTATTCGTTCCCATCAGTGTCTTGTCCATTCGTTGCAGCCTCTTTAAATACGTTTCAATTTCTGCCCTTGAAGGAATCTCCTCGTAGATCCCCCACGGCTTCTGCCGGCCACAGTCTCCCTAGTTCTCTCCTGGGTCCTCTCTGATGAACCTTAAAGGCTTCTCTGCTGACCGGAGCCTCCCAGAGAGAGGATCGGAGGGGCCAGGAGGAGGGGGAGGGGGAGCCTCAAAGGCTCCCTGGGGGTTGGAGAAGGCCCCGTCCAGGGTCTCCCCTCCCCTGGTGGCAAAGGCCCCGTATGGGGGGAAAGGAGGGGGGGCTGCTTCCAAGGCGGCCTCTGGTCTGCTGGGTTTCCCAGGAGCCTCTTTCCTCTTCCACCAGGCGCAGAACCTGCCTCCCAGGTGAGGCAAGGGGAGTCCAAGCCCCCCATGACTCTTGGGGGGAGCTTCCTCCGGGCCTCGGCTAAGTAACAGAAACTTCCATCTCTTTCCTCTGGTTGGTTGGGAGGCTCCGAATATTCCCCCATCCCTCTTTTCTCCCCTTTTATCTCAACCCAAATGCATTGAAGGAGGTTTTTCTTTCTTCTGTTGGGTTTCTAGATCAGTTTGTTTATTATTTATATACATAGTGCAACTCCACCTCCTCTTTTATTAGGTCTGTTTCTTTGGAGCACTTTAAATGTGAAGATATTAAATGTTGAGAGCTGAAAGAGGAAAATGCACAATGGTCCAGAACACACCGTTGTGGCTGAGTGCGTGCAGGCTCCTGTATGAGGTGATCTGCGCTCTGATTGGTTGCTTTGGGTGGAAAGGGGGCGTTTCCCTTTTTCCCGCCTTTTTCTTCCATGTGCTCAGAATGCTGTTTGAGATTTACCTCACAATCTCCCGGCATTCCCAACTATCTTGTCTGCTGTGATTGTAGACGTGAAATACATTTATTTACATAAAACTACAAGTTTGTGTCCGTGTCTCCCACTTCCTTTGGACAGCTGCTGCCTGATTCCTCCGCATTAAATCCCTTTAGTTGCACCTCCCAA
This sequence comes from Pantherophis guttatus, assembly GCF_059756535.1. Lineage (NCBI taxonomy): Eukaryota > Metazoa > Chordata > Lepidosauria > Squamata > Colubridae > Pantherophis > Pantherophis guttatus. Next base: position 291,463,358 of record NC_142064.1, read on the forward strand.
TTTTGGGTTTCATCCCATGAAGTTTTGGTGATTGCAACAATGTCACACCTGCCTTTGGGTTCCACCTTCACCCCATTTATTCCTCGTACTATGAACATCCGTGCATCTGAGTCCCTTTTTGACTGACCTCATATTTGCTTTTTACATCTCCTGCTCTGTCTCCGAGTTTCCCTTCTTTCTTTCCATTTGGTTGATTCCTCTGAGATTTGAGCTTGGAATTTGCTTCTAAAACTTTGTCTCCCTCTCACTTCGGTCTCACTTTCAAGCCCTTCGGATGAGGCGAGCCGGTTCGTGTCCAAAGCTGAACTTCTGGGTTCTTGTGAGGGCAGCTCATCCCCTGCCAGAAGCCCCCCATGTGGGTGTTGTGGACCATGGTCCAAGAATCCCAATATCCCTCCAGAGAACCATCCCCTAAGCCAGGCTTGACTTCCCTCCTTGGATGGTTCCCTTTATTGGGAGAGTGGAAGAGAAATCCCCCTGTGCCCCCAACTCTTTGGCTCCCTTGCCCACCTGCTCCGAGTCTCTTGGCATCGTTTCCAGGGACTTTTTCATTCCTCCCAGCATGAAAGAGGAAAAAGGGATAAGAATCTGTGGGCTTCATTATTTCTGTAAGCCCCTCAGTCACGTCTTTGATAGCTGCTCCTGGGAAACAACCAACCACCTTAGTTTGATTGTCCGTCTTAGAAACGGCTGTTTCAGTTCCCCTAAACAATGAATCAACACAAGACTTACTTTTTTTCTTAAGGAGGTCCGGTCTAATTTTTCCCCCCTGCCATTGGTACATTTGGTGTTGTCCCTTCTCCAGGTTCTTGCACTCTGTCTTGCAAGGGGAGGCATTGCTCAAAGGAGCCCAAATCTTCTCAGACAATTTCAGACAATTCCTACAATCACACTCCGACCTATTTTTCCTCTAGTGGCCCCAAGACCCCAGATGAGGAAGGGGAGGGGGAAATTTTGCCTCGGGGATTGAGGCCACTGGAGTCCTGCACAGTCAGTCTGGATGACCTCTGGAGAGGGCGAGGCTCAGTTGGAGGGCTGTCTAGGGGCATCTAGAGGTGATGGGGAGAAGGGAGGGGTCTTCCACTTAGGGTTGCCCCATTGAACTCCCCCCCTTTTTCCCCCAGAGCAGGTCTTCCCCTCCATGGCAATGTCTTCTGCACCAGGAACGGCTTCAGATGGTTTCCTTGGAGGTCATCTAGTCCAACCTCCTGCTCAAACTTACACCATTTATACCATATAGCAGGAGACTCTCTACCATTTGAATCTGAGCCCCAAAGAGGGAGGGAGCCATTGGGTGCCCAAATGGGGCAGGAACCTCCAGTTGTGAAGGAGAGAAATGGATGAAATGGCTCCATGAATGTAGGGGAGTCTCGGGTGCCCCCCAATGGCTCCCCACAAATGCTCAGGGAGGTCCATGCCTGCTGCCATTCTGCTCCTCAAAAGGGGGCTTGAGGGGAAGCAGAGCAAGGAGGCCTCTGAGCAGAAAGGGGGGTCCTGCCCCTTCGCCTCCCTGGATCTGCCCACCCTCCTCCTGAACCAGTTCTGGCTTCGGACCCAAAGTAGCCTGGATGGTGGATCCAGAGGCAGCGGAGGGAGGACCCTCCTGCGGGGGCAGCAAAAAGGAAGAGGAGGAAGAGGAAGGGAGGATTCCAGGGTTTTCTTACATCTGAAGTTTATTCTTTTATAGCAAAGCGAAGGGAAGGGAAGTGATGGGAGGAAGAATAATGTAGATGAAGCTGCTGTGGGTTCAAAGCCAGGAGAGTTGAGGGGTCTGGAGTGACAGGTCCACCTAGCATCCCTGGGGACAGTCTAGATGGTCTCCAACCCTCCCTCACAAGGAAGAGAGGCCCTGAAAGGAAGCTGGGGTCTATGTGTGTCTCAGCAGGAGAAGGTCCAGGCTGCCATTCTCCTCCTCCCCACAAACTGCCACCTTCAGCCTCCATTTCTCAGAGGTTGCAAACAGGACAAAGAGTCCTCAGCTGTTAAATAAAAAATATGCTTTTGCATCGGAGAGCAGGATTAATTCATGAGTGCTGTAGAAAAAGAGACGGGGAAGAAAATCAGAATATAAAGAGACACTTTTACCGTAAATAACATATTCTTCTTCCCTTTCATCCCCCACCCCCAAGGCAGACCCACACTGCAGGGGGGTGGTTGACAGGCAGGGACACACAGAGAGAGAATCCGCCCATTTCAGGGAGGAAAAGGCTGGGATGCTTCATTTGAAGAAAGAAGACGGGGCTACGATGGGGGTGGCAGCAAAGTGGGGAGCCTGGGCTCACTTGGCCAGAAATTGTGGGAATCCTCAGAAGGAGAAGGGGGGTCAGGAAGAAGAGCCTGTCCAGGTTCCAACTAATGAACCCAAAGGAGTCTGCATGGGGTGCCAAGAAGGATCCTCTCGGACCGGAGGGTGGGGTGCAGTTCAGGGAGAAGTTTTGGAGGGAGTTCATTAAGTTGATAGGGTCATCTCAAGGACTCACCTCCACCTCCCACCCGAGGACGAACGGAGGTATAGAATGAGCGAATGCAATGACAGAACAATACCTGAGATGCTATGTTGATTATCAGCAATTTAGCTGGGCAGATCTCCTGCCATTTGCTGAAGTGGCCTACAATACCGCAGTGCATAGTAGGGGTGAAATGTAAAATTTGTTACTACCGGTTCCGTGGGCGTGGCTTGGTGGTGGTGGGGTAATGTGACTAGGTGAGCGTGGCCATTTTTTTTTTCAAAGCATTTTTTTTACCACCTCTTTGGCCGAAGAGGTTGCAGAAAAAAATGCTTTGAAAAGCCTCTGATGATCCCAGTTGAGCCGCGCGATCATCAGAGGCTTTTTTTTTTTACTTTTAAAAGCATTTTTTTGGCGGAAGAGGTGGGCATGGGGTGTGTGGGGGGGGGCAGGGCTTTTTGCTACTGGTTCTCCCAACCACCTGCCACCATCGCTACTGGATTGGGCGATCTGGTCTGAACCGGGAGCATTTCACCCCTGGTGTCACCCCTTTTAAAATAGCCATAGGGTGGAATTTGTCCCCATTCCTGAATACCCTCAGGAACCCCCCTCCACAGTGAGCCTAACAGAATGGGTGGGTTGCTTACAAAATGCGTGGGGGAATTTAAACGTGGGGTGCTCCCTCCCCAAGGGAGGAATGGGAAGGAATGGACCCCCCCTTCCCTTCCCTTCCCTTCCCTTTTACAATTTCCCCAAATGTGGAAAAATTCTGAGCAAGATTTTAGCATTTGTGTGTGCTTTTGTTTTTGATTGCAATACTTTTTCAGACCTCTGTAAAGAACGTTGCCCAAAATCCAAAAAACTGCTCTATCCACAACAAGGAGATATTGTTCATGCAAGTTTTTTGTTTTTTTTACAAAAAGGAACAATTAAGGAATTTTAAAAGCCACCTAAAACTCTTAGGAGAGGTTGAGATGAGGGGGAAGAGGAGAAACTCACCTGCAGGAGGTTGGATGGGAATTGCTGGAAGGAGAAAAAGACCCAATCAGAACCCTTCATGGGCTGGAGGACTCAGCAGGAACCCCTCCCCATCGATAGCCCATAATAGGTTGTGTGATCTTCACTTACAGCCCCTCAAACAAGAGAAGCTGCCAAAAACATTCCTCAAGGGGCCCCTCTTGGCCACCTGCTAAGCTTGAGGAAAGGCCTCCCCTAGAGGGTCCCCTCCCCACCACCTCTCCTCCAGCCCCCCAGACTCACCTTTCTTGCTCTTCAGGTAGGAGAAGAGCCCCACAGCCAGGAAGGCCACTCCTATCACGGCCCCCATGATCCCCGTCCAGAGTTTGCTCCTGGCAGAGCTGGAGAAACGGGGCTCTGGGGAAGGAGAAGGAGCCTCACCTGAGCAGGAGGATCAGGCCCACCTTCCCCAAGGAGGCTCCATTCCAGCTCTCCCCATGGGGTGGTTTTCTCCCCCTTCTCAGGGCAGGATGGGGGCCACAGAGCAGGAGGGGAGGGAGGGGAGGGACTTACCCCACTGGACGGTGATGGGAGCCTCCAGGCTGGCATGCCCCACCTTGCAAGTGTAGATGTCCCCCCTCTGGGGCTGGGTCTCCAGCATCACCTGGAGCTGATAGGTCCAGTCTCCGTTCTGGAGCTCCTCCCCAAAGGCCACGCCCTCCTCCTCCGGCCGCCCGTTCTTCAGCCACTGGACCTCGATCTCCACGGGGTAAAAGCCGGTCGCGGTGCAGAGGAGGATGGTGTTGGGGGAAGAGGGCTCCATCTTGGTGGGGGAGATGGAGACGGTGGGCTTGGCTGGAGGGAAGGAGGAGAAGGAGGCACATGAGAGACACAACAGGAAAGAAATAATGCAGAAGACGGGAAGGACAAACGCAGCACGAGTCGGATGATTCTTGGGATCTCATTGAAAATGAAACCAGATTTTTAATTAGGTCTAATACCACAACATTTGTTTGTTTGTTATTTGTTTAATAAATGTAGTTATTTATTAAATTTATTTGCCAAAGTGGCCACAACTAACCCAAAGTCTAACAGACACTCTCCTAGCCGTGACTGCCACCTGCTCTCCGGGAGTCCAGGAGAATCTCCAGAATTGCCAACTGGGTCTCTGGGACAATGCAGCTCCACCCAGAAGGAAGTTGGTTAAAGTCCCCCATCTTGGGGCTCCCAACACCCAAAGCCCTTTGGCCTTTCCAGGGTTCAGCCGAAGCCCCTAACCCCCCACTCAGCCCCTCCCCCCAAAGCCTCCAGGACCCTCGAGGGGGCAGCCTCAGCATCTCCTGGGTCCCCAGAGGTGGAGATGAAACCTTATAACATCAGCAGACAGAGGAGACCTCCAGCCCTGGTGACGGATGGCCTCACCCAGCGGCTTCATGCGGAGGTCATAGAGGAGAGGAGAGAGGACGGATCCAAACGCCTCTGGGCAGCCCTGAAGGTGATCAACCAAGATTGCAGAGAGAGAGACAGAGAGAGAAGAGAAGAGAAGAGAAGAAGAGAAGAGGAGAGAAAAGAGAAGAGAGGAGAGGAGAGGAGAGGAGAGGAGAGGAGAGGAGAGGAGAGGAGAGGAGAGGAGAAGAGAAAATCTTTGTCCCAATTTTCTTCGGTGTTTCAATCACTTTTCAAAAAGTTTTATTTGGAGAGATAAAATTTCTCCTTCCACTTTTTCTTTTCTCCCTTTAGGATCCACAAGATGCAGAAATAAACAAAAAATCAGCAGAAGATTTCAGGGGGGAAAGTGCAAAATGTGATGTGGCTACAAAACCCCCCAATTTTAGGCAGCCTCAACAGAAAGAGGCATTTTGAAGGAAAGGGCAAAGGAGCCCAATGGGGGGCAGCCCTTTGCTCCCCATAACTGCCAGAATCCCCTGAAGGAAAAGGTTTTGAGGTTTTGGGGGATCTCATGATCTCTCTCGAGGATCCTTCCTGGGGGGGCTTTGGGGGGATTCAGAGGGAGACCCCCCCTCAGACCAGGCTCTGCCTGCACCCAGCCGGCCTCCTTCCCAGCCGCAGGAACCGGCCATTCCTGGGGAAGGAGGTGGGGAGGGGTCCCTCTGACTCCCCGAGGGAAGCTTCTGCCCTGGATGAGGGGGGCAGGGAGTGGGGAAGGGATCCAGAGGGGATCTGGGATCTTGAGCTCCTCCTTCAGCAAATGCTCCAACTGGCACAACTCTTGGATGGATTAATGGGGGGGGGTTTAGTCTGGATGAGCCCCCCAAGAGAGTTGACAATAGATCCATTCCAGCCCAGAGTCCTTTGCTAACCATTTTCTTTTTCTCTTGAGGGATTTTCTTATTAACAGTAAATACTATGATGCTTAAATGCTCCAAGAGGCTTTTCTCTCTTAGGATCTGGAGGTTTTCCTCTTATAGAAGAAAGATCTCATTGGATTCTATGGTGAGACGTTATTTTTGGAGAATCTCTGGAGTCACAATGGGAACATTCAACTTAACCAGTTCTTAAGTGATGATGCTTTCAAGGCTTCTCTGATTCTAATAAAATGAATATAATTTCCCTGGAAAGGCCGAATGGCAACAAGGGCAGCTAAAATCCTTGCTTGGCCTCTGAAACCCCATCAGTGGATAGAAATATAGAAGATTTTTATTACACAAAGAAATAAAAGGAGAAAAAGAAATGTAGGCAACATTGAAGGAATCTGGAAGAGAGAAGGAAAGAATCTGAGGCTTCAGGGCTGAATGGAGGCCCAATTTGTTCCTTCTGACCCCAAATTCAGTTTTAAGGTTTGTGGGTGTTTTTGGACTCTCCCCCCAAATCAGGAGCCTCCCCAGGAAGGAAGACGGAAGCGATCAGGATTCCTCTTATTGGGGGTTTTACATCTCGGTTTAAGCATTGAATCATGATTACAAATTCTAGGCTGCTTCCATTACTCATTTCTTTCTTTATTGGATTTAAAAGCTGCTGGACTGGAAATGACTCTGAATGAATACAGAAAAAAGAAAAAGCAGAAGATCCATAGAAAGGGGTCGACAGGGGAAAAAGTGTCCACTAATTCTTTTTTTTATTTTGGGTGAAAAAAAAAATAAGGTTTTATCCCAAAGTGCCAAAAGCAGCATTTCTGGAGCAGAGGAAGAGAGGGAGGGGCTTCTGGGTGGGAAGAGGGAGGGAGACGGGAGGTTCCAGAATAGGATAGAAATGAATCAGGGATAGAGAGAAATATATATGTAGATACAGGGAGTCCTCGACTTAGGACCACAATTGAGCCCAAGATTTCTGTTGCTAAGTGAGATGTTTGTTAAATGAATGTTGCCCCATGTTACGACCTTTCTTGCCACAGTCATTAAGTGAATCCCTGCAGTTGTTAAAGGAATAACATGGTTGTTAAGTGAATCCGGCTTCCCCACGGACTTTGCTTATTGGAAGGTCATAAAAGGGGATCACGTGACTCCGGGATGCTGTGACCGTCACAAGTACGAGTGTGTTGCCAAGCATCTGGATTTGGATCACGTGACCCTGGGGAGGCTGCAACGGTCGTAAGTGTGAAAAACAGTCATAAGTCATTTTTTTTCACTGCCTTTGTAACTTTCAATGGTCACTAAACAAACTGTTGTTAAGTGGAGGACTGCCTGCATTGAGCAGGAGAGAGAGAGACCTGGCTGGATTCCCCTCCCCCACCCCCACCCAAAAAAACCTTATCTGGATGGATTTTCTTGTGGGGGGGAAATGGATCAAAGGGATCCCAGATTCCAGGCAGGAGGAGAGTTTGGAGCCTGGGAAGAAGATTTTGTCCCTCTGAGAGTGCAGAATAAATAAATAAATGAGGAGTAAAACCTCCATCCGGGAGGATCCAAAGGAAGGAAAGGAAAGGGGGGTCCTGGCATCACCCTCCCAGGGAAGAGCCCCCCCCTCCCTCCCCTCCAGACTCACTTCTCCGGCCAATCACCCGCTCCTCCCTCTTGGGCGCCTGGTAGTTGTACACCCCGTAGTTGTGCCGGCAGAAGCGATCCACTCCGGCCTTCATGAGCTGCATGACCTGCTTATCTCCATTCCACATGTCCACATCGGGCTGCCCCAATGGAGTGACAGCCACGAACTTCCCGAGGTCGCTGTCGAAGTAGTCGGTCTCCTGCTGGTCGTAGAACTCCCTGTACAGGTATCTCACCCGCTGCGTCCCGTTGAGGAAGCGGCACTCGGACTTCACCTGGGCCAGGAAATGGGCTGCGCGGGGGAGGAGGAGGAAGGCTGTCAAGAGGGACTCCAGGGCCCATCGCTCCCAGCCACTGGGAGAGGAGGGGGGATCTAGCTTGGGAAGGGGGAGCTGCAGGAGTCCTTCCGAGAGAGACTGGGAGAAGACACCCCCTGGAGGAGGGAGCGGGAACTCTCTCAGTCCCAGAGAGGAAGGGAGGCTTCCTGGGGGGGTCTGGAGGAGGGAGGGGAGGAAAGAGGGGGAGGGGTGTAAAAGGCAGGCAGAAGCTCAACCGGTCCAGCGATCCCATTCAGTCTCTGCAGGGAAGGTTGGATCTCAAGGGGCAGGAAGGATGGGGTGGGGGCTGGAGGGAAAGTGAAGTCCATAACCCCCCACTCTCTCTTCCTTTGGGAGGGGATCTGGGGAGGGGCCACAATGAGGACATCTAGACGGACTCTCCCGGGGTCTCCCAACCATTCGAACCCCCACCTTCCCTGGGTCCCCCCAGCTTCTCTTCTTCTCCCGAATCTTCAACTCAACTCCCTCCCTTTGGAGGATTCTCTGGGATCACCCCTGTTTCCTCTCCCCCTCCCCAAAAAGACCCCCTGCAGCCCCCCCAAGAGCCTCTAAAAGGGAGGGTCTCCAGCCCCCTTCACAAAGGGGAGCCCCCAATCTCCTTCTCCCTCAGTACTCCCCAGGGCCGGATTTAGATGAAAAGAGGCCCTAGGCTAGTCCACTTATGAGGCCCTTTCACCTATAGTGAAAGTGTAATTTTAATTTTGCTAACAATTTGAATGTAGGCCCCTCTTGATCTTGAGGCCCTAGGCTGAAGCCTAGTTAGCCTATAGGAAAATCCGGCCCTGATCAGACTAGAAAATACCCAGTTCCAACAACTGTTGTTTTTTATGTTTTAGCCTCCATCTTTGTTGCTCTTCTCTGCACTCTTTCTAGAGTCTCCAGATCTTATTTATTATACAAAACACAAAGTACTCCCCCCTCCCCTCCAGGTCCCGAAAGAGCAGTGGGGTGGGGAGTGTTCTGTGTCTCCTCCCCAAATTCAGAGGCTCCCGAGAAGGCACCGAAGCCCCCCTCTTGCCTGACCTCCAAAGCGTCAAAGTTGAGACTGAGAAGAAAAAGTGAAGTTTCTGAAGAAGCCCAAAGACTTTTGCTCAAATGCCTCTTTTCCCTTCTGGGGATTCAGGGCTGAAAATGCCTCAGTTTCCCTCTTTCGCTTTTCCTCCCCTTCCTCTTTCCCTGCAGCCCCCTCCCACCCAGGCACAGGAGAGGCTGCGACCCCCACCTGGCTACATGGGGGAAGGGTTAGGATTAGGGTCCCTCTCCGTCCTCCTGGGGGGGGGCTGTGGGGAGGAAGGGGGAGGAGACCACGCAGAGATCGAGGCTGCTGGAGGCTTCCTTCCCCCTTCCCAGCCCCCTCCTCCCCCGCCCAGCCCCCTCCTTACCGGGGGTCTCCTCCCCCCCTTCGCTCCCGGGGATCCGGGCCAGCGCCCCCAGCAGCAGCATCAGGGGGAGCCCAGCCAAAGCCATGGAGGCTCCCCACAAGCGCCCCAAAGGGGGGAGAAAGACGCTCCCAGCCCCAGAGGAGGAATCGGAGGGTCTGGAGGGGGGGAGGAGTTTTCCTGGGACTTCGGAAGAGGGAGAGTCCAGAAAGAGCAGGAGGACCAATGGGAATCCTCCCTTCTGCAGCGTCATCGGTCTCCGGGCAGAGCCTCCCTTGACTTCGCCCGATACAGGAGATAGTTCGGCGCAGAGAGAGAAGCGGAGAAAGTGGGGGAGGGGAATCCCTTCAGTCTTGGGGGGCTGCAATCTGGGGCGTCTTTCATGCCAGCTCCGGCTTCCTTTTGCCCCCCTCCCCCCTCCATGATTCTCCTCCAATCTCCCTTTCTCTGGGCGCCTGGACTGGACTAGATGCCCTTTGAGTTCCCAGAGTGCCCAGAAGGAGCCTAAGCTGGAGCTGCCGAGAGTCCAGGAGGGCAAAGTGGATCCAGAGCTCGAGGGGTCCTTCGGGGCTCAGAAGGGGAGGAGGGACCCCCAGCAGCTGCCCTGGATGACAAGGGGGGAGGGGCAGCCCCACAGCCAGCCAGGACTTGGGGGTCACACGCTCCCCCCAATCCGAAGGGAAGCCAGGAAAACCCTCAGCTGACAGTCCACGCAGGATCTGCAGGGATCCCTCCTAATCCAGCCGGATCCTCTCCCCAGCCCCCCCCTTCACGGGGGAATCTCCGTAGGGATCTCTTGGCTTCACAACACGCGTCTTCCTTTCTCTCTGTGGGTCGGGATCCCCCTTTTCCTTGCAAAGCAGCCCCGGATGAAGATCCCGGAATGAAGTTCGGCCGTTTCTCCTCCGCTTCCCGCTCCTTTCCTCGGAGAACGTCCACATCTTCTCCCATAATGCACCACAATCTCTACTTTCAGCAGAAAAAAATATATAAAGTTACATTTTGGAAGAAATTTTGCCATCTGATTATGCAGATCTAGAGTGGAATCGTGATGAGATTTGGGTATTTTGACCATGGAACAGGAAGGCCCCTAAAACAAAAGGCTCCTTTTTATGATGTTCCATGAAGATTATAAGGGCGTGAAAGAGAAAATAAAAGTATTAGAGAAATGGGGAAGGGAAAGGAAGGCGAAGGAGAAGTGGGGGATAAAGGGCAAAAGGAAAAAAGAGAGGAAAAAACTTTCCCCAGCAAGTGAAATTGGAGCCTCGGTTTTTATTTCTTCTGTAAGTAAATTTTAACCATTTCCACACCAACAACTTAACTTAATCAGTGAATCCCAAAAGTCCAGATTTCACTTTTTTTCCTGCCTCAACACAAAGTCCAGAAGTGGCTTCCAGGTAGAAAAACAGCTGGAAATCTCTTCTTTCCTCTGCTCAAAAAGTTTATTTCTCCATCTCTGCCCATTTTTTCATTCCATCCCTTCGTCCCTCCTGGGGATGGAGGTTTCTCTCCATTTTTGCATATGAGGAATTCTTGCTGCAGTCAGCAGGTCCAGTAATAAAGTCAGGAATTTATATTTCAACTTCCTTGTCCAGGAATCCCGAGAGGAAAACTTCTGGTTGTCAATAAGAGCTGTGGGGTTTTCTGACCCACCGCATAGAGGTCGGCTTCAGTTCCAGAGTGGCTGCTGGTGAGCTGGGGGGGGGGAGAGAATCGGGGGGGGGAGAATCATCCCCCTGAAGGACCGGAGGAGGGGAGCCCATCGGGGGTTCAGCCCAGCACCAGGAGGGTCCCCGGCAGCTTCCCCTTTTAAGGAGAGTCCCAGGGTTTCTCCCCCTTCCCCCTATGCAGGAGGGGCTGGGGGGGCCGAAGGCTTCGGGTGGGGGGAGGGCCGAGGGGGAGAGGGAGACTCAAAGGCTGAAGGGGACCTTAGAGATCTTCTAGTCCAGCCCCCCCTGGCCGAGGCAGGAGCCCTTATCCCACCCCAGACAAATGGCTCTCCGACCTCTTGAAGACCTCCAGGGATGGAGCCCCTCTCCTCCCCCCCTGATTCCAGATGGGGGAGGGGCTGCTGCATTGATTCATTGGTTCTCAGGTGATGCCTCCCCATCTCCTCCCCTGGGACCTCCAAGGGGGGGTCTGAGTTCAGCCATGAGGCTGCCAAGGGGGGCTCCAGGGAGAAGAGGGAAATTGTCCCTAATTGACTTAATTAGGGGGTTAATCAAAGGGGAGGCCTCCCTCCCTCCCTCCCTCCCTCCCTCCAGAGGTTTCCTATTGAGCAGGAGGAAGATGGGGAGGCCATGGGGGAGGCAGCAAAGGGGGGAGCCAGAAATGTCAGAAGGAAAAGGGGGGAGGGGACAGGAAGGGCAATTTAGAGCCTGCAGGGCTCCCTCCCCCTCCCCCAATGAAAGGGATCCTCCCCCCCTTCCCTCCTGCAGCATCCCAGAACCTGGAGGAAGTTTCCGTGCTTTGTGTGTGTCTGTTTTGGTGTTTGAGGGCACCTCATGGTGGAGTTTTGCGTAAGGAAAATCTGGCTGAAATTTCAAGGCTTTCCTTCGTCTGGAGCACGGAGGCCCTGCAGGGAGAGTTTGAGGGCGGTTCAATTTGTTCAGAAACGATTTTTTTTGTAAAGAAAATGGAAGAATTAAAGGGTTTTTAGGAACTGGGGTGGGGGAGGGGTTCAGGTGAGGGAGGAAGAGGAGAAACTCACCTGCAGGAGGTCAGACGGGAGTTGCTGGAAGGAGAAAAAAGAGCCAATCAGGAGCCTTCATTGGGCTGGGGGAGTCAGAGGAGCCCCCTCCCCATCGAGAGATCCCACAACATTTCCTGATGGGAGGAAGCTCTCCAAATACATTTCTCCACCCTGACCTCGACCTACCTAGGCAGGGTGGATCTCCCAGGGGTCAGACTTCCTGGCCCAACAAGACCTTCTGTGCCACCTTGATGAGAGGCCTCCACCAGAGGACCCCCTTCCCCTCCAGCCCCACAGACTCCCCTTTCCTGCCCTTCAGGGTGAGGGTCAGGCATTGACCAAATCCCCCTCAGTCAATTGCGGAAGGCAGCTCTGCTTGCAACTGCTGAAATCCCGTGAGGAGGAGACCTTTGGCGCCATCAAACTCCCACCTCCGCCTCTCCCGGGTCCTCGGAAGGGCTCGATGGGCGGACACAAAGGCCAAATCCAGGCTGAACAGCTGAACATCCCCCCCCCCTCCGAGAACCATCTCCTCCAAAGGACCCCTCGGAGGCTCCTCTGCCTGGAGACGGATGACGCTCCCAAAGCTCAATTTTTCATTGGGTGAATCTGATGTTTGACTTTCTGGAAGTCAGAAATAGAATTCCGCAGCGTTGCCGTTCCCCCCTCTTGCTTTCCCCTCCCCCCTCCCTCCCCTTCGCTCTCCTCCCACCCCCTCAGTCTCTTCACTCCCCCTAACTCTCCTCCTTCCCTCGGGAGGATGGGGGGATGGCTCCCAGGGGAGGAGGGTAAAGAGGGGCTTAGAGATCCCCAATTTCTTCCCTTGCACCCTGAGCCTCGGGAAGGTGGGAAAGGCTAACAGGCTACTGTGTTTAGAGGTGGGGGCAAGAACCAAGGAAGGTGAGACCCCCACTCATTTTAACCTTGTCTCCTCTCTCTGGAGAAGGGGAATTGAGTCCCCATGAGGTCTTCCAAACGGCAGGAACTGAGAAAGGGGGGAGGGGGAGGAGAGATCCAGGGAGAGGAATGGGAAGGGAATCTTTTGAGGGAGGGGAGTTCGAGGAGGGCCTGGAGCTTCTCCCTCCTTGTCTTGGAGGAGTTTCAGCCTGTACAGCAGCCCAGAGGCTTCCTGGTGGTCTCCCATCCTCAGGCTCACCAGGCCCATCTCTCTCAGCTGGGTGAGGGCATCGGAGGCTGGGCAGCTGCCAGCTGTTGAGGGCTGAGGATCAAATGCCAGCTAATGGTTGGTGATGCCAGATCAGAGCCCCAACCCTCTCCCAGCTGCAGCAGGCAGACATCCCACAGGGCGCCTATCCTGAGGCGGCCTGGATCCTCTCCTGGGATGGGGGGAGGGGCAGCACCAGCCTCAGCAGGCCAGAACTGGGTCCCCTCCTGCAGCTGAAGGAGGCGGCAGAGTCCGAACCTGCCCCACAATTGTGTGTTTGGACACAGCCAGTCACCCAAAATTGGGCCCAGATCCAGAGAGACTCTGGTGGGATCCCATCGCTCTCCTGATCAAAGCAGAACTTCTGGGCTCTTTTCAGGTTTCCCCTCCCCCACAAGACTTTGATTGAGTTCTTCCTGACACCCCCCACGCCCCTCCCCCCCCAGAGCAGCCCTTCCTTCTCCAGCCCCCAAGAGCTGCAGAGGCGCTTGGGCTTCGCTTCCCCAGCCTGAAGCTTTGGGCTCCTCCGAAGCGGAACTGAGGAACCGGCCAGGATCCAGCAGGCAACAAGCCTCCATTCTCCCTCAGGGCAGCTCAGGGACTCCCCTCCTCCTCCTCCTCCTCCGCCCCATGGCTGAGTCTGCAGGTGGGGCAGCCACAAGGTCCTCTGCCCCATTGGAGGCGGCTGAAGGGGCCCCTCCCCACCACCTCATTATAGCTCTCCAGTCCTTTTCTCCCTCAGTTGAAGCCCATTGAAGAAAAGAGTCCTTGACTTATAACGGCTCATTTAGTGACTGTTCAAAGTTACAATGGCTCTTCGCCCAATATTCCTTCTTTTTAAAATATTTTTTATTGCTTTGAATGTTTTTTTAATACTTTCGTGTAAATACCTGTTTTTATTTCTTTTGTATGCAACACAGAGTCACTTGTTGTGAGATGAGTGGCTACATAAATGTGAGAGAGAAGATGAGAGAGAGAGATTTGATGGATGGATGGATGGTTGGGTTTTTATGGAATGAAAGGCTGAAAAACATTCCTGGGTCAGCCAGATACAGTTTATTGCGCAAGTTCAGAGCCAGATTCGTACCTGAAATTCTGAACAAAGGAAGAGTTCTGATACAACTGCTTTTATACATATCCAAGACAAAGGATTCGGTGAGCTCATGCATTTTTCCATATATGGTTAACATACACTTGTTATATGATAATTGGCACTTCCTAATTACTAAACCATTATTTTCTAATTTATAAGATTATCTTTAGCTAGACAACCTTCCTTAGTTCTGTAATTACTAATACGGGAGATTTATTGCTGTCCTTAGGTAAATTTATTGGATTAAGTAACTCTTTGTAACATACATGTCCTTGTGTCTTTGACAGTGAGGCCCCTCAGATGTTTTCCATATGGCTGTCCTTCCGTGACCGCTAGGCCTCATCAGAAGATATATTACCAATAATGGAATTTAGCTGATTTTTAATGTTTCCATTTCCTCTGTTTGGTTGGGAGGCTCTGAATATTCCCCCATTGCTCCCTCCTTCTTTCCCCCCCTTTTATCTCAACCCAAATGCATTGAAGGAGGTTTTCGTCTTTCTTCTGTTGAGTTCTGTTGGTTATTTCTTATACTTTATTTTTCCTGTGGTGGCCCCAAGACCCCAGATGAGGAAGGGGAGGGGGAAATTCTGCCTCAGTGATTGGGGCCACTGGAGTCCTGCAGAGTCAGTCTGGATGACCTCTGGAGGGGGCGAGGCTCAGTTGGAGGGCAGTCTAGGGGCATCTAGAGGTGATGGGGAGAAGGGAGGGGTCTTCCACTTAGGGCTGCCCCATTGAACTCCCCCCCTTTTTCCCAGAGAGCAGGTCTTCCCCTCCGTGGCAATGTCTTCTGCACCAGGAACGGCTTCAGAGAGATTCCTTGGAGGTCATCTAGTCCAACCTCCTGCTTAAACTTACACCATTTATACCATATAGCAGGAGACTCTATACCATTGGAATCTGAGCCCCAAAGAGGGAGGGAGCCATTGGGTGCCCAAATGGGGCAGGACCCTCCAGCTGTGAAGGAGAGAAATGGCTGAAATGGCTGGGTGAATGTAGGGGAGTCTCGGGTGCCCCCCAATGGCTCCCCACAAATGCTCAGGGAGGACTGTGCCTGCTGCCCTTCTGCTCCTCCAAAGGGGGCTTGAGGGGAAGCAGAGCAAGGGGGCCTCTGAGCAGAAAGGGGGGTCCTGCCCCTTCACCTCCCTGGATCTGCCCACCCTCCTCCTGAACCAGTTCTGGCTTCGGACCCAAAGTAGCCTGGATGGTGGATCCAGAGGCAGCAGAGGGAGGAGCCTCCTGCGAGGGCAGCAAAAAGGAAGAGGAGGAAGAGGAAGGGAGGATTCCAGGGTTTTCTTACATCTGAAGTTTATTCTTTTATAGCAAAGCGAAGGGAAGGGAAGTGAGTGGGAGGAAGAATAATGTAGATGAAGCTGCTGTGGGTTCAAAGCCAGGAGAGTTGAGGGGTCTGGAGTGACAGGTCCACCTAGCATCCCTGGGGACAGTCTAGATGGTCTCCACCCCTCCCTCACAAGGCAGAGCGGCCCTGAAAGGAAGCTGGGGTGTATATATGTGTCTCAGCAGAAGGTCCAGGCTGCCATTCTCCTCCCCCCCCCAACTTCCACCTTCAGCCTCCATTTTTCACAGGTTGCAAACAGGACAAAGAGTCTTCAGCTGTTAAATAAAAAATATGCATTTGCATCAGAGAGCAGGATTAATTCATGAATGCTGTAGAAAAAGAGATGGGGAAGAAAATCAGAATATAAAGAGACACTTTTACTGTAAATAATAAATTCTTCTTCCCTTTCATCCCCCACCCCCAAGGCAGACCCACACTGCAGGGGGGTGATTGACAGGCAGGGACACATAGAGAGAGAATCCGCCCATTTCAGGGAGGAAAAGGCTGGGATGCTTCATATGAAGAAAGAAGACGGGGCTACGATGGGGGTGGCAGCAAAGGGGGGAGCCTGGGCTCACTTGGCCAGAAATCGGACCGGAGGGTGGGGTGCAGTTCAGGGAGAAGTTTTGGAGGGAGTTCATTAAGTTGATAGGTTCATCTCAAGGACTTAGCTCCACCTCCCACCCGAGGACGAACGGAGGTAGAGAACGAGCGAACGCAATGACAGAACAATACCTGAGATGCTAAGTTCATTATCAGCAGTTTAGCTGGGCAGATCTCCTGC
Source organism: Pantherophis guttatus (assembly GCF_059756535.1). Classification (NCBI taxonomy): domain Eukaryota; kingdom Metazoa; phylum Chordata; class Lepidosauria; order Squamata; family Colubridae; genus Pantherophis; species Pantherophis guttatus. Next base: position 291,479,490 of record NC_142064.1, read on the forward strand.
CATTTGCTGAAGTGACCTACAATACCGCAGTGCATAGTAACATGGGTGTCACCCAGGGGTGAAATGCAAAATTTGTTACTACGGGTTCTGTGGGCGTGGCTTGGTGATGGTGGGGGGTTAATGTGACTGGGTGGGCATTGCCAACTTTCTTTTTTTTAACTTTTCAAACATTTTTTGCTACAACCTCTTCAGCCGAATCAGACAACTGCCAATCAGGCAACACAGCTGGGATTGTCAGACGCTTTTCAAAGCATTTTTTTTGGCCAAAGAGGTTGTAAAAAAAAAGGCTTTGAAAAGTCTCTGATGATCCCAGCTGAGCCGCACGATCATCAGAGGGTTTTTTTTTACTTTTAAAAGCATTTTTTTGGCTGAAGAGGTTGTAGAAAAAATGCTTTTAAAAGTTTTTTTTTAAAAACCCTCTGATGATCGTGCGGCTTATCTGGGCATGGTGGGGGTGGGGGGGTGGGGCGCAGGGCTTTTTGCTACCGGTTCTCCGAACCACCCGCCACCATCGCTACTGGATGGGGCAATCCGGTCCAAACTGGGAGCATTTCACCCCTGGTGTCATCCCTTTTGAAATAGCCACAAGGTGGAATTTGTCCCCGTGCCTGAATACCCTCGGGAACCCCCCTCCACAGTGAGCCTAACAGAATGGGTGGGTTGCTTACAAAATGCATGGGGGAATTTAAACCTGGGGTGCTCCCTCCCCAAGGGAGGAATGGGAAGGAATGGCCCCCTCCTTCCCTTCCCTTCCCTTCCCTCCCCTTCCCTTCCCTTCCCTTCCCTTCGGCAATTTCCCAAAACATGGAAAAATTCTGGGCAAGATTTTAGCGTTTGTGTGTGCTTTTGTTTTTGATTGCAATACTTTTTCAGATCTCTGTAAAGAAACGTTGCCCAAAATCCAAAAATCTGCTGTATCTACAGCAAGGAGATATTGTTCAGGCAAGTTTTTTTTTTTTTAAAAAAAGGAACAATTAAGGAATTTTAAAAGCCACCTAAAACTCTTAGGAGAGGTTGAGATGAGGGGGAAGAGGAGAAACTCACCTGCAGGAGGTTGGATGGGAATTGCTGGAAGGAGAAAAAGACCCAATCAGAACCCTTCGTGGGCTGGGGGACTCAGGGGGACCCCTCCCCATTGATAGCCCATAATAGGTTGTGTGATCTTCACTTATAGCCCCTCAAATAAGTGAATCTGCCAAAAATATTCCCCAAGGGGTCCCTCTTGGCCACCTGCTAAGCTTGAGGAGAGGCCTCCCCTAGAGGGTCCCCTCCCCACAACCTCTCCTCCAGCCCCCCAGACTCACCTTTCTTGCTCTTCAGGTAGGAGAAGAGCCCCACAGCCAGGAAGGCCACTCCTATCACGGCCCCCATGATCCCCGTCCAGAGTTTGCTCCTGGCAGAGCTGGAGGAACGGGGCTCTGGAGAAGGAGAAGGAGCCTCACCTGAGCAGGAGGATCAGGCCCACCTTCCCCCACAGGGAGGGTCTCTTCCCCTTCTCAGGGCAGCATGGGGTCCACAGACCGGGAGGGGAGGGAGGGAGGGGAGGGGCTCTTACCCCACTGGACGGTGATGGGGGCCTCCAGGCTGGCATGCCCCACCTTGCAAGTGTAGACGTCCCCCCGTTGGGGCTGGGCCTCCAGCATCACCTGGCGCTGATAGGTCCAGTCTCCGTTCTGGAGCTCCTCCCCAAAGGCCACGCCCTCCTCCTCCGGCCGCCCGTTCTTCAGCCACTGGACCTCGATCTCCACGGGGTAAAAGCCGGTCACGGTGCAGAGAAGGATGGTGTTGGGGGAAGAGGGCTCCATCTTGGTGGGGGAGATGGAGACGGTGGGCTTGGCTGGAGGGAAGGAGGAGAAGGAGCCACATGAGAGGCCCAACAGGAAAGAAATGACGCAGAAGACGGGAAGGACAGACACAGCACGAGTCGGATGATTCTTGGGATCTCGTTGAAAATGAAACCAGATTTTTAATTAGGTCTAATACCACAACATTTGTTTATTTGTTTGTTTAGTAAATTTAGTTATTTATTAAATTTATTTGTCAAAGTTGCCACAACTAACCCAAAGTCTTACAGACACTCTCCTAGCCGTGATTGCCACCTGCTCTCCGGGAGTCCAGGAGAATCTCCAGAATTGCCAACTGGGTCTCTGGGACAATGCAGCTCCACCCAGAAGGAAGTTGGTTAAAGTCCCCCATCTTGGGGCTCCCAACACCCAAAGCCCTTTGGCCTTTCCAGGGTTCAGCCGAAGCCCCTAACCCCCCACTCAGCCCCTCCCCCCACAGCCTCCAGGACCCTCGAGGGGGCAGCCTCAGCATCTCCTGGGTCCCCAGAGGTGGAGATGAAACCTTATCACATCAGCAGACGGAGGAGACCTCCAGCCCTGGTGACGGATGGCCTCACCCAGCGGCTTCATGCGGAGGTTATAGAGGAGAGGAGAGAGGACGGAGCCAAACGCCTCTGGGCAGCCCTGAAGGTGATCAAGCAAGATTGCCAAAGAAAGAAAGAAAAAGAAAGAGAGAGAAAAGCGGAGAGGAGAGGAGAGGAGAAAAGAGGAGAGGAGAGAGAGGAGAGGAGAGGAGAGGAGAGGAGAGGAGAGGAGAGGAGAGGAGAGGAGAGGAGAGGAGAGGAGAGGAGAGGAGAAGAGAACATCTTTGTCCCAATTTTCTTTGGTGTTTCAATCACTTTTCAAAAAGTTTTATTTGGAGAGAGAAAATTTCTCTCTTTGGGAACCAGCCATTCCTGGGGAAGGAGGTGGGGAGGGGTCCCTCTGACTCCCAGAGGGAAGCTTCTGCCCTGGATGAGGGGGGCAGGGAGTGGGGAAGGGATCCAGAGGGGATCTTGGATCTAGATCTCCTCCTTCAGCAAATGCTCCAACTGGCACAACTCTTGGATGGATTAATGGGGGGGGGGGTTAGTCTGGATGAGCCCCCCAAGAGAGTTGACAATAGATCCATTCCAGCCATTTTTTTTTCTCTTGAGGGATTTTCTTATTAACAGTAAATTCTATGATGCTTAAGAAGAACCCATTTTTAAATGGTTGTTTGTAATTCCAACCTGGGATCTGGTCAGGTTTCCATGCAGACAAATAGCAGCATTTCAGGTGTGAGTTGTTTTCTTTTTTCAGGAAAATCCCATTTGCCTCTTGGGACATTAAAGGCCTTTGTGGAATTGCTAAAAGAAGGCAGAGGCTTTACAAACTGAGAATGGCTTTTTTTTTAAAAAAAAAACAGGAAATGCAAATTTTGGATGAGAAAAAAAGTCTTTTAGCAAGAAAATGGAAGGATCAGATTTTAAAGCTGCAATTTGGTATTTTTACATTTTTATTTTTATAGCCCATCCCAAACCTCCTTATTTACAAGACTGCCGTGTGAAGATTTTGGGGTTCCAATTTGGCCAGATGGGAGTTGCTGGAGATTTTAATTGGATCGGAAAAAGGTTTTTTTTCCCTTTTAAATACCTACCCAGGGACACAAATTTCTCCCTCTGCCCATCCAGGAATCCAATTTAATAGACAAATAGAGACTTCTTGATTTAAAACAGCAGGAGGACAAAGTACATTTTAGCTGCCCCACATCATGAAAATTCCCCCAATGAGACTCAAGAAACATCCTGTGATTTCAGGTCTCCTAAACTGGAGCCTGACCAACAATTGGCTTTAAATACACGTAATTTAATAAATATTCCTGTCGACAATAGAAGCAATTACCCACCCAAATATATTATCAAAACAAAAAATACTACGATATAGAGAAATATTAGATACACAGGGCAAATTAAAAACTAGGGAAGAATTAAAAGAACAAGGAATAGCAATAGACTGGTGGCCCTACTCACAAATAAAAATAAGATACAGGAAGGATCAGGAGGAGGGGGGAATAGATCTGAAACAAAACAGGTTGGATAAATTATTAGAATCTAAAGAAGGGAAATTAATTTTGAAAATCTACAAATACTTACTTGAATAAGATTTGGCAGAAGAATTAGTGAAAGGGCAGATGATAGCATGAGCGAGAAACATCGGGCACAGTCTACAGCTAGAAGATTGGGAAAGAGTCTGGGAAACTAATTACAGCATGACAAAATCGGTGGCCTACAAAGAAAATCATTATAAGATGTGGTATCGATGGCATTTGGCCCCCGCAAGACTTGCGAAAATGTACCCAAATGTAGATTCGACCTGTTGGAAGTGCAGAAAAACACAGGGAACTTTCTACCATGCTTGGTGGCTTTGCCCGGTCATTAAGAAATACTGGAACAAGGTAAGGATATGGATAAGAGAAATTACAGATTGTGAAATTGAATTAGAACCAGAGATTTTTCTATTGGGCATGATCAAAAAGAACATCCGAAATGACATAAAATACCTAATACTTCATATAATCACGGCGGCTAGATTAGTGCTAGCACAATTCTGGAAAAGCGATCGATTGCCAACAGATCAGGAATTAATACAAAAAATATATACATGCGCAGAGATGGATAGACTAACTTTAGAGTTACAGGATAAGGAGGACTCTAAATATTATGAAACATGGAATAGATGGTACCACTGGATAAACCAGAGGAAAGGAATTGGGTAGAGATGAAATTTAGAAGAAATCAATATAACAAAAAACAGCACTGTCAGAGGAATAGAATATGGAATACTTTATTGTATGTTTATATATATGTATATATAATACATATAATATATTTATATAGAATAATGGAAATTAGCTAATAGGTGACGTTTATGTACTGTATATGTAAATTTGTTTATCAATTGTGAGAAACTTGTATGTTTTTAAATGTTTTTTCTTTTAAACAATAAAGTTTATATTGAAAATCAAAAATAATAATAATAATAATAATAATAATAATAATAATAATAATAATAATAAATATTCCTGTTCTTTTAATAAAGAAGAGGAACCCCTGGAGAATTATTGGCCTCTTGTCTGAAGTATTTTCATGGAAGTAATAATAATACTTTTGATGAAGAAGAAATTATATGAATCACAATGAAATTCAGGATCACCATTTTGGATTTATAATAAAAATGCATTCTATTTATGTGGATAAAGCTTGTGAGCAGCTAAAGGTTTTTCACAAACTATCCAGACAGAGATTTTGGTCCTGTCCCTGAACCAGAGGAAGGAAGGGAGGAAGGAGGGGAGGGAGGAAAAGAGGAGGGGAGGATGGGCTTTGGAGTCTTTGGGCAGCTGATGAAGCTCCTTTCCCTGAAGGGAAAATCCCCCCAGAGACCCCCAAAAGGAGGGAGGACCTGAGAGGCCCACAAAAGAGACACACTCACAACACCAACACAATTGGCACTTGGGGCACTTTCGGAGGTTATGAAAAATCACTCGAGAAATGAATAAAAGTGGTGAAATCTCTATATTAAATAATATTGGAATAAGAATTATTTCAAGTACTGTGCCAGATGACAAGAATGTTGTGTTCATTGTAGGGGAAAAATACACTTTAAACATCGCCCAGAAACAAATTAAATAGCTGGATATTATTATCTCCAAGAAAATATCCTGTTGGGTAGTAAAAACATTTCCAAATGCATCTTATGTGGCAGCTGAAAATCCTCCCAGGTTTGCAGGGAAGAATTTAGGAGTGAAAATGAGTTTTGCCTCCAGACTGAATATGTGGAGAGCAAAATATCTGCAGGTTCCCAGAAAATATTCAATAATCTCCAGAAGGAGCAAATGCTCCAAGAGGCTTTTCTCTCTTAGGATCTGGAGGTTTTCCTCTTATGGAAGAAGGATCTTATTGGATTCTATGGTGAGACGTTATTTTTGGAGAATCTCTGGAGTTACAATGGGAACATTCAACTTAACCAGTTCTTAAGTTATTGATAAGACTTCTCTGATTCAAATAAAAGGAATATAATTTCTCTGGAAAGGCCGAATGGCAACAAGGGCAGCTAAAATCCTTGATTTGCGTAATGCTTGGCCTCTGAAACCCTATCAGTCAATAAAAGAAATATAGAAGATTTTTATTACACAAAGAAATAAAATGAGAAAAAGAAATATAGGCAATTTTGAAGGAATCTGGAATATTCCTTCACATGTTTATTCACATGTTTATTCACATGTTCACATGTTTATTCACATGTTCATATGTTTATTGGACCCGTGTCCCTCCTGGTTGGTGCTGGCTTCCTGGGAGATTACACAAGGCTGGCTCTAGAGGATTATCAACGTGAAGGTTACTTTCCCGCCGCCTTGAAAGAGGCGGTGGTGAGGCCTCTCCTCAAGAAGCCCTCCCTGGACCCGGCTGTTTTAGCAAATTATCGTCCAGTCTCCAACCTCCGCTTCATGGCGAAGGTTGTTGAGAGTGTGGTTGCGCAACAGTTCCCCCAGTACCTGGATGAAGCGGTTTATCTTGATCCGTTCCAGTCCGGCTTCAGACCTAGGTACAGCACGGAAACGGCATTGGTCGCATTGGTTGATGATCTCTGGAGGGCTCGGGACAGGGGTTGCTCCTCTGTCCTGGTCCTGTTAGACCTCTCAGCGGCTTTTGGTACCATCGACCATGGTATCATGCTGCGCCAGTTGGAGGGGTTAGGAGTGGGGGGCACCGTGTTGCGGTGGTTCTCCTCCTTCCTCTCTGACCGGTCGCAGCTTGTGTTGACGGGGGGTCAGAGGTCGACCTTGAGGCGCCTTATATGTGGGGTGCCACAGGGGTCGGTCCTCTCACCTCTTTTAGCGAATATCTATATTTCTATCGACTGATGGGGTTTCAGAGGCCAAGTATTGCACAAATCAAGGATTTTAGCTGCCCTTGTTGCCATTCGGCCTTTACAGAAAAATAATAATAATAATAATAATAATAATAATAATAATAATAATAATAATAATAATAATAATTTTATTTCTATAGCGCCCTTCGGGAGAAGGACTCAGGGAGGTGTACAGCCTATTAAAAGCACAAAGACAAACAACAATTAAAATAATTTAAAATTATTAAATAATTTCGGCTCAATATTAAAAAACCCCCAAAATTTAAAACATCCAATTTAAAATCATTACATTGATAGCCCAGCCTGGCGGAACAGCAGGGTCTTAAGGGCACAGCGAAATACCCGGAGGTCAGAGATCTTACGCATTTCTGGGGGCAGTTCATTCCACAGGGCTAGGGCTCCCACAGAGAAGCCCCCCCCCCCGGGTGTCACCAGCCGACATGACACTCAGCTGTACATCTCCACCCTGGACCATCCCAATGATGTCCTTGACGTGATGTCCCGGTGTCTGGAGGCTGTACGGATCTAGATGGGGAGAAACAGGCTCAGGCTCAACCCATCCAAGACCGAGTGGCTGTGGTTTCCGGCATCCCGATATAGTCAGTTGGTGCCATCTCTGACTATTGGGGGCGAATCATTGGCCCCCACGGAGAGGGTTCACAACTTGGGTGTCCTCCTGAATACACGGCTGTCCTTAGAAGAACATGTGATGGCCATGGCCAGGGGGGCTTTCTATCAGGTTCACCTGATTCGCCAGTTGCGTCCCTTTCTGGATCAGGACTCCTTGCGCACGGTCACTCATGCCCTCATCACTTCCCGCCTGGACTACTGTAATGCTCTCTACATGGGGCTCCCCTTGAAGAGCACCCAGAGGCTCCAACTGGTCCAGAATGCGGCCGCGCGGGTAATTATGGGAGCATCATGGCGCTCCCATGTAACACCGCTCCTGCGCGAGCTGCACTGGCTTCCGGTGGTCTTCCAGGTGCGATTCAAGGTGTTGGTTACCACCTTTAGAGCGCTCCATGGCTTAGGACCTGGACATCTACGAGACCACCTTCTGCCATCGAGAGCCTCCCACCGGCCAGTACGCTCCCACAGAGAGGGGCTCCTCGGGGTGCCCTCGGTCAAACAATGTCGACTGGCGGCCCCCATGGGGAGAGCTTTCTCTGTGGGAGCAGCTGCCCTCTGGAACGAGCTCCCCCCGGAGATACGGACGATCCCGGACCTGTGAACTTTTCGCCGGGCCCTAAAGACTTTCTTATTTCACCAAATCGGGCTGGCCTAATTTTTTAAATTTTTAAAAATTGTTTAATTTTACTCTGAATTTTAATGGGGTATTTAAACTGTTGGGCCAAATTATTTAATTTACTTTAAATTGCTTTTAAATTTTCTATTTTGTGTTTTTATCTTTGGCTCCTTCACCGCCCTGAGTCCTTTGGGAAAAGGGCGGTATATAAATTTAAAAAATAAATAAATAAATAAATAAATAAATAAATAAATAAATAAATAAATAAAGAGAGAATGTAAGAATCTGAGGCTTCAGGGCTGAATGGAGGCCCAATTTCTTTCTTATGACCCCAAATTCAGTTTTAAGGTTTGTGGGTGTTTTTGGATTCTCCCCCCCAAATCAGGAGCCTCCCCAGGAAGGAAGAACGGAAGCGATCAGGATTCCTGTTATTGGGGTTTTTACATCTCGGTTTAAGCCTTGAATCATGATTACAAATTCTAGGCTGCTTCCGTTACTCATTTGTTTCCTTATTGGATTAAAAAGCTGCAGGACTGGAAATGACTCTGAATGAAGAAAGACCAAAAAAAAGCAGAAGATCCATAGAAAGGAGCCGACAGGTAAAAAAGCGTCCAGTATTTTTTTTTTTATTTTGGGTAAAAAATAAGGTTTTATCCCAAAGTGCCAAAAGCAGCATTTCTGGAGCAGAGGAAGAGAGGGAGGGGCTTCTGGGTGGGAAGAGGGAGGGAGACGGGAGGTTCCTGAATAGGATAGAAATGAATCAGGGATAGAGAGAAATATATATGTAGATACAGGGAGTCCTCGACTTAGGACCACAATTGAGCCCAAGATTTCTGTTGCTAAGTGAGACGTTTGTTCAATGAATGTTGCCCCATGTTACGACCTTTCTTGCCACAGTCATTAAGTGAATCATTGCAGTTGTTAAATGAGAAACAGGGTTGTTAAGTGAATCCGGCTTCCCCATGGACTTTGCTTATTGGAAGGTCGCAAAAGGGGAACACATGAACCCGGGACATTGTGACCGTCACAAATATGAGGCCATTGCCAAGCATCTGGATTTGGATCACGTGACCCTGGGGAGGCTGCATAAGTCATTTTTTTTCACTGTTGTAACTTTGAACAATCACTAAAGAAACTGTTGTAAGTGGAGGACTGCCTACATTGAGCAGGAGAGGGAGATCTGGCTGGATTCCCCTCCCCCCACAAAATACATATGTGGGTGGATTTTCTTGGGGGGGGGGGGAAATGGATCGAAGGGATCCCAGATTCCAGACAGGAGGAGGGTTTGGACCCTGGGAAGAAACGGAGGATTTTGCACATCTGAGAGTGCAGAATAAATAAATGAGGAACAAAACCTCCATCCGGGAGGATCCCAAGGAGTGAAATAGGAGGGGGGTCCTGGCCTCCCCCTCCAAGGGAAGAGCCCCCCCTCCCTCCCTCCCCCCCAGACTCACCTCTCCGGCCAATCAGGCGCTCCTCCCTCTTGGCCACCTGGTAGCTGTACACCCCGTAGTTGTGCCGGCAGAGGTGATCCACTTCTGCCTTCGCGATCTGCAGGAGCTGCTCGTCTCTGTTCCACTTGTCCGCATCCGCCTTCCCAAACTCCGTGACGGCCACGAACTTCCCGAGGTCGCTGTCGAAGCGGAAAAACTCCTGCCGGTCGTAGAAGAGCCTGTACAGGAGCCTCACCCGCTGCGTCCCGTTGAGGAAGCGGCACTCGTGCTTCCTCTGGAACAGGAAATGGGCTGCGAGGGGGGGGAGGAGGAGGAGGAGGAGGAATGCAGTCAGGAGGGACTCCAGGGCCCATCGCTCCCAGCCGTTGGTAGAAGAGAAGGGGGCGGGGGACTTTCCAAGAGAGACTGGGGGAAGACGCCCCCTGGAGGAGGGAAAGGGAACTCTCAGTCCCAGAGAGGAGGGGAGGCTTCCTGGGGGGTCTGGAGGGGGGGAGAAAGGGGGGAGGGGAGGGACCTTCTCCAGCCTCCCAGGGAGGAAAAAGGCAGGCAGAAGCTCAACTGGTCGGGCAGATCTCCTCTCTGCAGGGAAGGTTGGATCTCAAGGGGCAGGAATTGGGGGGGGGAGGGCTGGAGGGAAAGTAACGTCCATACCCCCCCACTCTCTCTTCCTTTGGGAGGGGATATGGGGAGGAGCCACAATGAGGACATCTAGACCGATTCTCCTGGGGTCTCCCAGCTATTCGAACCCCCACCTTCCCTGGGTCCCCCCAGCTTCTCTTCTTCCCCCGAATCTTCAACTCAATTCCCTCCCTTTGGAGGGTTCTCTGGGATCACCCGTTTCCCCTCCCCCTCCCCAAAAAGACCCCCTGCCACCCCCGCACCTGAAAGGGAGGGTCTCCCGCCCCCTTCGCAAAGGGGACCCCCAATCTCCTTCTCCCTCAGTACTCCCCCTCCCCTCCAGGTCCCGATAGAGCAGTGGGAGATTATGGGGGCTGGGGGGTTCTTGGCCTCCTCCCCACATTCAGAGTCTCCCCAGAAGGGCCCGAAGCCCCCCTCTTGCCTGACCTTCACAGCCTCAAATCTGAGATTGAGGAGAAAAAGTGAAGTTTCTGAAGAAGCCCAAAGACTTTTGCTCAAATGCCTCTTTTCCCTTCTGGGGCTTCAGGGCTGAAAATGCCTCAGTTTCCCCCTTTCGCTTTTCCTCCCCTTCCTCTTTCCATGCAGCCCCCTCCCACCCAGACGCTGCGGGGGGGGCGAGAGAGGGGCCCGGCTGAGACCCCCCCTCGGCTACAATCGGGGAAGGGGGGAGGGGTCCCTCTCAGTCCTCCTGGGGGAGAGGTGGGGAGGAAGGGAGAGGAGACCACGCAGAGATCGAGGCTGTTCAAGGCTCTGGAGACACAGCAGCTTTCTTCCCCCCATCCAGGGGTCCTTCCCAGCCCCCTCCTCCCCCCAACCCCCTTCTCCCCCCCCAGCCCCCTCGAGCCCCCTCCTTACCGGGGGTCTCCTTCCCCCCTTCGCTTCCGGGGATTGGGGCCAGCGCCCCCACCAGCAGCATCAGGGGGACCCCAAGAAAAGCCATGGAGGCTCCCCACAAGCGCCCCAAAGGGGGGAGAAAGACGCTCCCAGCCCCAGAGGAGGAATCGGAGGGTCTGGAGGGGGGGAGGAGTTTTCCTCCTACCTCGGAAGAGGGAGAGTCCACAAAGAGCAGGAGGACCAATGGGAATCCTCCCTTCTGCAGCGTCATCGGTCTCCGGGCAGAGCCTCCCTTGACTTCGCCCGATGCAGGAGATAGTTCGGCGCAGAGAGAGAAGCGGAGAAAGTGGGGGAGGGGAATCCCTTCAGTCTTGGGGGGCTGCAATCTGGGGGGTCTTTCATGCCAGCTCTGGAGGGGAGGGTGGACTTCCTTTTCCCACCCACCCACCCAGGATTCTCACCCAATCCCCCTTTGTGCGCCTGGAGGGGCGGACTAGATGCCCTCTGAGTTTCCAGAGTGCCCAGAAGGAGCCTAAGCTGGAGCTGCCGAGAGTCCAGAGGGACAAAGTGGATCCAGAGCTCGAGGGTCCTTCGGGGCTCAGAATGGGAGGAGGGAGCCCCCAGCAGCTGCCCTGGATGACAAGGGGGGAGGGGCAGCCCCACAGCCAGCCAGGACTTGGGGGTCACGCGCTCCCCCCAATCCGAAGGGAAGCCAGGAAAACCCTCAGCTGACAGTCCAGGCAGGAAGAGGCGGAGGGGATCTGCAAGGATCCCTCCTAATCCAGCCGGATCCACTCCCCAGCCCCCCTCCCCCCTTCACGGGGGATTCTCAGTAGGGATCTCTTGGCTTTACAAGAGAAAAGGGCGATTTCCCTTCCATGAAACACGCGTCTCCCCTGCACCTCCTTCCGATTCCCCAAACCCAAATGGGTAGGAATCTCCCCCTTCCTTCCTTCCTTCCTTCCTTTCTGTGGGTCGGGATCCCCCTTTTCCTTCCTTCCTTCCTTCCTTCCTTCCTTCCTTCCTTCCTTCCTTCCTTCCTTCCTTCCTCCCTCCCTCCCTCCCTCCCTCCCTCCCTCCCTCCTTCCCTCCCTCTCTTTCTTTCTTTCTTTCTTTCTGTGGGTGGGGATCCCCCTTTTCCTTGCAAAGCAGCCCCGGATGAAAATCCCGGAATGAAGTTCGGCCGTTTCTCCTCCGCTTTCCGCTCCTTTCCTCGGAGAACGTCCATGTTATGTCCTTATAAGGACATCCGCCCTGATTGGCTGCCAGCCATCGGGCGGGAGATTTGAATCCCTGTCAAGGGGCGGTGCGTCTGCCGGGAGCGAATATAAGGAGAGCTCCGGCAGCGCGCCAGCAGTCTTGACTCGTTACTTTGTACCTAATAAAGTTATTAATGTATCGAGCTGGTCCAGTCTTCTTTTCCCTGCGCCGGATCTAACACTGGCGACGAAGGACTTGAGAGAAGAACCCGAACAAGACTCTTGGCACGATCGCCCACCTAGCTGAAGTCACTACACCACAGCGACTTCCAGAATGGCTACCCCGCAAGCCCCGATGACCGCGCTGAACCCATTCAACCCAGCCCGGGAGAAGTGGAGGTCATACATGGTCCGATTCCGGCAGTTCCTGCGAGGCAATGGATACCAGAACCTCGACGATGAGAGGAAAAGAGCCCTCTTCCTGGCTCATTGCGGATCGGACGTCCTAGAGATGGCGATTGACCTCGTGGCACCCAGGGACATTGAGGAGATGTCCTGGGACGACCTGCAGGAAGTCCTACAGGAGCATTACGCACCTACAGGCACCCCCATCGCGAACAGGTTCACCTTCCAGCAAAGAAACCAGCGGGAAGGTGAATCCGTCAAGGAATTCGTGGCAGCACTTCGCCAACTCGCTGCCAACTGCGAGTTCGATAACGTGGACAACGCCATCCGAGACCGCGTTGTTTTTGGCATGAGAGATGTGGGGCTGCAGAAAAAGTTCCTCAGCCGGAAGAGGATCCCGCTCAAAGACGTCCTCGACGAAGCAACAGCGGCTGAAACATCTGAGCAAGCAGCCGCCGCAATGGTAAAAGCAAGAGGGATCCATAAGATCCATAAGTCGGGCCCGACCTCATCAGACGAGGCAACTACTCAATCCGAGTCTGATGAGGAAATGGCCGTCCACAAGGTGTTCCGCCCCCCCAGGCGGGAAAACCCACAGCATGGCGACCGGGGAGAGCGATGCGGCAGCTGCAGAGGCGACCACCCCAGGGCAAACTGCAGATGGAGGGACGCGACCTGCCGCCGATGCCTGAAGAGGGGCCACATCGCAGAGGCCTGCAGAGCCACAGATCCAGCCCCGGAACCACCCAGACCACGATTCAAGGAAAATCGCAAAGATAACCAGAGGACATCCAAACGGTCCTCAAACCAGTCCCGGCGCGGGGAGGAGGAATATCCCCGCAACAGAACGGTGCACCAGACCACCACCATTGCTCACACAAGCGACGAGGGAACCACCAAATTCCACGTGACGCTGCTAGCAGAGGGGTCTCCGTGCAAGATGGAGGTAGACTCCGGATCCGCCTACTCCATCATGGACTGGCAGCACCTACAGCAGCTGAACCCGGCATACAAAAGGACCCAGCTGAAAACCCCGAAGGCGAGACTGGTGGACTTCAACGGGAACCCCATTGAAATCCTAGGCAGAGCCACAATCCGGGTGAAGTACAACGACTTCAACGGAAAGCTACCCATCACCATTGTGCAGCACAGCCGACCGAACCTGTTGGGTGTGGAGTGGTTCAAGCCGCTGGGACTTTCACTTCAGGGCATCCACGAGATCCGCAGGGACGAACTCGACTCCATCATCGAAGAGTTCAAAGAAGTCTTCGATGGTAAGCTGGAAAAATTTGTGGGGAGGCCAATCTCCTTTAATCTGGACAAGGGAATCACCCCAATCAGGCTCAAGCCCCGCCGAGTTCCATTTGCCCTGCGGCCTAAAGTAGACGAGCAGCTGGATAAGCTGATCGCCCAGGGCGTCCTGGAACCGATCGATCATGCCTCATGGGAGACCCCCATTGTGACCCCACTGAAGCATGATGGGTCTGTGCGCATCTGTGCTGACTACCGTTGTACCATCAACAAGGCGTTGGCACAGAGCGCATACCCAGTCCCAGTGGTGCAACATCTGCTGCATTCCCTGGGATCTGGATCAATTTTCGCGAAACTGGACCTGGCCCAGGCTTACCAGCAACTGCCAGTGGATGACAAAACGGCGGAGGCTCAAACAATTGTCACGCACAGAGGGGCATTTAAATGCAACCGCCTCCAATTTGGAGTCAGCGCTGCCCCTGGCATCTTCCAATCCATGATGGAACGCCTTCTCCAAGGCGTTCCAGGGGTGGTGCCTTACTTCGATGATGTGCTCATCTCCGGTGACTCAAGAACCCAACTCCTTGAAAGGCTCAGGCTTGTCCTGCAGCGGTTCAAGGCCAAGGGTTTGAGGGTCAGGCGGGACAAGTGCATCATAGGGGTACAGGAAGTCGAGTTCCTGGGCTTCCTCATTGATAGCACAGGCATCCACCCCACCAAATCAAAAGTGGAAGCAATCCATGAAGCTCCAAGCCCAAAAAACAAAACGGAGCTTCAGGCTTTCCTTGGGTTGCTCAACTTTTACGCCATTTTCTTAAAACAGAAAGCCACAGTTGCTGAGCCACTCCACCGCCTGCTGGGAAAATCGGCTTCCTGGAAGTGGGGCCAGGAAGAGGAAGCGGCATTCCGGGCCATCAAAGGACTATTGACGTCCAAAAGCGTCCTCATTCAGTACAGCGAGACGCTCCCCATCAGACTGACCTGCGACGCGTCGCCTTACGGGGTGGGGGCAGTCCTCAGCCACGAACTGCCCAATGGCTCGGAAGCCCCAATCGCGTACTTCTCAAAGACCATGTCCGGCGCAGAACGGAACTATAGCCAGCTGGACAAAGAAGCCCTGGCCATCGTGGCTGGAGTGAAGCGCTTCCACGAATACCTCTACGGAAGAAGCTTCACCATAGTCACAGACCACAAGCCTCTCCTGGGACTCCTCGCAGGCGACCAACCAACCCCGACCTTCATGTCCCCAAGAATGACGAGATGGGCAATCTTCCTAGCGGGCTACTCCTATAGGCTCGTGCACCAGCCAGGCACAGCCATAGGAAACGCCGACGCCCTCAGCAGATGCCCGTCGAAGAAGCCGGTCGAAGACCCAGCCCCCACACTCCACCTACTGCACATTGATGACGACGCCAGCTGCCCGGTGTCATCCGCAGATGTGGCCGTCCACACCCAAAAGGACCCCACACTCCGCACAGTGAAATCCTGGATCCTCAGAGGGTGGCCGTCGGGGAAGCCAGAGGAAAGATTCAGCCCGTTCGCCAGGAAACAGGAGGAGCTGTCCACCATGAAGGGCTGTCTGCTATGGGGAGACAGGGTGCTGATTCCAAGCACTCTGCAACGGCGAACGTTGGAGACCTTGCACAAGGGGCACCCGGGCATCGTCCGCATGAAGGCACTGGCACGGAGTTATGTCTGGTGGCCCTCCATGGACAAAGACATTGAACAATGGGTCTCCAGATGTGACCCGTGCCAAGAAGTTCGCCCAGCGCCGCCGCAATCCGAGGTCGCGAAGTGGGAGACCCCCGGCAACCCCTGGTCGAGGGTCCACATTGACTTCGCGGGTCCGATGCAGGGGCGACACCTCCTCATCGTGGTAGATGCCTTCTCCAAATGGCTCGAGGTGGTGCCCATGGCATCTACCACAACGGACGCGACGATCCGAGCCCTGCGCCGTCTCTTCGCCACTCATGGTCTACCGGATGTGCTGGTCTCAGACAACGGCCCCCAGCTCACATCCTTGGCCATGGAATCCTTCCTGGCGGGACTGGGCATCCGCCACGCCCTGTCCGCCCCTTACAGGCCGGCCGGAAACGGACAAGCTGAACGCATGGTCCGATTGACCAAAGAGGCCCTCACCAAAATGGGCCCGGGGGACTGGCAAGAGCGCATAGACAATTTCCTCCTCACCCAGCACATCACGCCACACGCCACCACCCACAAGAGCCCGGCCGAACTGTTGATGGGCAGAAGGTTGAGGTCACCCTTGGACCGGCTGCACCCCCAATACAGCCCGGAAGTGACCGCAACTGCCAGCCGCCCGCTTCGCGCCTTCAGCGACGGAGATTCAATTTTCGCGCTGAATTTCAGCGGCTCTCCTAAATGGCTGAAGGGGAAAATTGCCAGCACAACCGGCCCCAAATCCTACATCGTCGAGTTGGAAGATGGACAGTTCACGAGACGCCACATCGACCAACTCCGAAAAAGGTGGGGGGGAGCACATGAAAACCAGCCTGACGAGGGAGGCCTACAACACCCCGACGAGGTAGGCCTCCAACACCCCGGCGAGGTAGACCTACCACACCCAGACCAGGTAGGCCTACAACATCCCGGCGAGGTAGGCCTGCGACACCCAGACAAGGTAGGCCTACCACGCCCCTGCGAGGCAGAGCAGCACCACCCCGACAAGGTCGGCCCAGCCCACTACCAGATGCTGTCACGTCGGCAGCCCAGCGAGGTAGACCGGGGCCAACCGCACGGGGGATGGCAACACCAACCCAGCCAGGTGGGCACCAGGCACGGCAAGGCCAGGGACCACCAACCCAGCCCGCAGGTAGACCGGGACCTGCCCAGAGGAGGAGCAGCGCACCCCACCAGTTACAGCAGCCTATGCCAGCCCAGCCAGGGAGACTGCAGTTCCAGGCGAGTAGACCGGGACCCAGCCAAGACGGGCACCCCACGACCCACGGGCGAGGGTGGCACACGACTCACCGACGTGGGGGACCCACGCCCATCACAGAAGACAGCCAAGAAACGACACCCCGACCCGGATGGCCCCAGGCACCAACCAACGGTAGACCAGGGACTAGGGGGAAGGGGAAACCGACAACAACCCGGCCAGGGAGACCTGCACCACCCCGGCAGGGGAGACCTCCGCCGCCCCGCAGAGGTAGCGCCGCAACAACACCCCGACCAGGTCGACCACCGCCGACCAGATGAGGTAGACCAACGCCAGCCCAACCGAGGGGACCAACGCCACCCCTGCGAGGTCGGACGGCACAACGACAACAACGCAAGCCAGCACCACCCGAACCGAGCGGAACCACCAACCGAGCGGCAGCAAGCCGGACCGAGACCGAACCACAGCGCCCGGGAGACCAGGGAGGAGCAAGAAATGGACTTACCAAGACTCAGACGCTCTTCCCGGGTCGGAACCGAGCAACCGAGACGAGGCGAGAGATCCACAGGCCAGGAGGAAGACCACCAGGACCAGCCATCCAAGGTCTGCGGTCCGGCCGGAGGCGCTGGGGGTGGCCCCGCTCACTCGACAGCCGAACCGAGCCCGGTTCCGGAGAGGGAACCAAGAGACGAAAGAGCCCCGTCCTTCCAGGTCGGAGACGGAGGAGAAGTGAGACTGCGCAGGTCAGCTAGGGTGCCGAGGCGTCCGGCGTACCTGCGCGATTACGTGACGTTTGTGAACGAGATTGACAGTTCGGACTAAGGGGGGAGGAGTGTTATGTCCTTATAAGGACATCCGCCCTGATTGGCTGCCAGCCATCGGGCGGGAGATTTGAATCCCTGTCAAGGGGCGGTGCGTCTGCCGGGAGCGAATATAAGGAGAGCTCCGGCAGCGCGCCAGCAGTCTTGACTCGTTACTTTGTACCTAATAAAGTTATTAATGTATCGAGCTGGTCCAGTCTTCTTTTCCCTGCGCCGGATCTAACAGTCCACATCTTCTCCCATAATGCACCACAATCTTTACTTTCAGCAGAAAAAAATATATAAAGTGACATTGTGGAAGAAATTTTGCCATCTGATTGTGCAGATCCTGATGAGATTTGCCTATTTTGGCTGTGGGACAGGAAGGCCCCTAAAACAAAAGGCTCCGTTTTATGATGTTCCATGAAGATTATAAGGGCATCAAATGGAAAATAAAAGTCTTAGGGAAATGGGGAAGGGAAAGAAAGGGGAAGGAGAAGTGGGGGGAAAAGGGCAAAAGGAAAAAAGAGAGGAAAAAAACTTCTTCCCAGCACAATAAAATACAAAGTGAAATTGTAGCCTCGGTTTTTATTTCTTTTCTAAGTAAATATTAACCATTTCTATAACAACAACTTAACTTAATCAGTAAATCCCAAAACTCCAGATTTCATTCTTTTCCTGCCTCAAGCACAAAGTCCAGAAGTGGCTTCCAGGTAGAAAAACAGCTGGAAATCTCTTCTTTCCTCTGCTCAAAAAGTTTATTTTGCCATTTCTGCCACATTTTTCATTCCATCACTTTGTCCATCCTGGGGATGGAGGTTTTTTTCCATTTTTGCATATGAGGAATTCTTGCTGCAGTCAGCAGGTCCAGTAATAAAGTCATAAATTTATATTTCAAGTTCCTTGTCCAGGAATCCCGAAAGGAAAACTTCTGGTTTTCAACAGACTCAGAGAGATAAATCACATTTACACCCCATTCGAAAAAGACAAGAATAAAGCTCTGAAGGGAAGAAAAAGACCCGCCTCCCCTCCAAGAGGCAACAGATATGCAGGATCCATAAATCTCACAAACATTTTATATTATGAATGATTCTCCATTCTGGCCGTTTGTTCTTTTTTTCTAGTCTTTGGGAGAGATTTGGGTTCCTGTGAGTTACGCAAAGGCGGCTTAGAGAGATCCTGAATTCCGGATCCTGTTTCAAGAGCTTTGGGGGTCCAGAGGTGGCCTGGGTCCTTTCCAGGGATGGGGGGGCTGGAGGGGTCAAACTCCCCCCTGGCCCAGCACCAGCCTCAGCAGCCCAGAGCCAGGTCCCCCCCAGCAGCTGAAGTCCGCATCTGCCCCACAGTTGTCTATCTGACACAGCCACTCGCACACAGTCAGCCCCAGATTCAGGCAGCCTCTGTGGGGCCTCCCTCCCTCACCTGACCCAGGCAGAACCTCTGGCCCCCTTTCATGCTTCCAACCCCCCAAATATTGGGCTCTTCTCCGAGTTCCCTCTGTCCCCCCCCCACACAGTTTCTTTCTCCAGCCCCCAAGAGCTGCAGAGGCGCTTGGGCTTCGCTTCCCCAGCCTGAAGCTCTGGGCTCCTCCGAAGCGGAACTGAGGACCTGGCCAGGATCCAGCAGGCAACAAGCCTCCATTCTCCCTCTGGGCAGCTCAGGGACTCCCCTCCTCCTCCTCCTCCGCCCCATGGCTGAGTCTGCAGGTGGGGCAGCCACAAGGTCCTCTGCCCCATTGGAGGAGGCTGAAGGGGCCCTTCCTGACTCCCGAGGAGACCCTGGAGAGCCCAGGAAAGAAACCGATGGAGGGTTGGAGAAATGTCACACAAAGGACCCACATTCTCCCCCTTGGGACCCTTTGTGGGGAGACCCTCCCTGCTCTCTGGGGAGGCTCTGACGGAGGAAGGACGGGAGGGAAGAGAGGAAAAGGGGGACCAGCATGGAGGGGGAGGGGCTCAGTTGCAGTTGGGGGGGGAGGACACTGTTCAGAGGAGCTGGAGGAGGGGGATGGGGAGGGGTCTCCCCAGAGAAAGTCTATCCATAGGTGGCTAAACATTGACACCAACTTGAAGGCATGAAACCATCATCAAACAAGCTGATTAGAGGAGTTCTCCGGTCCTTTTCTCCCTCAGTTGAAGCAGATTGAAGAAAGTCCTTGATTTACATCGGTTCATTTAGTGACCATTTGACTTTGGGGTTGGGTGGCTTCCAATGGCTCCATCCTTCTTTTCCCCCTTTTATGTTATCTGAAATGCATGGAAGGTTTTCGTCTTTCTTCTGTTGCTTTTCTAGAGCGGTTCGGTTATTTCTTACCTATCCTGCAATTTCACCTCCTTTTTTTTTACGTCTGTTTCTTATTTATTTATTTATTTCATAAACCGCAAAGAAAAACAGAAACAGGAAATCAGGGGAAGGAAGGAGAAAAAGAGGGGAAAAGAAAGTCTGAGGTTCAAGGGGCAAAAAGGAAAAAAGGCTTTGACTTCCGGCTCTTTTCAGCACAGTAGAAGATTTTTTAAAAAAACAACTTTTTGCTTTTACACCTGAATATGTCAGCAGCCATTTCTAGAAGGACAATTCAATCTAACGGACAAAAGCAAAGTCATTTTAGGTCCGTTTCCTTTGAACACTTTAAATGTGTTCAATTTAACAGCTGGGGAAGGAAAGTCTAGAATGATCCAGAACACCCCTTTGTGGCTGAGGGAGGGAGGGGAGGAGGGCTCCCGCCTGAGGGAATCTGCGCTCTGATTGGTGGTTGTGGGTAGAAAGGGGGCGTTTCCCTTTTTTCCCGCCTTTTTCTTCTGGGCACCTTTGAGAAGGGGACAGATAATAATATGTAATAAGATGAAGTAAAAATTTGTATAAATAGTAAATAATAAGGAAGGATCACTACGAAAGAGCTGTAAAAAGAGTTTGTATATATAAATGTTGTAAGCTGGGGTGTATGTGGGTGTCTCAGCAGGAAAAGGTCCAGGCTGCCATTCTCCTCCTCCCCACAAACTGCCACCTTCAGCCTCCATTTCTCACAGGTTGCAAAGAGGACAAAGAGTCATCAGCTGTTAAATAAAAAATATCCTTTTGCATCGGAGAGCAGGATTAATTCATGAGTGCTGTAGAAAAAGAGATGGGGAAGAAAATCAGAATATAAAGAGACACTTTTACTGTAAATAATATATTCTTCTTCCCTTTCATCCCAGCTGAGCCGCACGATCATCAGAGGCTTTTTTTTTTACTTTTAAAAGCATTTTTTTGGCTGAAGAGGTTGTAGAAAAAATGCTTTTAAAAGTTTTTTTAAAAAAAACCTCTGATGATCGTGCAGCTCAGCTGGGCATTGGGGGGGGGCAGGGATTTTTGCTACTGGTTCTCCGAACCACCTGCTCCCATCGCTACTGGATTGGGAGATCCGGTCCGAACTGGAGCATTTCACCCCTTTTGAAATAGCCACAGGGTGGAATTTTCCTCATGCCTGAATACCCTCAGGAACCCCCCTCCACAGTGACCCTAACAGAATGGGTGGGTTGCTTACAAAATGCGTGGGGGCATTTAAACCTGGGGTGCTCCCTCCCCAAGGGAGGAATGGGAAGGAATGCCCCCCCCTTCCCTTCCCTTTTGCAATTTCCCAAAACATGGAAAAATTCTGGGCAAGATTTTAGCGTTTGTCTGTGCTTTTGTTTTTGATTGCAATACTTTTTCAGATCTCTGTAAAGAAACATTGCCCAAAATCCAAAAAACTGCTTTATCCACAACCAGGAGATATTCTGGCTGTTCACTGCCCTGAGTCCTGTTGGAGAAGGGCGGTATACAAATTAAAACAAATAAAATAAAATAAATAATTGTTCAGGCAAGATTTTTTTTTTAAAAAAAGGAACAATTAAGGAATTTTAAAAGCCACCTATAACTCTTAGGAGAGGTTGAGATGAGGGGGAAGAGGAGAAACTCACCTGCAGGAGGTTGGATGGGAATTGCTGGAAGGAGAAAAAGACCCAATCAGAAATCTTCATGGGCTGGAGGACTCAGCGGGACCCCCTCCCCATCGATAGCCCATAATAGGTTGCAGGATCTTCACTTATAAGCCCCTCCAAGAACAGAAGCTGCCAAAAACATTCCTCAAGGGGCCCCTCTTGGCCACCTGCTAAGCTTGAGGAGAGGCCTCCCCTAGAGGGTCCCCTCCCCACCACCTCTCCTCCAGCCCCCCAGACTCACCTTTCTTGCTCTTCAGGTAGGAGAAGAGCCCCACAGCCAGGAAGGCCACTCCTATCACGGCCCCCATGATCCCCGTCCAGAGTTTGCTCCTGGCAGAGCTGGAGGAACGGGGCTCTGGGGAAGGAGAAGGAGCCTCACCTGAGCAGGAGGATCAGGCCCACCTTCCCCCAGGAGGGTCCATTCCGTCTCCCCCCATGGGGTGGGTTCCTCCCCCTTCTCAGGGCAGGATGGGGTCCACAGACCAGGAGGGAAGAAAGGGGAGGGGAGGGGCTCTTACCCCACTGGACGGTGATGGGGGCCTCCAGGCTGGCGTGCCCCACCTTGCAAGTGTAGACGTCCCCCCGTTGGGGCTGGGTCTCCAACATCACCTGGAGCTGGTAGGTCCAGTCTCCGTTCTGGAGCTCCTCCCCAAAGGCCACGCCCTCCTCCTCCGGCCGCCCGTTCTTCAGCCACTGGACCTCGATCTCCACGGGGTAAAAGCCGGTCGCGGTGCAGAGGAGGATGGTGTTGGGGGAAGAGGGCTCCATCTTGGTGGGGGAGATGGAGATGGTGGGCTTGGCTGGAGGGAAGGAGGAGAAGGAGGCACATGAGAGACACAACAGGAAAGAAATAATGCAGAAGACGGGAAGGACAGACGCAGCACGAGTCGGATGATTCTTGGGATCTCATTGAAAATGAAACCACACTTTTAATTAGGTCTAATACCACAACATTTGTTTGTCTGTTTGTTTAGTAAATTTAGTTATTTATTAAATTTATTTGCCAAAGTGGCCACAACTAACCCAAAATCTTACAGACACTCTCCTAGCCGTGACGGCCACCTGCTCTCCGGGAGTCCAGGAGAATCTCCAGAATTGCCAACTGGGTCTCTGGGACAATGCAGCTCCACCCAGAAGGAAGTTGGTTAAAGTCCCCCATCTTGGGGCTCCCAACACCCAAAGCCCTTTGGCCTTTCCAGGGTTCAGCCGAAGCCCCTAATCCCCCACTCAGCCCCTCCCCCCACAGCCTCCAGGACCCTCGAGGGGGCAGCCTCAGCATCTCCTGGGTCCCCAGAGGTGGAGATGAAACCTTATAACATCAGCAGACGGAGGAGACCTCCAGCCCTGGTGACGGATGGCCTCACCCAGCGGCTTCATGCGGAGGTTATAGAGGAGAGGAGAGAGGACGGAGCCAAATGCCTCTGGGCAGCCCTGAAGGTGATCAAGCAAGTTTGCCAAGAGAAAGAAAGAAAAAGAGAGAGCGAGAAAAGTGGAGAGGAGAGGAGAGGAGAGGAGAGGAGAGGAGAGGAGAGGAGAAGAGAAGAGAGAAGAGAAGAGAAGAGAAGAGAAGAGAAGGGAAGGGAAGAGAAGGGAAGGGAAGGGAAGGGAAGGGAAGGGAAGGGAAGGGAAGGGAAGGGAAGGGAAGGGAAGGGAAGATCTTTGTCCCAATTTTCTTCGGTGTTTCAATCACTTTTCAAAAAGTTTTATTTGGAGAGAGAAAATTTCTTCTTCCACTTTCCCTTTTCTCCCTTTAGGAGCCACAAGATACAGAAATAAACAAAAAATCAGCAGAAGATTTCAGGGGGAAAAAGTGCAAAATGTGATGTGGCTGCAAAACCCCCCAATTTTAGGCAGCCTCAACAGAAAGAGGCATTTTGAAGGACAGGGCAAAGGAGCCCAATGGGGGGGGGGCAGCCCTTTGCTCCCCATAACTGCCAGAATCCCCTGAAGGAAAAGTTTCTCCCCCATTGAAGATGAGAGACCCTGAATCCCCCCTTCAGAGCAGGAAGGGCTAAAGGGGTTTTGGGGGATCTCATGATCCCCAGGGGATCCTTCCTGGGGGGGCTTTGGGGGGATTCAGAGGGAGACCCCCCCCAGACCAGGCTCTGCCTGCACCCAGCCGGCCTCCTTCCCAGCCGCAGGAACCGGCCATTCCTGGGGAAGGAGGTGGGGAGGGGTCCCTCTGACTCCCTCAGGAAAGCTTCTGCCCAGGATGGGGGTGGCAGGGAGGTGGGAAGGGATCCAGAGGGGATCTGGGATCTTGATCTCCTCCTTCAGCAAATGCTCTAGGATGGATTAATGGGGGGGGGTTAGTCTTGATGAGCCCCCCAAGAGAGTTGACAATAGATCCGTTCCATGTCAGAGTCCTTTGCTAAGCATTTTATTTTCTGTTGAGGGATTTTCTTATTAACAGTAAATTCTATAATGCTTAAGAAGAACCCATTTTTAAATGGTTCTTTGTAATTCCAACCTGGGATCTGGTCAGGTTTCCATGCAGACAAATAGCAGCATTTCAGGTGTGAGTTGTTTTCTTTTTTCAGGAAAATCCCATTTGCCTCTTGGGACATTAAAGGCCTTTGTGGAAGTGCTAAAAGAAGGCAGAGGCTTTACAAACTGAAAATGGCCTTTTTTTTAAAACAAGAAATGCAAATTTTGGATGAGAAAAAGTCTTTTAGCAAGAAAATTGAAGGATCAGATTTTAAAGCTGCAATTTGGTATTTTTCCATGTTTATTTTTATAGCCCATCCCAAACCTCCTTATTTACAAGACTGCAGTCTGAAGATTTTGGGGTTCCAATTTGGCCAGATGGGAGTTGCTGGAGATTTTAATTGGATCGGAAAAAGTTTTTTTTTCCCTTTAAATACCTGCCGAGGGAAACAACTTTCTCCCTCGGCCCTTCCAGGAATTCCATTTAATAGACAAATAGAGACCTCTTGATTTAAAACAGCAGGAGGACAAAGTAGATTTTATCTGCTCCACATCATGTCATTCAAGATTTCTTTTTGATATCAAGCTTGATGCCTAATATAATAAAATAGGAGACAGATATAAATCAGAGTTTCTTGTAAAAATCAAATCCAGAAAGCACCCACAGGCAGACTGATTCAGCCGGATTCATTAAGTTCTTTATATACATATATATAATTTTGGGGAGAGTTGAGGGAAGGTTGAGAGCCTCTCTTGGTGGCCAGAGAAAAGCTTTGGCCTCTCGGGGGAAGGAGACGCCCGGATCTCTCCGGAGAGAAAAGTCAGCTCAGAAGTCAAAGAAAAAGGAAGAGAAAATTCCCCCAAAGAGACTCAAGAAACATCCTGTGATTTCAGGTCTCCTAAACTGGAGCCGCACCAACAATTGTCATTAAATACACGGAATTTAATAAATATTCCTGTTCTGTTAATAAAGAACAGGAACCCCTGGAGAATTATTGGCCTCTTGTCTGAAGTATTTCCATGGAAGTAAAAATAATACTTTTGATGAAGTAGAAATTATATGAATCACAATGAAATTCAGGATCACCATTTTGGATTTATAATAAAAATGCATTCTGTTTATGTGGATGAAGCTTGGGAGCAGCTAAAGGTTTTTCACAAACTATCCAGAGATTTTGGTCCTGTCCCTGAACCAGGGAGGGAGGGAGGAAGGAAGGAAGGAGGGGAGGGAGGAAAAGAGGAGGGGAGGATGGGCTTTGGAGTCTTTGGGCAGCTGATGAAGCTCCTTTCCCTGAAGGGAAAATCCCCCCAGAGACCCCCAAAAGGAGGGAGGAGGGAGGGAGGCCCTGAGAGGCCCACAAAAGAGACACACTCACAACACCAACACAATTGGCACTTGGGGCACTTTCGGAGGTTATGAAAAAATCACTAGATAAATGAATAAAAGTGGTGAAATCTCTATGTTAAATATTATTGGAATGAGAATTATTTCAAATATTATACCAGATGTTAATAATGTTGTGCTGTTTGTCCAGAAACAAATTAAATAGCTGAATATTATTATCTCCATGAAAATATCCTAGTAAAAACATTTCCAAATGCATCTTATGTGGCAGCTGAAAATCCTCCCAGGTTGGCAGGGAAGAATTTAGGAGTGAAAATGAGTTTTGCCTCCAGACTGAATATGTCGTAAGTGTGAAAAAGGGTCATAAGTCATTTTTTTTCACTGCTGTTGTAACTTTCAACAGTCACTAAACGAACGGTTGTTAAGTGGAGGAGTGCCTGCACTGAGCAGGAGAGAGAGAGAGAGAGAGACCTGGCTGGATCCTCCCCCACCCCAAAAAACCATATCTGGATTCCAGGCAGGAGGAGAGTTTGGAGCCTGGGAAGAAGATTTTGTCCATCTGAGAGTGCAGAATAAATAAATGAGGAGCAAAACCTCCGTCCGGGAGGATCCCAAGGAATGAAATCAAATGAAAGGGGGATCCAGGTGTCCCCCTCCCAGGGAAGAGCCCCCCCTCCCTCCCTCCGTCCCGGACTCACTTCTCCGACCAACCAGGCGCTCCTCCCTCTTGGCCGCCTGGTAGCTGTACACCCCGTAGTTGTACCGGCAGAAGCGATCCACTTGGGCCTTCCGGAACTGCAGATCGACCTCATCCCTGTTCCACTTGTCCGCATCCACCTTCCCAAACTCCGTGACGGCCACGAACTTCCCGAGGTCGCTGTCGAAGCGCACGAACTCCTGACGGTTGTAGATGTAGCTCTGCAGGAACCTCACCCGCTGCGTCCCGTTGAGGAAGCGGCACTCGGACTTCCACTGAAGGAAATGGGCTGCGAGGGGGAGGAAGAAAGCCGTCAGGAGGGACTCCATGGCCCATCGTTCCCAGCCGCTGGGAGAGGAGGGGGGTCTACGCGGGAAGGGGGAATTGCCGGAGTCCTTCCGAGAGACTGGCGGAAGACGCCCCCTGGAGGAGGGAAGGGGAACTCTCTCAGTCCCAGAGAGGAAGGGAGGCTTCCTGGGGGGTCTGGAGGGGGGAGGGGAGAAAGAGGGGGAGGGGTGGGAAAAGGCAGGCAGAAGCTCAACCGGTCCAGCGATCCCGTTCAGTCTCTGCAGGGAAGGTTGGATCTCAAGGGGCAGGAAGGATGGGGGGGGGCTGGAGGGAAAGTAGCTTCCATCCCCCCCACTCTCTCTTCCTTTGGGAGGGGATCTGGGGAGGGGCCACAATGAGGACATCTAGACCGACTCTCCTGGGGTCTCCCAGCCCTTCAACCCCCACCTTCCCTCCGTCTCTCCCCCCCTTTTCTTCTTCCCCCGAATCTTCAGCCCAGCTCCCTCCCTTTGGGGGACTCCTGATTCCTCTCCCCCTCCCCAAAAAGACCCTGCAGTGCAGCCCCCCCCAAAAAGCCTCTCAAAGGGAGGGTCTCCCGCCCCCAATATCCTCCTTCCTCACTTCCCCCTCCCCTGCAGGGGGATTATGGGGGTTCTTGGTCTCCTCCCCAAATTCAGGGTCTCCCCAGAAGGGCCCGAAGCCCCCCTCTTGCCTGACCTTCACAGCCTCCAATCTGAGATTGAGTAGAAAAAGTGAAGTTTCTGAAGAAGGAAAAAGACTTTTGCTCAAATGCCTCTTTTCCCTTCTGGGGATTCAGGGCTGAAAATGCCTCAGTTTCCCTCTTTCGCTTTTCCTCCCTTCCTCTTTCCCTGCAGCCCCCTCCCACCCAGGCACAGGACAGGCTGCGACCCCCACCTGGGCTACATGGGGGAAGGGTTAGGATTAGGGTCCCTCCCCGTCCTCCTGGGGGGGGGCTGTGGGGAGGAAGGGGGAGGAGACCACGCAGAGATCGAGGCTGCTGGAGGCTTCCTTCCCCCTTCCCAGCCCCCTCCTCCCCCGCCCAGCCCCCTCCTTACCGGGGGTCTCCTCCCCCCCTTCGCTCCCGGGGATCCGGGCCAGCGCCCCCAGCAGCAGCATCAGGGGGAGCCCAGCCAAAGCCATGGAGGCTCCCCACAAGCGCCCCAAAGGGGGGAGAAAGACGCTCCCAGCCCCAGAGGAGGAATCCGAGGGTCTGGAGGGGGGGAGGAGTTTTCCTCGGACTTCGGAAGAGGGACAGTCCACAGAGAGCAGGAGGACCAATGGGAATCCTCCCTTCTGCAGCGTCATCGGTCTCCGGGCAGAGCCTCCCTCGACTTCGCCCGATGCAGGAGAGAGTTCCGCGCAGAGAGAGAAGCGGAGAAAGTGGGGGAGGGGATCCCTTCAGTCTTGGGGGGCTGCAATCTGGGGGGTCTTTCATGCCAGCTCCGGAGGAGAATCTCCTCTTCCTTTTGCCCCCCCCAATTATCCTCCAATCTCCAATCTAGTCTCTGTTTTTATTTCTTCTGTAAGTAAATATTAATCATTTCTATACCAACAACTTCACTTAATCAATAAATCCCAGAAGTCCAGATTTCATTTTTTTCTGCCCAAAGCCCAGAAGGGGCTTCCAGGTAGAAAAACAGCTGGAAATCTCTTCTTTCAAAAAGTTTATTTCTCCATCTCTGCCCACTTTTTCATTCCATCCCTTCCTCCATCCTGGAGGTTTCTTTCCATGGAAGGAATTCTTGCTGCCGTCAGCATGTCCAGTAATAGAGACTCTGGACTCTGCAGGGGGCGGGGATGAGCTGGTGACTGTGGACACACACACACAAACACACACACACGCACACACGCACACTGACCCCTCCCCACATTTCCTGGCCCCCAGGTGAAACCCCCAGGGAAGCCTCTGACCTTTGACCCCCTTCCTTCCTGGCACAGGGGCTGCCGGAGGGGAGGTCTGACCGCCAGCGCTGTGGGGTTTAGGCCGGTTTGGGTTCCAGAATGGCTGCTGTTGAGCTCAATGGGGGGGGGGGGGTGAATCAGAAGGGGGGGGGAGAATCTCCCCCTGAAGGACTGCTGGAGCGGAGCCTGTCGGGGGTTCAGCCCAGAGTCTGGAGGGTCTCCGGCTGCTTCCTCTTTTAATGTAAATTTTAATTTGTTCTTAACTTGGGGTTTTAAATTTGTCTTGGGCTAAATTGATTTAATTCGATTTTACTTCTGCTCTTATATTTTTGTATTCTATGTGTTTTATCTTGTGCCTGTTCACTGCCCTGAGTCCTTCGGGAGTAGGGCAGTATATAAATCAAATAAAATGAAAATGAAAAATGAAATGGCCAGTCCCAGGCTTTATTCCCCCTCCCCCCACAAGCAGGAGGGGGTGGGGGGGTGGAAGGCTGGGGGGGGGAGAGCCGATGGGGAGACTCAAAGGCTGGAAGGGACCTTAGAGATCTTCTAGTCCAACCCCGTGGCATCCAGGGATGCAGCCCCCCCTCCTCCCCGCACAATTCCAGGTGGGGGGCTGCTCCATTGATTCATTGGTTCTCAGGGTCAGGAAATCCCTCCTGATCCCTTCCAGGTCGGATCTCCCTTGGAGGCTTTGGAGGATCCCATTTTCCCTTCCAGGCTGATCGACCTTCTCAGGGCTTCGGCTTCTGTCAGTTGAGGGGTGATTCCTGGAGACGCTGCCCCACTCCGGGATCTGCTTGTGAGATCCCAAGTGAGGGAGGGAGATCCCAAGGGCAGGAGTGGGACTCCAGTCGGTCTTCCCCTCCAGGAAGGGTCCCAAGTGGAGTTTCCCCCCACCCAGAGCCCAGCCAAGACCCCCCCGTCCCCCCTTCTCTTCCGGCCCAAGCCCAGAGTTCAGGGAGGTCCCCCGTCTGAGCAGCGGCTCTTCCTCCGTCCCCCCCCCCAATTCTCAGCCAAAGGGCCCTCAAGGCACTTTTTCCTCCCTGGAAATTTTGAGGGTGTTTTTCTCCTTAAGTCCCTCCAACTTTTGTAGGTGTGTTCATAAAAAACGTCTTTTGAAGAGAAATATCGTTTCCAAATAAATGCACCTTTTCCCTCCTTTCCAAATCTCTGCCGTGATTTGAAATAAACCTTTAAGCTCCATAAATCTCACAAACATTTTATATTACGAAGGAGCAGATTCTCCTTTCCTCCCTTTTGTTCTTTGCCAGGGAACTCAACGTTTTGCCTGCAAGGATCCTGAGAGAAAAGGGGATTTTAGGGGGAAAGGAATCAGTCCTGGGACTCCCAAGTCCTAAGAATCAGCCTCTGAGATGAATTTAGTTCTTCTGGAGGGGAGTTGGAGGAAACATTTTCCCAAAAGAAGGAGAAGAAAATCCATATCCACGGATAGGATGTGTCAGAGGATCTGAGTGGATTTTCTTCCTTGGAGGGACAGTATATTAAACTGAAGAATAAATTTATAATTTATAGAATAACCTGGAATTTTAATAGAAATCCTGGGGACTTCAGGGATCCTATTTCCTCCACTATAGGATTACAGCCTTTTCACCATCACAGTCTGGAAATCTCCCCCCCCCAAACTATCCCAAAAGGAAACCTTCTGTTTCTTCTTCTCCTCTTTCACTTCATCCATAGAAAACATTTTTTTCTAGTCTTTGGGGGAGATTCAGGTTCCTGTGAGTTACGCAAAGGCGGCTTAGAGAGATCCTGAATTCCGGATCCTGTTTCAAGAGCTTTGGGGGTCCAGAGGTGGCCTGGGTCCTTTCCAGGGATGGGGGGGCTGGAGGGGTCAAACTCCCCCCTGGCCCAGCACCAGCCTCAGCAGCCCAGAGCCAGGTCCCCCCCAGCATCTGCCCCACAGTTGTGTATCTGACACAGCCACTCACACACAGTCAGCCCCAGATCCAGGCAGCCTCTGTGGGGCCTCCACCCCTCACCTGACCCAGGCAGAACCTCTGGGCCCCTTTCATGCTTCCAACCCCCCAAATATTGTGCTCTTCTCCGAGTTCTCTCTTCCACACACACACACACACACACACACACACACACACACACACACACCCAGAGCAGCCCTTCCTTCTCCATCCCCCAAGAGCT
Organism: Pantherophis guttatus; assembly: GCF_059756535.1. NCBI lineage: Eukaryota > Metazoa > Chordata > Lepidosauria > Squamata > Colubridae > Pantherophis > Pantherophis guttatus. The sequence continues at coordinate 291,509,753 of NC_142064.1, forward strand.
GCAGAGGCGCTTGGGCTTCGCTTCCCCAGCCTGAAGCTTTGGGCTCCTCCGAAGCGGAACTGAGGAACCGGCCAGGATCCAGCAGGCAACAAGCCTCCATTCTTCCTCAGGGCAGCTCAGGGACTCCCCTCCTCCTCCTCCTCCTCCGCCCCATGGCTGAGCCTGCAGATGGGGCAGCCACAAGGTCCTCTGCCCCATTGGAGGCGGCTGAAGGGGCCCTTCCTGACCCCCGAGGAGACCCTGGAGAGCCCAGGAAAGAAACCGATGGAGGGTTGGAGAAATGTCACTCAAAGGACCCACATTCTCCCCCTTGGGACCCTTTGTGGGGAGACCCTCCCTGCTCTCTGGGGAGGCTCTGACGGAGGAAGGAAGGGAGGGAAGAGGGGAAAAGGGGACCAGCATGGAGGGGGAGGGGCTCAGTTGCAATGAGGGGGGGGAGGACACTGTTCAGAGGACCTGGAGGAGGGGGATGGGGAGGGGTCTCCCCAGAGAAAGTCTATCCATGGGTGGCTAAGCATCGACACCAACTTGAAGGCATGAAACCATCATCAAACAAGCTGATTAGAGGAGTTCTCCAGTCCTTTTCTCCCTCCGTTGAAGCAGATTGAGGAAAGTAGTCCTTGACTTACATCGGTTCATTTAGTGACCGTTTGACTTTGGGGTTGGGTGGCTTCCAATATACCCCCATGGCTCCATCCTTCTTTTCCCCCTTTTATATTATCTGAAATGCATGGAAGGTTTTCGTCTTTCTTCTGTTGCTTTTCTAGAGCGGTTTGGTTATTTCTTACCTATCCTGCAATTTCACCTCCTCTTTTTTTAGCTCTGTTTCTTATTCATTTATTTATTTCATAAACCGCAAAGAAAGACAGAAATAGGAAATCAGGGGAAGGAAGGAGAAAAAGAGGGGAAAAGAAAGTCTGAGGTTCAAGGGGCAAAAGGGAAAAAAGGCTTTGACTTCCGGCTCTTTTTAGCACAGTAGAAGATTTAAAAAAAAACATTCCCGCCTCAACTTTTTGCTTTTACACCTTAATATGTCAGCAGCCATTTCTAGAAGGACAATTCAATCTAACGGACAAAAGCAAAGTCATTTTAGGTCCGTTTCCTTTGAACACTTTAAATGTGTTCAATTTAACAGCTGGGGAAGGAAAGTCTAGAATGATCCAGAACACCCCTTTGTGGCTGAGGGAGGGAGGGAGGGAGGGAGGGCTCCCGCCTGAGGAAATCTGCACTGTGATTGGTTGCTGTGGGTGGAAAGGGGGCGTTTCCCTTTTTTCCCGCCATTTTCTTCTAGGCGCCTTTGAGAAGGAGACAGATAATAATATGGAATAAGATGAAGTAAAAATTTGTATAAATAGTAAACAATAAGGAAGGATCACTACGAAAGAGCTGTAAAAAGAGTTTGTATATATAAATGTTGTATGTTTTGTTTTAATGTTTCATAATAAAAATTATTTTTTTAAAAAAGAAAAGAGCGCTGAGCTGTGGAGAGCGGGAAACTCCAGAGCGGAAGGAGGCTGAGGAGCGGCAGGGCCGGGATCGGAGTCAGCCGCGGGGAAAGGGAGGGAGCTGTGTGGTGCCGCTTCCCCCTACAAGCGCAGCGTCCGCCTGCCCTTCTCTCGGCAAGGAAACTTCCCAGCCGCTCGCTTCGAAGTAGCCGAGCCTTTCCTGTGGAAGAGAAGCAGGCGGCCCCGGGACTCATGATTGGCGGCCTCTGCATGGAGCTTTTGGCCGCCTCTCCCCAGAGCTCTGGGGTATAGCAGCTGCCTGCTCCTCCCTCTCCACCTCCCACCCGCCCTCAGCCCCACCCCAAAGTTTGGGAAGCACCGGGGACAGTTTGTGCCCTGTGCTCGGGGCAGGAAAGCTCATGGCGAGCAGGCCAACTGGCTCCTTCCCCAGAGAAGGGAGGGCGGCATGCAGCGGAAGTGCTCTCGGCCCCAACAGGGAAGCTCTGAATGCGTGGCTTGCTTGGGCTCCTCTCTGCTGGGAGCCGCAGGCTGCACGGGGAAGGGTAGGAGCGACTGGTCGGTTCAGGCGCACGGGGGAGCATTTGCTGGCTGGGCAGCGGCTGCCCCGCCCGCTGTTCCTTCCCTGGTGTTGCCTTGAGCTCTGGACAGCATCCAGCATGGCCATTCACGCTGGCAAAGGTTAGTGCAACCCTCTCCCGCCACTTCCAAGGGAGCATGACTGCTTTCCAGCCGGCGCGCCTCTTACCGCTTACCGCGCTCTCCTCCGGTCTTCCTGGAGGCAGCTCGCTTCTCCTTCTCCTGGCTGAGAGGGGTGAGAGGGCCCGCCGGAACCCAGAAGAAGAAAAGGAGCAGAGCTGCCTGCTAGGCTGGGGCTTCCCTTCCTCTCTGCGGCAGCCCATGTGGATCCCAGGCAGTGCAGCTTCGGGGCCTTTCCTCGCAGTGTCGATCACAAGGTAGGCAGACAGGCGAGCGGGTACAGGGGAGCGACTGGGGCAGTGATCCTGGCTGGCAAAGGGGTGGATGTCCTGGGGAACGTATGTGCACCGGCCAGCTAGTCTTCTGTTTACTGGCACGCATGCGTGCGTGACAATCAGGATGATGCACATGCGTGTGCCAGAAACCCAGAAGAGGAATGGGCGACGCCTTGCATGCCAGGTGAAATGGCTCTGTGTGCCACTTCCAGCACACGTGCCATAGGTTTGCCATCACGGACCTATACCGAATCTGAGCCCGAAGAGAGAGGGAGGGAGCCGTTGGGTGCCAAAATGGGGCAGGACCCTCCAGTTGTGAAGGAGAGAAATAGCTGAAATGGCTGGGTGAATGGAGGGGAGTCTCGGATGCCCCCCAATGGCTCCCCACAAACGCTCAGGGAGGACCGTGCCTGCTGCCATTCTGCTCCTCCAAAGGGGGCTTGAGGGGAAGCAGAGCAAGGGGGCCTCTGAGCAGAAAGGGGGGTCCTGCCCCTTCACCTCCCTGGATCTGCCCACCCTCCTCCTGAACCAGTTCTGGCTTCGGACCAAAAGCAGCCGGGATGGTGGATCCAGAGGCAGCGGAGGGAGGAGCCTCCTGCGGGGGCAGCAAAAAGGAAGAGGAAGAGGAAGAGGAAGGGAGGATTCCAGGGTTTTCTTACATCTGAAGTTTATTCTTTCATAGCAAAGCGAAGGGAAGGGAAGTGAGTGGGAGGAAGAACAATGTAGATGAAGCTGCTCTGGGTTCAAAGCCAGGAGAGTTGAGGGGTCTGGAGTGACAGGTCCACCTAGCATCCCTGGGGACAGTCTAGATGGTCTCCACCCCTCCCTCACAAGGAATAGAGGCCCTGAAAGGAAGCTGGGGTCTATGTGTGTCTCAGCAGGAGAAGGTCCAGGCTGCCATTCTCCTCCTCCCCCCAAACTGCCACCTTCAGCCTCCATTTCTCACAGGTTGCAAACAGGACAAAGAGTCATCAGTTGTTAAAGAAAAAATATGCTTTTGCATCGGAGAGCAGGATTAATTCATGAGTGCTGTAGAAAAAGAGATGGGGAAGAAAATCAGAATATAAAGAGACACTTTTACTGTAAATAATATATTCTTCTTCCCTTTCATCCCCCACCCCCAAGGCAGACCCACACTGCAGGGGGGTGGTTGACAGGCAGGGACACATAGAGAGAGAATCCGCCCATTTCAGGGAGGAAAAGGCTGGGATGCTTCATAGGAAGAGAGAAGACGGGGCTACGATGGGGGTGGCAGCAAAGGGGGGAGCCTGGGCTCACTTGGCCAGAAATTGTGGGAATTCTCACAAGGAGAAGGGGGGTCAGGAAGAAGAGCCTGTCCAGGTTCCAACTAATGAACCCAAAGGAGTCTGTATGGGGTGCCAAGAAGGATCATCTGGGAAGGGGGGGGTGGGGGTTTCCAATTCACAGGAAAGTCTTGGAGGGAGTTCATTCAGATGATAAGGTCATCTCAAGGACTTAGCTCCACCTTCCATCCGAGTAGGGACAGAGCTCCAGCAAGAGCTAATGCAATGACAGAACTATACCTGAGATGATTGGTGGGTTGTCCCCGGTTCGGACCGGTTCGCAAGAACCGGTAGTAAAACTTTCAGGAGGCCCCACCCACCGCCCCAGATGTCGTCATCGGCAATCTGCACATGCGCAGAAGCAAGGCGTACATGTGAGCGAAGCAAGCGCGCGCACGCAATCCCGTTGCAAACCGATAGTAAAGATAAGTAGAACCCTCCCCTGCCTGAGATGCTGTGTTAATTATCAGCAATTTAGCTGGGCAAAACCTCCTGCCGTTTGCTGAAGTGGCCTCCAATACCCCAGTGTAGAGGTGGGATTCACTTACCTTCCCTACCAGACTGCAAATGTGAGTGTGCTCAAGCACTCGCTTCGCTCACATGTGCCACCTCTGCGCATGCACACGGCCTTCTGCACATGTGCAGTAGTCGCGCATTACGTCTGGGAGGGTGGGCAGAGCCTCCCACAGTCACCGCTAGACAGAACCGGCCGAATCCCACCACTGCCGCAGTGCATAGTAGCATGGGACTCACCCCTTTTGAAATAGCCGCAGGGGTGGAATTTGTCCCCATGGCTGAATACCCTCAGGAACCCCCCTCCACAGTGAGCCTAACAGAATGGGTGGGTTGCTTACAAAATGCGTGTGGGAATATAAACCTGGGGTGCTCCCTCCCCAAGGGGGGGATGGGAAGGAATGGCCCCCTCCTTCCCTTCCCTTCCCTTTGGCAATTTCCCAAAACGTGGAAAAATTCTGAAAAAATTCTTCAGGAAGTGAGGGGAGCCGAATGTCAAGTGGCAAATCATCCCTGGCCTGCTCTCGAGTTGCCGTAAGCAAGGGGGATGAGAAACCGATGAAACGGCATGGCAGCCAAAGACAGATGCACATTCCAGACTTATCTCTCTCAAGGCTGCATCCCAGGGTTACCCACAGCGGTTGGAGGGGAGTGATCTCTACAACCCGCAAAATTGCTCTGTTGGCAGATGTGATTGATGACACACCCTTGGGAGAGGGGGGAAGCAGGGTCATGATTGGGGCGTAAATTATGTAGGGTCAGAGCTGTCTTCACTTGGGAACGTGCGGACATGAAGCTCCTAATAAATAACTGGATTTCTTTGGAAGCTTGGCTCGAGGCTCATGATTTAATGAGGGCATCCGTCAGAACCCTGACACTCTCCTCTTTTGCAATTCCCCAATACTTGGAAAAATTCTGGGCAAGATTTTAGCGTTTGTGTGTGTGCTTTTGTTTTTGATTGCAATACTTTTTCAGGTCTCTGTAAGGAAAAGCTGCCCAAAATCCAAAAATTGTTTTTTTTTTTTAAAAGGAACAATTAATGAATTAAAAAAAACCACCTATAACTCTTAAGAGAGGTTGAGATGAGGGGGAAGAGGAGAAACTCACCTGCAGGAGGTTGGATGGGAATTGCTGGAAGGAGAAAAAGACCCAATCAGGACCCTTCATGGGCTGGAGGACTCAGGGGGTCCCCTCCCCATTGATAGCCCATAATAGGTTGTGTGATCTTCACTTATAGCCCCTCAAATAAATGAAGCTGCCAAAAATATTCCTCAAGGAGCCCCTCTTGGCCACCTGCTAAGCTTGATGAGAGGCCTCCCCTAGAGGGTCCCCTCCCCACAACCTCCCCTCCAGCCCCCCAGACTCACCTTTCTTGCTCTTCAGATAGGAGAAGAGCCCCACAGCCAGGAAGGCCACTCCTATCACGGCCCCCATGATCCCCGTCCAGAGCTTGCTCCTGGCAGAGCTGGAGGAACGGGGCTCTGGGGAAGGAGAAGGAGCCTCACCTGAGCAGGAGGATCAGGCCCACCTTTCCCCAGGAGGCTCCATTCCTGCTCCCCCCACAGGGAGGGTCTTTCTCCCATCTCAGGGCAGGATGGGGTTCCCAAACCAGGAGGAGAGGGAGGGGAGGGGCTTACCCCACTGGATGGTGATGGGGGCGTCCAGGCTGGCATGCTCCACCTTGCAAGTGTAGACATCCCCCCGTTGGGGCTGGGTCTCCAACATCACCTGGAGCTGGTAGGTCCAGTCGCCATTCTGGAGCTCCTCCCCAAAGGCCACGCCCTCCTCCTCCGGCTGCCCGTTCTTCAGCCACTGGACCTCGATCTCCATGGGGTAAAAGCCGGTCGCAGTGCAGAGGAGGATGGTGTTGGGGGAAGAGGGCTCCATCTTGGTGGGGGAGATGGAGACGGTGGGCTTGGCTGGAGGGAAGGAGGAGAAGGAGCCACATGAGAGACACAACAGGAAAGAAACGACGCAGAAGAAGGGAAGGATGGATGCAGCACGAGTCGGATGATTCTTGGGATCTCATTGAAAATGAAACCAGATTTTTAATTAGGTCTAATACCACAACATTTGTTTGTTTTTTTGTTTAGTAAACTTAGTTATTTATTAAATTTATTTGCCAAAGTGGCCACAACTAACCCAAAGTCTTACAGACTCTCTCCTAGCCGTGACTGCCACCTGCTCTCCGGGAGTCCAGGAGAATCTCCAGAATTGCCAACTGGGTCTCTGGGACAATGCAGCTCGGCATCCTGTGATTTCAGGTCTCCTCAACTGGAGCCGGATCAACAATTTGCTCTAAATACATGGAATATTTATTCAAAGAACAGGAACCCCTGGAGAATTATTGGCCTCTTGTCTGAAGTATTTTCATGGAAGTAAAAATAATACTTTAGATGAAGAAGAAATTATATGAATCACAATGAAATTCAGGATCACCATTTTGGATTTATAATGAAAATGCATTCTACTATGTGGATAAAGCTTGTGAGCAGCTAAAGGTTTTTCACAAACCATCCAGAGATTTTGGTCCTGTCCCTGTGATTGGGAAAGGCCTCACATACTTTGGTCCGAGCTTTTTTGATTTCTGGGAGGTCTGTAAATATTTGGTGGAAAGATAAACCATATCACCCACTTTGTAAACGTGTGCCGGGCACCTCTTTTTGTCAGCTTGGGCTTTATGTGCTCGGTGTGCGTCATCTAAAGCTTTTCGAGTTACTGCCCAAGTACCCCGTAGTTGTTCGATCCACTCAGTTAAAGAGGGGTTCTGTGGGTTATCCTGTGGTAGCTCTGGGATTGGCACAAACTCTTGGCCAGAGGCCACCTTAAATGGAGTGAAACGGTGCTGCTATGTATGGAGTTATTATACGCCACCTCCGCAAATGGCAATAAGTCCACCCAGTTATCTTGCTGGTAATTTATGTAATATTGCTTAACGCATTGTAAGCCGCCCTGAGTCTCCGGAGAAGGGCGGCATATAAATCAAATTTAAATAAAAATAAAATAAATAAATAAATCTTAGGTACTGTTCTAACACGGCATTGGTTCTCTCACAAGCCCCATTTGTCTGGGGGTGGTGGGTGGAGCTTAACCTCTGGGCTGAGCCTATTAACTTTAAAAACTCCTTCCAAAAGTTGGAGGTAAATTGCACACCCCTGTCCGAGATTATACATTTTGGAGCCCCATGTAATGGATAAACATGTTGAATAAACAATTTTGCAAGGGTTTTAGTTGAAGGGATTTTAGAACAAGGGATGAAATGCACTTGTTTGGAAAACAGGTCTGTTACCGCCCGGTACAGCCTTCACTTTCTGGTAGGTCCACAATAAAATCCATGGATATTTCTTTCCAAGGGGCATTCGGCCTTGCCACTCTCTGAAGTGAACCGGGCGGTTTCCCCGGAGGTCTCTTAGCTGAGGCACACACCAGACAACTAGCTACATATGCCTCTATGTCCTTTTTGAGTGCAGGCCACCAGAATTGTCTTTTAACGAGATGTAGAGTTTTAACAAATCCAAAGTGTCCCGCCATCTTGGTGTCATGAGCATGCTGCAACACCGCTACTCTTAAACTGGCAGGAACATACAATTTGGTCCCAATCCAAGCTAGTCCATCACGGAGTGTACATTCATTTGAGTGGGTTCGAAACCACCCGTCAGTCTTTAGAGCTTCTTGTAGTTTCTGAAGCAAATTGCCCGAGAGGGCTGGATCGGCCCTCGTCTGTGCTCTTGTAGTTACTGGTGCTGCTAGTTGTGTCACAGGTATGATAGGCCAAACCACTTCCTCCTTGGTACTGTTGTATTGAGGCAATCTGGACAGTGCATCCGCCATGAAGTTCTTTCCACCAGGAAGGTAGCGTAAAGTGAAATTAAAATGGTTGAAGTATTGAGCCCAGCGAGCTTGCTTTGGTGACAGCTTACGTGTTTTCAAAGCCTCCAAATTTTTATGGTCAATCCAAACTTCAAAAGGATGCTTAGCTCCTTCAAGAAATTGTCTCCACGTTAACAATGCCCATCGCACCGCAAAAGCTTCCTTCTCCCATATGGCCCATCTCCTTGCGGTCTCTGACAATTTGCAGGACATATAGGCACAGGGTTGTAATTTCCCTTCTGCATTCTTCTGCAGAAGTACTGCTCCCACTGCCACGTTGCTCGTGTCTGCCTGTACTACAAAAGGCTCTTCCATGTCTGGATGTTTGAGGACTGGTTCAGCAGCAAACAACCGTTTCAACTTTTTGAATGCCTCCTGACAGTCCATAGTCCATTCAAGGACTCATGAGGGCTTTGGTCTTACTTCACCTTTTGTTTTCAGAAGATTTGTTATTGGCAGCGCAATTTTGGCGAACGAGGGGATAAACTGTCTATAGAAGTTAGCAAATCCAAGGAAACTTTGTAGTTGTTTGTGGGTGCGTGGCGCAGCCCATTCCAATACTGCCCGAACTTTTCCAGGGTCCATCTCTATCTCCTCATGCGATATGCGATATCTAAGATAGTCAATTTTGCTTTGGTGGAACTTGCATTTAGAGAGCTTGGCATATAGTTCAGCAGCCCTGAGTTTTTTCAGGACAGTTCGCACCAATTTCACATGGTTGTCCATGCTCTCAGAGTAGATAAGAATGTCATCCAAGTAAACCAGCACCCCCTTATACAGGTGCTCATGCAGTACTTCGTTAATTAATTGCATGAACACCGCAGGGGCTCCTTGTAGTCCAAAAGGGAGCACTCAAAACTGGATACACCCCAGTGGGCAGTTAAATGCGGTTTTCCATTCATCCCCCTCCTTAATTGTCACTCTGTAGTATGCCTCTCGTAAGTCCAGTTTGGTGAAAATTTTCCCCTTTCCTAGATGTGCTAGCATGTCCTTCATGAGCGGCAGGGGGTAAACGTTTTCCACGCAAATAGCATTGATATTCCTATAAGCAACCACCAAACGAAAGGAGCCATCTTTTTTTCTCGGAACATTACAGGCGCCGCCTCCCTTGGTCTGGCTGGTTGGATAAAACCCCGTTCTAGGTTTTTATCAATGAAGTTTCGCAATTCCCCTAGTTCTTGAGGGGTCATGGGGTAGAACTTTGGCTTAGGGAGCTTCACCCCAGGGAGTATTTCAATGGTACTGTTCGTAGCTCTGTGGGGGGGCAGCACATCCGAGGCCTTTTGACTAAAAACTTCTCGGAGATCCCAATACTCCTTTGGAATCTTTTCCTCCCCTTCGATGTGGCCTATTGCCACTTCCGCCCTTTTGTGTTCTACTCTGTCCTCCAGGGGGCTTTCTTCCCTCTCTAGTCTCGGTTTTCCGGTGCGAATGTGCAAAACCCTCATTTTCCAGTTAACCCGTGGATTCCATCTACGGAGCCAGGGCAGTCCAAGTATGAGGGGTCGTTCCATGCTAGGGGCCACAATAAACCTGAGGGTCTCTACATGATCCCCCAATTGCATTTCAATGGGTTCAGTCACAAAGCTGGCTGGGCCCCCTCCTGCAATTGATCCGTCCAGTTGACAGAACGCCATGGGCCTTTTTAATGTTTTTAGCCTCAGGCCCATTTTCTCCACGATTTTTGGGCTGATTATTCACCTGGTGCACCCAGAGTCTAATAGGGCTAACATCTGCGCATGTGCCCCTGTAGATGGCACCCTTATTTCTATGGGGATGAGCATGGGGCCCTCAGTGTGACTCACCAGATCATCGGAGTCAGAGTCGGAGTCCGTCCCGCTGTCGTCCACGGTGGTCGGAGTTCCCAACTCACCCTGGTTTCGGGGAGCGAACTCAACGACTTCTCCTTTCAGTGCGGTTTCGTGAGTTTTTGCGGGTGCTTTGTCAGCCTTCTTTAGTCCCAAGCCGGTAGATTTTGGCACTGGCTTGGAGAAACATTCGGTGGCCCGATGGCCTTCCTTTCCACATTTGAAACACGTGAAGGGCTTCGATTTTGGTTTGAATTCCGCTCTCTCCGCGCCCGCCTTTGGCGCTCCTTTGCAGTATAAGGGGGATGACGGGTCCCCTGCACGGCCCCCTCGGAGTCGGCTTCGGGCCAGCTCAATTTCCACATCCTCAGCTACTACGTACCAACTCTGCAAGTCTTCGGGGACCCCCCGTGCTCTACAGTCTTTGTATATGTCTTCATTCAGTCCGTCCTTGAAACTCTCCAGTAGGGCCGCTTCTGACCACCCTGTCATGTAGGGTGCCAGTTTGCGAAATTCTTGGGTGTATTTTGGGTGTATCTCTGGCCTTGCTGGATACCCTTCATTCTGAGTCTCGCTTTCCGCTCAGCTAGGTGGTCTTCAAACCGCCTCCTAAGAGACCCCATGAACAGGTTGTAATTCCTCAGCAAGGGAGAGTTATTATTGTGGAGGACCACCATCCATTCAGGTGCTACTCCCTCTAAGACATTTGTGACGCATCTCACTCGTGCCACATCTGATAAGAGGAAGAGAGGGAGGGGCTTCTGGCTGGGAAGAGGGAGGGAGACGGGAGGTTCCTGAATAGGATAGAAATGAATCAGGAATAGAGAGAAATATATGTATATATAGGGAGTCCTCGACAGGATCACAATTGAGCCCAACCTTTCTGTTGCTAAGTGAGACGTTTGTTCAATGAATGTTGCCCCATGTTACGACCTTTCTTGCCACAGTCGTTAAGTGAATCACTGCAGTTGTTAAATGAGTAACAGGGCTGTTAAGTGAATCTGGCTTCCCCACGGACTTTGCTTATGGGAAGGTCGCTAAAGGGGATCACATGACTCTGGGATGCTGTGACCGTCACAAGTACGAGTCCATTGCCAAGCATCTGGATTTTGACCACGTGACCCTGGGGAGGCTGCAACGGTCGTAAGTGTGAAAAAGGGTCATAAGTCATTTGTTTTCACTGCGGTTGTAATTTTCAACGGTCACTAAATGAACTGTTCTTAAGTGGAGGACTGCCTGTATTGAGCAGGAAAGAGAGAGACCTGGCTGGATTCCCCACCACCACCCCAAAAGAAACCTATCTGGATGGATTTTCTTGTGGGGGGGAAATGGATCAAAGGGATCCCAGATTCCAGACAGGAGGAGAGTTTGGAGGCTGGGAAGATTTTGTCAATCTGAGAGTGCAGAATAAATAAATAAATAAATAAATAAGGAGCAAAACCTCCATCTGGGAGGATCCCAAGGAATGAAATGAAAGGAAAGGAAAGGGGGGTCCTGGCCTACCCCTCCCTCCCTCCCCCCCGACTCACCTCTCCGGCCAACCACCCGCTCCTCCCTCTTGGCCGCCTGGTAGCTGTACACCCCGTAGTTGTACCGGCAGACGTAATCCACTTCGGCCTTCTTGTACTGCAGGCGCTGCTCATCCCTGTTCCAATAGTCCGCACTCGCCTTCCCCAACTCCGTGACGGCCACGAACTTCCCGAGGTCGCTGTCGAAGCGGATGTATTCCTGCCGGTCGTAGATGTAGTGGTCCAGGAGCCTCACCCGCTGCGTCCCATTGAGGAAGTGGCACTCAGACTTCTGCTGGTAGAGGAAATGGGCTGCGAGGAGGAGGGGGAGGGAAGGCCGTCAGGAGGGACTCCAGGGCCCATCACGCACAGCCGTTAGTAGAGGAGGGGGGATCCAAGCGGGAGGAGGGAGTTGCTGGAGTCCTTCCTTTCAGGTCCTGGCAGAAGACGCCCCCTGGAGGAGGGAGTGGGAACTCTCTCAGTCCCAGAGAGGAAGGGAGGCTTCCTGGGGGGTCTGGAGGGGGGAGGGGGAAAAGAGGGGGAGGGGTGGGAAAAGGCAGGCAGAAGCTCAACCGGTCCAGCGATCCCATTCAGTCTCTGCAGGGAAGGTTGGACCTCAAGGGGCAGGAAGGATTGGGGGGAGGGGGAAGCTGGAGGGAAAGTAACGTCCATCCCCCCCACTCTCTCTTCCTTTGGGAGGGGATCTGGGGAGGGGGCACAACGAGTACATCTAGACCGACCCTCCTGGGGTCTCCCAGCCCTTCAGTCCTCACCTTCCCTCCGTCTCTCCCCCCCTTTTCTTCTTCCCCAGATTCTTCAGCCCAGCTCCCTCCCTTTGACAGCTCCTGATTCCTCTCCCCCTCCCCAAAAAGACCCCCGAAGAGCCTCTCAAAGGGAGGGTCTCCCGCCCCCTCCTCCTCCCTCCCTTCCCCCTCCCCTCCAGGGGGATTATGGGGGTTCTTGGTCTCCAAATTCAGAGTCTCCCCATGAAGGGCCCGAAGCCCCCCTCTTGCCTGACCTCCGAAGCCTCCAATCTGAGATTGAGAAGAAAAAGTGAAGTTTGTGAAGAAGGAAAAAGACTTTTGCTCAAATGCCTCTTTTCCCTTCCGGGGATTCAGGGCTCAAAATGCCTCAGTTTCCCTCTTTTGCTTTTCCTCCCTTCCTCTTTCCATGCAGCCCCCCCTCCCAGACATGGGGGAGGGGCGAGAGAGGCTGCGACCCCCACCTCGGCTACATGGGGGAAGGGTTAGGATTAGGGTCCCTCTCCGTCCTCCTGGGGGGGCTGTGGGGAGGAAGGGAGAGGAGACCACGCAGAGATCGAGGCTGCTGGAGGCTCCGGAGACCCATCGGCTTCCTTCCCCCTTCCCAGCCCCCTCCTCCCCCGCCCAGCCCCCTCCTTACCGGGGGTCTCCTTCCCCCCTTCGCTCCCGGGGATCCGGGCCAGCGCCCCCAGCAGCAGCATCAGGGGGAGCCCAGCCAAAGCCATGGAGGCTCCCCACAAGCGCCCCAAAGGGGGGAGAAAGACGCTCCCAGCCCCACAGGAGGAATCGGAGGGTCTGGAGACTTCGGAAGAGGGAGTGTCCAGAAGAGCAGGAGGACCAATGGGAATCCTCCCTTCTGCAGCGTCATCGGTCTCCAGGCAGAGCCTCCCTTGCCTTCGCCCGATGCAGGAGAGAGTTCCGCGCAGAGAGAGAAGCGGAGAAAGTGGGGGAGGGGAATCCCTTCAGTCTTGGGGGGCTGCAATCTGGGGGGTCTTTCATGCCAGCTCCGGGGGGAGAATGTCGTCTTCCTTTTGCCCCCCCCCCAAAAAAAAAATTCTCCTCCAATCTCCCTTTCTCTGGGCGCCTGGACTGGAGGGGTGGACTAGATGCCCTCTGAGTTCCCCCAGTGCCCAGAGGGCGCCCAGGCTGGAGCACGCTCCCCCCAATCCGAAGGGAAGCCAGGAAAACCCTCAACTGACAGTCCAGGCAGGAAGAGGCGGAGGGGATCTGCAGGGATCCCTCCTAATCCAGCCGGATCCTCTGCCCAGCCCCTCCCCCTTCACGGGGGAATCTCCGTAGGGATCTCTTAGCTTTACAAGAGAAACGGCGTTTCCCTTCCTTGAAACACGCTGAGAACGTCTGGACGGACCGGCTCCTTCAGGTTTCCCTCCCCTGAACCCCGATTGTGTAGGGATCTCCCTCTTTCTCTCTGTGGGTGGGGATCCCCCTTTTCCTTGCAAAGCAGCCCCGGATGAAGATCCTGGAATGAAGTTGGGCCGTTTCTCCTCCGCTTCCCGCTCCTTTCCTCGGAGAACGTCCACGTCTTCGCCATAATGCACCACAATCTCTACTTTCAGCAGAAAAAAATATAAAGCGACATTGTGGAAGAAATTTTGCCATCTGATTGTGCAGATCCTGATGAGATTTGGATATTTTGGCTGTGGGACAGGAAGGCCCCTAAAACAAAAGGCTCCTTTTTATGATGTTCCACTAAGATTATAAGGGCGTGAAAGAGAGAATAAAAGTATTAGAGAAACGGGGAAGGGAAAGGAAGGGGAAGGATGTTGTGGCCCCGCCCTCTGAGCCTGTCCCATCGGAGGAAGAAAGCTCCGAGCATGAGGAAGAGGAGTCAGCCAGGCCTCCCTCTCCAGGCCCCTCCCCTCTGGCATTGTCTCAAGTGCCGGCCGAGGGAGAGGAAACAGCTGCTTCGGATCAGAGTGATAATGACACATCATTCCTGGACGCACGCCTCCGAAGGCGTGATAAACGTTTGCAGCAGCTGGGGAGGCGTGCTAGGGATTAGAAGTGAGTCACTGGACCACACCCCAGAGACCACACCCCAGAGACTATATAATAGAGGGTGGTGGTCAAGGATCTTTTGTGACGAACAAAAGTAAACCTTGAATAGTCACTAAAGCCTCGTCCGGAGCTGCTGGGAGGAATATTATTCCTGTTTGGACTTTCTTGAACGTTCGTATCTTATCTGCCTGTTTGTGAAAATAAAGTCCCTTGGCAGACGGTGTGTCTATCGCTGCCAAGAGGGAGATAAGAACTGGGTGCGTTCCAAAGTGTTTCCTTAACCCTCGGCTGGCTGTGTGGTGTGTGTGTGGGGACGGGGACAGATCAAAGGAGAAGTGGGGGATAAAGGGCAAAAGGAAAAAAGACAGGAAAAAACTTTTTCCCAGCACAATAAAATACAAAGTGAAATTGGAACCTCGGTTTTTATTTCTTCTCTAAGTAAATATTAACCATTTCTATACCAACAATTTAACTTAATCAGTAAATCCCAAAACTCCAGGTTTCATTTTTTTCCTGCCTCAAGCACAAAGCCCCAAAGTGGCCTCCAGGTAGGGTTAGGGTTAGGAATAGATCTATTCTGACAGCCAGGTTAGCCAGGAATACCTTTGAGGATTTGAGATCTGCTGTTCCTCTAGGCAGATTTTGGGGAGTCTGCTGGCTTCCATCTGGGTCATTTTTTGCCAGTAGGCTACCGTCCGAGTGATTGTATAGGTGTGCAGTGAGAAATGTCCCAATTCAGCTCTGACGGCAGCTGCCGAAGTGGAATTGTTTACCCCCAGCATCCTCCTTAACAGATTATTTTGAGTTCTCTCCAATATGGGGGCCTCTGTAAGACCCCAGATTTCGGCACCGTAGAGCATAATCGGAACACGTTTAGCCTGAAAGACTTTATGAAGAGGTAAAATGGAGGTTGGTTGGATTCGTTTACTTAATTTGGATACAAGGCTTGCCCCAGCTCTGACCTGTTGAGAAAGGTGTTGATGGTGCGGAGTCCAACCTCCTGCACTGGAAAAAACAATTCCAAGATAAGTATATTGGGTAACTTGCTCAATCTTTGTGTCATTAATATGCCAATTATGCTTTTTATTCTTATTGCCAAAGACTAAAACTTTTGATTTAGCTACATTTATAGTCAAGTGGTTTGAGGTACAATAACGTGAGAGCTTGGCGAGAGTCTCCTCATCCCTATTTGGGTTCTAGAAAACAGCACTAAGTCATCGGCGTACATTAATAAATCTTGAGCCTATTTGGGGGCTGTGCGTCAGGAGATCTTCCAGCTGCGCTGGGGTATCATTTACATAAAGGTTAAAAAGAGGGGGGCCCAGCAGGCAGCCCTGCCTCACTCCCCTGGTGGTCCGTATGCTGTTTGTTGGGGCCCCGTTTGCTGCGTATCTGACTCTAATTGCCGTATTAGTATAGAGAGTCCTGATCAACAAAATAAGTCTGGGGTCCATCCCCATAACTTGTAGTTTCCTCCACAGATGGTCCCCTATCTATAGAATCAAAACCAGCGGTAAGGTCAATAAAGGCGGAATACAGCTTTTTCCCCTGGCTC
Organism: Pantherophis guttatus; assembly: GCF_059756535.1. NCBI lineage: Eukaryota > Metazoa > Chordata > Lepidosauria > Squamata > Colubridae > Pantherophis > Pantherophis guttatus. The sequence continues at coordinate 291,525,528 of NC_142064.1, forward strand.
TCGTATTTATTAGTTAAGTGGGAAAGGACAAAACAATGGTCAGTGGTAGACCTACCCGATCTAAAACCTGCCTGCTCATTGGCCAGAATTTCCTTATCCAAGCACCAGTCCTCTATTTTATTTAGCAGGTGCTTTGCATACATTTTTGAAATTATATTAAGAAGACTGATGGGTCTTCTCACTTGTTGTGAGATGGGTGGCTACATAAATTTGATAGATAGATCGATCGATAGATCGATAGGTAGATAGACATACAGATAAACAGACAGACAGATATAAATAGGTGATAGATACTGCAGATACATAGGTGATATAGATACTGTAACTAGGAAGAGAGACAGACAGACAGACAGATATATACTGTAGATGGATGAATGGATAGATAACTCCAACCCTTATATTTTGAATATAAGCAGAGACAGTAGAAGCGTATTTGTTCACATCAGTGTGTTGTCCATTCATTGCAGCCCCTTTAAATACGTTCCAATTTCTGCCCTTGAAGGAATCTCCCCGTAGAGCCTCCATGGCTTCTGCCAGCCAGTCTCCCTAGTTCTCTCCTGGGTCCTCTCTGATGAACCTTAAAGGCTTCTCTGCTGACCGGAGCCTCCCAGAGAGAGGATCGGAGGGGCCAGGAAGAGGAGGGGGAGGGGCGGCCTCAAAGGCTCCCTGGGGGTTGGAGAAGGCCCCGTCCAGGGTCTCCCCTCCCCTGGTGGCAAAGGCCCCGTATGGGGGGAAAGGAGGGGGGGCTGCTTTCAAGGCGGCCTCTGGTCTGCTGGGTTTCCCAGGAGCCTCTTTCCTCTTCCACCAGGCCCAGAACCTGCCTCCCAGGTGAGGCCAGGGGAGTCCAAGCCCCCCATGACTCTTGGGGGGAGCTTCCTCCGGGCCTCGGCTAATTCACAGAAACTTCCATCTCTTTCCTCTGGTTGGTTGGTAGGCTCCGAATATTCCCCCATCCCTCTTTTCCCCCCTTTTATATAATCCCAAATGCATTGAAGGAGGTTTTTCTTTCTTCTGTTCAGTTCTGTTGGTTATTTCTTATAATTATTGTTCCTGTGGTGGCCCCAAGACCCCAGATGAGGGAGGGGAGGGGGAAATTCTGCCTTGGTGATGGAGGCCACTGGAGTCCTGCAGAGTCAGTCTGGATGACCTCTGGAGAGGGCGAGGCTCAGTTGGAGGGCTGTCTAGGGGCATCTAGAGGTGCTGGGGAGAAGGGAGGGGTCTTCCACTTAGGGCTGCCCCATTGGACTCCCCCCCCCTTTTCCCAGAGAGCAGGTCTTCCCCTCCGTGGCAATGTCTTCTGCACCAGGAACAGCTTCAGATGGATTCCTTGGAGGTCATCTAGTCCAACCTCCTGCTCAGGCCTACACCATTTATACCATCAAGCAGGAGACTCTATACCATTCGAATCTGAGCCCCAAAGAGGGAGGGAGCCATTGGGTGCCAAAATGGGGCAGGACCCTCCAGTTGTGAAGGAGAGAAATGGCTGAAATGGCTGGGTGAATGTAGGGGAGTCTCGGGTGCCCCCCAATGGCTCCCCACAAATGCTCAGGGAGGACCGTGCCTGCTGCCCTTCTGCTCCTCCAAAGGGGGCTTGAGGGGAAGCAGAGCAAGGGGGCCTCTGAGCAGAAAGGGGGGTCGTGCCCCTTCGCCTCCCTGGATCTGCCCACCCTCCTCCTGAACCAGTTCTGGCTTCGGACCCAAAGTAGCCTGGATGGTGGATACAGAGGCAGCGGAGGGAGGAGCCTCCTGCGGGGGCAGCAAAAAGGAAGAGGAGGAAGAGGAAGGGAGGATTCCAGGGTTTTCTTACATCTGAAGTTTATTCTTTTATAGCAAAGCGAAGGGAAGGGAAGTGAGTGGGAGGAAGAATAATGTGGATGAAGCTGCTGTGGGTTCAAAGCCAGGAGAGTTGAGGGGTCTGGAGTGACAGGTCCACCTAGCATCCCTGGGGACAGTCTAGATGGTCTCCACCCCTCCCTCACAAGGAAGAGCGGCCCTGAAAGGAAGCTGGGGTGTATATGTGTGTCTCAGCAGGAGAAGGTCCAGGCTGCCATTCTCCTCCTCCCCCCAAACTGCCACCTTCAGCCTCCATTTCTCACAGGTTGCAAACAGGACAAAGAGTCATCAGCTGTTAAATAAAAAATATGCTTTTGCATCGGAGAGCAGGATTAATTCATGAGTGCTGTAGAAAAAGAGATGGGGGAGAAAATCAGAATATAAAGAGACACTTTTCCTGTAAATAACATATTCTTCTTCCCTTTCATCCCCCACCCCCAAGGCAGACCCACACTGCAGGGGGGTGGTTGACAGGCAGGGACACATAGAGAGAGAATCCGCCCATTTCAGGGAGGAAAAGGCTGGGATGCTTCATATGAAGAAAGAAGACGGGGCTTCGATGGGGGTGGCAGCTAAGGGGGGAGCCTGGGCTCACTTGGCCAGAAATTGTGGGAATTCTCACAAGGAGAAGGGGGGTCAGGAAGAAGAGCCTGTCCAGGTTCCAACTAATGAACCCAAAGGAGTCTGCATGGGGTGCCAAGAAGGATCCTCTCGGACCGGAGGGTGGGGTGCAGTTCAGGGAGAAGTTTTGGAGGGAGTTCATTAAGTTGATAGGTTCATCTCAAGGGCTTAGCTCCACCTCCCACCCGAGGACGAACGGAGGTAGAGAACGAGCGAACGCAATGACAGAACAATACCTGAGATGCTAAGTTCATTATCAGCAGTTTAGCTGGGCAGATCTCCTGCCATTTGCTGAAGTGGCCTACAATACCGCAGTGCATATAGCACGGGATTCACCCCTTCTAAAATAGCCACAGGGTGGAATTTGTCTCCTGAATACCCTCGGGAACCCCCCTCCACAGTGACCCTAACAGAATGGGTGGGGTGCTTACAAAATCCGTGGGGGAATCTAAACCTGGGGTGCTCCCTCCCCAAGGGAGGAATGGGAAGGAATGCCCCCCACCTTCCCTTCCCTTCCCTTCCCTTCCCTTCCCTTCCCTTTTGCAATTTCCCAAAACTTGAAAAAATTTTGGGCAAGATTTTAGCATTTGGGTGTGTTTTGTTTTTGATTGCAATACTTTTTCAGATCTCTGTAAAGAAATGTTGCCCAAAATCCAAAAAACTGCTCTATCCACAACAAGGAGGCAAGTTTTTTTTTTAAAAAAAGGAACAATTAATGTATTAAAAAAAGCCACCTATAATTTGTAGGAGAGGTTGAGATGAGGGGGAAGAGGAGAAACTCACCTGCAGGAGGTTGGATGGGAATTGCTGGAAGGAGAAAAAGACCCAATCAGGACCCTTCATGGGCTGGAGGACTCAGGGGGACCCCCTCCCCATTGATAGCCCATAATAGGTTGCATTGTCTTCACTTATAGCCCCTCCAAGAACAGAAGTTCCCATAAATATTCCCCAAGGAGCCCCTCTTGGCCACCTGCTAAGCTTGAGGAGAGGCCTCCCCTAGATGGTCCCCTCCCCACCACCTCCCCTCCAGCCCCCCAGACTCACCTTTCTTGCTCTTCAGGTAGGAGAAGAGCCCCACAGCCAGGAAGGCCACTCCTATCACGGCCCCCATGATCCCCGTCCAGAGTTTGCTCGTGGCAGAGCTGGAGGAACGGGGCTCTGGGGAAGGAGAAGGAGCCTCACCTGAGCAGGAGGATCAGGCCCACCTTCCCCCAGGAGGCTCCATTCCGGCTCTCCCCACAGGGAGGGTCTCTCCCCTTTCTCAGGGCAGGATGGGGTCCCCAGACCGGGAGGGGAGGGAGGGGAGGGAGGGGCTTACCCCACTGGACAGTGATGGGCGCCTCCAGGCTGGCATGCCCCACCTTGCAAGTGTAGACGTCCCCCCGTTGGGGCTGGGTCTCCAGCATCACCTGGAGCTGATAGGTCCAGTCCCCGTTCTGGAGCTCCTCCCCAAAGGCCACGCCCTCCTCCTCCAGCCGCCCATTCTTCAGCCACTGGACCTCGATCTCCACGGGGTAAAAGCCGGTCGCGGTGCAGAGGAGGATGGTGTTGGGGGAAGAGGGGTCCATCTTGGTGGGGGAGATGGAGACGGTGGGCTTGGCTGGAGGGAAGGAGGAGAAAGAGCCACATGAGAGACACAACAGGAAAGAAATAACACAGAATATGGGAAGGACAGACGCAGCACGAGTCGGATGATTCTTGGGATCTCGTTGAAAATGAAACCACACTTTTAATTAAGTGTAATACCACAATATTTGTTTGTTTGTTGTTTGCTTAGTAAATTTAGTTATTTATTAAATTTATTTCCCAAAGTGGCCACAACTAACCCAAAGTCTTACAGACACTCTCCTAGCCGTGACTGCCACCTGCTCTCCGGGAGTCCAGGAGAATCTCCAGAATTGCCAACTGGGTCTCTGGGACAATGCAGCTCCACCCAGAAGGAAGTTGGTTAAAGTCCCCCATCTTGGGGCTCCCAACACCCAAAGCCCCTTTGGCCTTTCCAGGGTTCAGCCGAAGCCCCTAATCCCCCACTCAGCCCCTCCCCCCACAGCCTCCGGGACCCTCGAGGGGGCAGCCTCAGCATCTCCTGGGTCCCCAGAGGCGGAGGTGAAACCTTATAACATCAGCAGACGGAGGAGACCTCCAGCCCTGGTGACGGATGGCCTCACCCAGCGGCTTCATGCGGAGGTTATAGAGGAGAGGAAAGAGGACGGAGCCAAATGCCTCTGAGCAGCCCTGAAGGTGATCAACCAAGTTTGCCAAAGAAAGAAAGAAAGAGAAAGAGAAAGAGAAAGAGAAAGAGAAAGAGAAAGAGAAGAGGAGAGGAGAGGAGAGGAGAAGAGAAGAGAAGAGAAGAGAAGAGAAGAGAAGAGAAGAGAAGAGAAGAGAAGAGAAGAGAAGAGAAGAGAAGAGAAGAGAAGAGAAGACAAGATCTTTATCCCAATTTTCTTTGGTGTTTCAATCACTTTTCAAAAAGTTTTATTTGGAGAGAGAAAATTTCTCCTTCCACTTTTCCTTTTCTCCCTTTAGGATCCACAAGATACACAAAAAATCAGCAGAAGATTTCAGGGGGAAAAGTGCAAAATGTGATGTGGCTGCAAAACCCCCCAATTTTAGGCAGCCTCAACAGAAAGAGGCATTTTGAAGGAAAGGGCAAAGGAGGCCAATGGGGGGCAGCCCTTTGCTCCCCATAACTGCCAGAATCCCCTGAAGGAAAAGTTTCTCCCCCATTGAAGATGAGAGACCCTGAATCCCCCCTTCAGAGCAGGAAGGACAGAAGAGGTTTTGGGGGATCTCATGATCTCTCTCAAGGATCCTTCCTGGGGGGGGGCTTTGGGGGGATTCAGAGGGAGACCCACCTCAGACCAGGCTCTGCCTGCACCCAGCCGGCCTCCTTCCCAGCCGCAGGAACCGGCCATTCCTGGGGAAGGAGGTGGGGAGGGGTCCCTCTGACTCCCAGAGGGAAGCTTCTGCCCTGGATGAGGGGGGCAGGGAGTGGGGAAGGCATCCAGAGGGGATCTGGGATCTTGATCTCCTCCTTCAGCAAATGCTCCAACTGGCACAACTCTTGGATGGATTAATGGGGGGGGGGGGTTTAGTCTGGATGAGCCCCCCAAGAGAGTTGACAATAGATCCATTCCAGCCCAGAGTCCTTTGCTAACCATTTTTTTTTTCTCTTGAGGGATTTTCTTATTAACAGTAAATTCTATAATGCTTAAGAAGAACCCATTTTTAAATGGTTCTTTGTAATTCCAACCTGGGATCTGGTCAGGTTTCCAGGCAGACAAATAGCAACATTTCAGGTGTGAGTTGTTTTCTTTTCTCAGGAAAATCCCATTTGCCTCTTGGGACATTAAAGGCCTTTGTGGAATTGCTAAAAGAAGGCAGAGGCTTTACAAACTGAGAATGGCTTTTTTTTCAACAGGAAATGCAAATTTTGGATGAGAAAAAGACTTTTAGCAAGAAAATGGAAGGCTCAGATTTTAAAGCTGCAATTTGGTATTTTTCCATGTTTATTTTTATAGCCCATCCCAAACCTCCTTATTTACAAGACTTCAGTGTGAAGATTTTGGGGTTCCAATTTGGCCAGATGGGAGTTGCTGGAGATTTTAATTGGATCGGAATTTTTTTTTCTGTTTAAATACCTACCGAGAGACACAATTTTCTCCCTCTGCCCATCCAGGAATGGGCTTTGGGGTCTTTGGGCAGCTGATGAAGCTCCTTTCCCTGAAGGGAAAATCCCCCCAGAGACCCCCAAAAGGAGGGAGGAGGGAGGGAGGCCCTGAGAGGCCCACAAAAGAGACACACTCACAACACCAACACAATTGGCACTTGGGGCACTTTCGGAGGTTATCAAAAATCACTAGAGAAATGAATAAAAGTGAAAGTGAAATCTCTATGTTAAATATTATTGGAATGAGAATTATTTCAAGTACTGTGCCAGATGACAAGAATGTTGGGCTGTTTGTAGGGGAAAAATACACTTTAAACATCGCCCAGAAACAAATTAAACAGTTGAATATTATTATCTCCATGAAAATATCCTCTTTGGTAGTAAAAAACATTTCCAAATGCATCTTATGTGGCAGCTGAAAATCCTCCCAGGTTTGCAGGGAAGAATTTAGGAGTGAAAATGAGTTTTGCCTCCAGACTGAATATGTGGAGAGCAAAATCTCTGTTGGTTCCCAGAAAATATTGAATAATTTCCGGAAGGAGCAAATGATCCAAGAGGCTTTTCTCTCTTAGGATCTGGAGGTTTTCCTCTTATGGAAGAAGGATCTTATTGGATTCTTTTTTTTTTTTTTTAATACAATTTTATTAATTTTTTTATACGCAAATAAAATATAATAACAATTCTGTTTAACATCGGATTCGCAGTGTTTATACATATATACATGAATAAGTGTCTGGTGTCATTTATACTATACATTTCTAATTAATTTCTGCACCTTTTGTTTCTTCCTTAATTCTATCATTTATCCATTCGTACCATCTTCCCCACACAGTATCATAATCAGAATTTTCATCGTCATTTATCTCGTGAGTTAATTTACTTATCTCTGCACACTCTAATATTTTATTAATTATAAGGTCATCTGGTGGTAGGTCTTTCTTTTTCCAGTATTGAGCGTATGCTAGTCTGGCAGCTGTAGTTATGTGTATTAGGAGGTGGACCTTTTCCTTTACGTATCCTTTCTTTACCATTCCCAGGAGAAATATTTCTGGGTTCAGATCAATGTCTTCTTTAAGTATGTCTTTCAACCATCTCCAAATTTTGCTCCAGAACCTTTTTGCTTCGGGGCATGTCCACCACGTATGAAAGAAGGTGCCATGGCCATGGCCACATTTCCAACAATTTGGCTGCGCATTGGGGAACATCTTTGCTAGTCTTGCAGGTGCCAAATGCCACCTATGAAGCATTTTGTAGTGATTTTCCTTATATGTGGCTGCTCTAGTTAATTTATAATTTTTATTCCAGGCTTCTTCCCATTCATTAAAATTCAAACTGTGTCCAATATTTCTCTCCCATGCTCTCAATTGATTTCTAATTATATCCTCATCTCTGTCTTCCTCTAATAAATAGTTATACAGCTTGGCCAACGCTTTTTTCCCTGGTCCCATCAAAATTTTGTCTAATCCATTATATCCTAATTCTAGGCCATACTCTTCTTTATCTTTCTGGTATCTTGATTTTATTTGCAGATAAGTCCACCAATCTAAAGTTATACCTTGGTCTCTCAGGGCTTCATTAGATTTAATATTTCCCCCTCCATCGACAATGTCTTTGTATCTGCACAATTTCTCCATTCCCCACCTGTTGGGGTAAATCATTGCCTCTACCGTGGAAAGCCAGTTTGGGACTTTTGAATAGTATCTCTGCCTGATTCCCACCCACGTTTGTATTAGGGAGTCTCTAATTTTATGCCTGTGGAAATAGGTTTTCTTTTTATTGTCTTTGTCCCATAGATAAGCATGCCACCCTTTCTGTAGGTCATGTCCTTCTAACACTAAGATTCTCTTATTCTCCAAGGTGATCCAATCCTTTATCCATATCAGCTTTGCTGCTCTGTAATACATTTCCCAATTTGGAAGTCCAAATCCTCCCACATTCCTTTTTTCTTGTAGAATTTTAAGTGAGATCCTTGATTTTTTTCCCTCCCAAACAAATTCCCTAACGGTCTTATTTAATTCTGAAAAAAAAAAATTCTTTAAAATTATTGGTAAATTTTGATATAAAAATAAGATCTTGGGGAGGATACTCATCTTAATTGCCGCAATTTTGCCAATAAGTGATAATTTGATCTTTTTCCATCTATCCAGATCTTGTTTTAATTTATTAATTAATGGAGTATAATTGTCTTCTTTTAGAGATGAGCACCTTTTGGTTAGCCAAATTCCTAAGTATTTTATTTTTGGGACAACTTGTAAGCCCAAGGTTTCTTCTATCTCTTTCTTCTGCATCTCAGTTACATTCTTAGTAAGTATTTTGGTTTTAGATTTGTTCAATTTAAAGCCTGCCACCTCCCCGTATTTGCCCAATTCCTCTAATACTTTTTGTCCAGATATTAATGGGTCTTCTAATATTAACGCCACGTCATCCGCAAAGGCTTGTGTTTTATAAATCTCTTTTCTAATTTTTAGGCCTTTGATTTCCTCGTTGTTTCTAATGTTTCGTAGCAAAACTTCCAGAGCCAAAATGAATAATAGCGGTGACAAAGGGCAGCCTTGCCTTACACCTTTCTTAATTTGAAAAATTCTTGTCCTGTCACCATTTACTAAAATGCTCGCCCTCTGATTATCATAGATAGTTTTTATCATTTTTTCGAAGTTTTGCCCGAATCCCATTATTTTAATTTGCTTAGTCATAAAATTCCAGTTTAGATTATCGAATGCCTTTTGGGCATCCAAAAAAACTAAGGCCAGCTGCTTTTCTGGATGTTCTTCGTAGTATTCTAGAGTATCTAATACAATTCTCAAATTGTCCCTAATTTGTCGTCCCGGGAGAAATCCATTTTGGTCTTTATGAATCCAATTATTTAATATTTTTTTGGTTCTTTCTGCCATTATACACATGAATAGTTTGTAATCAGTGTTTAGAAGTGAGATCGGTCTATAATTTTGAATTTTTTTTGGGTCAGCACCTTCTTTCGGCAGTAGTGTAACATGAGCTTCCCTCCACGAGTCAGGAATTTTTGAGCCCGTCAAAACCTCATTGAAAATTTCCATTAATTTGGGTTGTAGAATTTCTTCCAATTTTTTATATATTTCTCCTGGGAATCCGTCTGGGCCAGGTGATTTGTTGTTTTTGAGTTTGGAAAGGGCTTTTTTAAACTCTTCAGTTGTTATCTTAGCGTTTAGCATCTCCTTCTCTTCCTCCGTTATTTGCGGGAGCTCCGCCTTTGCCAAGTATTGATCTATTTTTTCCTCCGAGGTCTCCTCTTCTTTGTATAGAGATTCATAGTACTCTCTCGCTCTTTCTAGTTTATCTTCTTCTTTATTTAAGAGATTTCCCTCAGCGTCTTCTAATATCTGGATTGTCCCTTTTTCATTTTCCTTTTTTAATTTATAGGCCAGCCACCTGCCCGATTTATTTGCGTTCTCAAAATAGTGGTGTTTTGTTCTTTTTATTTTTTGGGCTAGCTCTTCTTGATCTAGAATATTTAATTTATGTCTCCACACCATCCAATTTTCTTTTACTACAGTATCTCCAGGCGTTTTCTGGAGTTTCTTTTCTGCTTCATCTAGCTGTTTGATGAGATCTTCCCTGGATTTTCTTTTTAGTTTATTTTTATATGCGGTGTAGGATATTATTACTCCCCTCAGGTAGGCCTTCATTGTGTCCCATACTATTTCATGGGGTGTCCCTTGGTTCTCGTTTTCTCCAAAAAAAGTCTTTATTTCTCCTTTCAGTTTTTCTACGCACTCTTTGTCACATAATAGTTTTGTATTGAACCTCCATCTCTGTTGTTTCTTTCTCTTTACATTTCTCCATTTTATTTCCAGGGGATTGTGGTCTGCCCAGATGTTTGGGCTAATTTCTGCCATCTCTATTTCTAACCCCAGCGTCCTGGTAACCCAAGCCATATCTAATCTCGACCATGACTGTTGCGAGTTGGAATAGAATGTAAATTGTCTTTCGCTTGGATGCAAAGTTCGCCATATGTCGATTAAATTCATTTCCTCCACCAAATCGAAAAAGGTTTTTGGTAAAGTCACTCTTTTGTTTTTATTCATTTTATTGCTTTTATGGTCGTTATCTGGGTCTACAATTCCATTGAAATCACCTATCATGCAGATTTCATTATGTTCCATATTCCCTAATTGTTCACGTAACTTTTGAAAAAATTCTCCTTGAAAAACAAGGATCTTATTGGATTCTATGGTGAGACATTATTTTTGGAGAATCTCTGGAGTTAAACTTAACCAGTTCTTAAGTAATGATGCTCTCTGATTCTAACAAATAAATATAATTTCCCTGGAAAGGCTGAATGGCAACAAGGGCAGCTAAAATCCTTGATTTGTGCAATTCTTGGCCTCTGAAACCCCATCAGTTGGTAGAAATATAGAAGATTTTTACTAGGCAAAGAAATAAAAGGAGAAAAAGAAATGTAGGCAACATTGAAGGAATCTGGAAGAGAGAAGGAAAGAATCTGAGGCTTCAGGGCTGAATGGAGGCCCAAGTTCTTTCTTATGACCCCAAATTCAGTTTTAAGCTTTGTGGGTGTTTTGCCTGCATTGAGCAGGAGAGAGAGAGAGAGAGACCTGGCTGGGTTCCCCTCCCCCCCCAAAAGAAACATATCTGGGTGGATTTTCTGGGGGGGAAATGGATCAAAGGGGGAGAGATTTTGTGAATCTGAGAGTGCAGAATAAATAAATAAATAAATAAATAAATAAATAAATAAATAAGTAAATAAGTAAATAAATAAATAAATAAATAAATAAATAAATAAATAAAGAGCAAAATCTCCATCCGGGAGGATCCCAAGGAATGAAATGAAATGAAGGGGGGGGGGGCCTGGCTTCCTCCTCCCAGGGAAGAGCCCCCCCTCCCTCCCTCCCCCCGACACTCACCTCTCCGGCCAATCATTCGCTCCTCCCTCTTGGCCGCCTCGTAGCTGCACACCTTGTAGGCTTGTCGGCAGAAATAATCCACAGCCGCCTTCTTGTCCTGCAGGTAGAACTTGTTTCTGTTCCAGGCGTCCGCAATCACCTTCCCAAACTCCGTGAGGGCCACGAACTTCCCGAGGTCGCTGTCGAAGTGCACGAACTCCTGCCGGTCGTAGATGTATCTTTGCAGGTATCTCACCCGCTGCGTCCCGTTCAGGAAGCGGCACTCGTTCTTTCCCTGGACAAGGAAATGGGCTGCGCGGGGGAGGAAGAGGGGAGGGAAGGCCGTCAGGAGGGACTCCAGGGCCCATCGTTCCCAGCCGCTAGCAGAGGAGGGGGGGATCTATGCGGGAGGGGGGAGTTGCGGGAGTCCTTCCGAGGGAGACTGGCGGAAGACGCCCCCTGGAGGAGGGAACGGGAACTCTCAGTCCCAGAGAGGAAGGGAGGCTTCCTGGGGGGTCTGGAGGGGGGAGGGGAGGAAAGAGGGGGAGGGGTGGGAAAAGGCAGGCAGAAGCTTAACCGGTTCACCGATCCCATTCAGTCTCTGCAGGGAAGGCTGGATCTCAAGGGGCAGGAAGGATGGGGGGGGGGGGCTGGAGGGAAAGTAGCTTCCATCCCCCCCACTCTCTCTTCCTTTGGGAGGGGATCTGGGGAGGGGCCACAATGAGGACATCTAGACCGACTCTCCTGGGGTCTCCCTGCTGTTCAAGCCTCACCTTCCCTTCCTCTCTCCTCCCTTTTCTCCTTCCCCCCAATCTTCAGCCCAGCTCCCTCCCTTTGGGGGATTATCTCAGATCACCCCTGTTTCCTCTCCCCCTCCCCAAAAAGACCCCCAAGAGCCTCTCAAAGGGAGGGTCTCCTGCCCCTTTCACAAAAGAGCCCCAACATCCTCCTCCCTCCCTTCCCCCTCCCCTCCAGGGGGATTATGGGGCTGGGGGTGTTCTTGGTCTCCTTCCCCAATTCAGAGGCTCCCCATGAAGGGCCGTAAACCCCCCTCTTGCCTGACCTTCACAGCCTCAAATCTGAGATTGAGAAGAAAAAGTGAAGTTTCTGAAGAAGCCCAAAAACTTTTGCTCAAATGCCTCTTTTCCCTTCTGGGGATTCAGGGCTGAAAATGCCTCAGTTTCCCTCTTTCGCTTTTCCTCCCCTTCCTCTTTCCCTGCAGCCCCCTCCCACCCAGGCACAGGAGAGGCTGACACCCCCACCTGGGCTACATGGGGGGAGGGTTAGGATTAGGGTCCCTCTCCGTCCTCCGGGGGGGGGGCTGTGGGGAGGAAGGGGGAGGAGACCACGCAGAGATGGAGGCTGCTGGAGGCTTCCTTCCCCATTCCCAGCCCCCTCCTCCCCCGCCCAGCCCCCTCCTTACCGGGGGTCTCCTCCCCCCCTTCGCTCCCGGGGATCCGGGCCAGCGCCCCCAGCAGCAGCATCAGGGGGAGCCCAGCCAAAGCCATGGAGGCTCCCCACAAGCGCCCCAAAGGGGGGAGAAAGACGCCCCCAGCCCCAGAGGAGGAATCGGAGGGTCTGGAGGGGGGGAGGAGGTTTCCTTGGACTTCGGAATTGGGAGAGTCCAGAAGAGCAGGAGGACCAATGGGAATCCTCCCTTCTGCAGCGTCATCGGTCTCCGGGCAGAGCCTCCCTTGACTTCGCCCGATGCAGGAGAGAGTTCGGCGCAGAGAGAGAAGCGGAGAAAGTGGGGGAGGGGGATCCCTTCAGTCTTGGGGAGCTGCAATCTGGGGGGTCTTTCATGCCAGCTCCGTCTTCCTTCCCCCCCCCCCCATTCTCCTCCACTCTCCCTTTCTCTGGGCGCCTGGACTGGAGGGGCGGACTAGATGCCCTCTGAGTTCCCAGAGTGCCCAGAAGGAGCCTAAGGTGGAGCTGCGGAGAGTCCAGGAGGGCAAAGTGGATCCAGAGCTCGAGGGGTCCTTTGGGGCTCAGAAGGGGAGGAGGGAGCCCCCAGCAGCTGCCCTGGATGACAAGGGGGGAGGGGCAGCCCCACAGCCAGCCTGGACTTGGGGGTCACACGCTCCCCCCAATCCAAAGGGAAGCCAGGAAAACCCTCAGCTGACAGTCCAGGCAGGATTGCAGGGATCCCTCCTAATCCAGCCGGATCCTCCCCCTTCACGGGGGAATCTCCGTAAGGATCTCTTGGCTTCACAAGAGAAAAGGGCGATTTCCTTCCTTGAAACACGCGTCTCCCTTGCTCAGAACGTCTGGACGGACCGGCTCCTTCAGGTTTCCCTCCCCTGAACCCCGATTGTGGAGGAATCTCCCTCTTCCTTTCTCTCTGTGGGTGGGGATCCCCCTTTTCCTTGCAAAGCAGCCCCGGATGAAGATCCCGGAATGAAGTTCAGCCGTTTCTCCTCCGCTTCCCGCTCCTTTCCTCGGAGAACGTCCACATCTTCTCCCATAATGCACCACAATCTCTACTTTCAGCAGAAAAAAATATATAAAGTTACATCGTGGAAGAAATTTTGCCATCTGATTGTGCAGATCGTGATGAGATTTGCCTATTTCGACTGTGGGACAGGAAGGCCCCTAAAACAAAAGGCTCCTTTTTATGATTTTTATTAAGACTATAAGGGCATAAAATGGAAAATAAAAGTATTAGGGAAATGGGGAAGGGAAAGAAAGGGGAAGGAGAAGTGGGGGATAAAGGGCAAAAGGAAAAAAGAGAGGAAAAAAACTTCTTCCCACCACAATAAAATAGAAAGTGAAATTGTACCCTCGGTTTTTATTTCTTTTCTAAGTAAATATTAACCATTTCTATAACAACAACTTAACTTAATCAGTAAATCCCAAAAGTCCAGATTTCATTTTTTTCCTGCCTCAAGCACAAAGTCCAGAAGTGGCTTCCAGGTAGAAAACCAGCTGGAAATCTCTTCTTTCCTCTGCTCAAAAAGTTTATTTTGCCATCTCTGCCACATTTTTCATTCCATCACTTTGTCCATCCTGGGGATGGAGGTTTCTTTCCATTTTTGCATATGAGGAATTCTTGCTGCAGTCAGCATGTGCAGTAATAAAGTCATAAATTTATATTTCCTTGTCCAGGAATCCCGAAAGGAAAACTTCTGGTTTTCAACAGACCCAGAGAGATAAATCACATTTACACCCCATTCAAAAAAGACAATAATAAAGCTCGGAAGGGAAGAAAAAGACCCGCCTCCCCTCCAAGAGCCAACAGATATGCAGGATCCATAAATCTCACAAACATTTTATATTATGAATGAGCCGGATTCTCCATTCTGGCCGTTTGTTCTTTTTTTCTAGTCTTTGGGGGAGATTCGGGTTCCTGTGAGTTACGCAAAGGCGGCTTAGAGAGATCCTGAATTCCGGATCCTGTTTCAAGAGCTTTGGGGGTCCAGAGGTGGCCTGGGTCCTTTCCAGGGATGGGGGGCCTGGAGGGGTCAAACTCCCCCCTGGCCCAGCACCAGCCTCAGCAGCCCAGAGCCAGGTGCCCCCCAGCAGCTGAAGTCCGAATCTGCCCCACAGTTGTGTATCTGACACAGCCACTCACACACAGTCAGCCCCAGATCCAGGCAGCCTCCGTGGGGCCTCCATCCCTCGCCTGACCCAGGCAGAACCTCTGGGCCCCTTTCATGCTTCCAACCCCCCGAATATTGTGCTCTTCTCCGAGTTCTCTCTCTCTCTCTCTCTCACACACACACACACATACACACACAGAGAGCAGCCCTTCCTTCTCCATCCCCCAAGAGCTGCCGAGGCGCTTGGGCTTCGCTTCCCCAGCCTGAAGCTTTGGGCTCCTCCGAAGCGGAACTGAGGACCTGGCCAGGATCCAGCAGGCAACAAGCCTCCATTCCAGTCTCCCCTCCCCTGGTGGCAAAGGCCCCGTATGGGGGGAAAGGAGGGGGGGCTGCTTTCGAGGCGGCCTCTGGTCTGCTGGGTTTCCCAGGAGCCTCTTTCCTCTTCCACCAGGCACAGAACCTGCCTCCCAGGTGAGGCCAGGGGAGTCCAAGCCCCCCATGACTCTTGGGGGGAGCTTCCTCCGGGCCTTTTATATAATCCCAAATGCATTGAAGGAGGTTTTCGTCTTTCTTCTGTTGAGTTCAGTTGGTTATTTCTTATAATTATTTTTCCCCTGGTGGCCCCAAGACCCCAGATGAGGAAGGGGAGGGGGAAATTCTGCCTCGGTGATGGAGGCCCCTGGAGTCCTGCAGGGTCAGTCTGGATGACCTCTGGAGAGGGCGAGGCTCAGTTGGAGGGCTGTCTAGGGGCATCTAGAGGTGATGGGGAGAAGGGAGGGGTCTTCCACTTAGGGCTGCCCCATTGAACTCCCCCCCTTTTTCCCAGAGAGCAGGTCTTCCCCTCCGTGACAATGTCTTCTACACCAGGAACGGCTTCAGATGGATTCCTTGGAGGTCATCTAGTCCAACCCCCTGCTCAGGCCTACACCATTTATACCATCGAGCAGGAGACTCTATGCCATTGGAATCTGAGCCCCAAAGAGGGAGGGAGCCATTGGGTGCCAAAATGGGGCAGGACCCTCCAGTTGTGAAGGAGAGAAATGGCTGAAATGGCTGGGTGAATGTAGGGGAGTCTCAGGTGCCCCCCAATGGCTCCCCACAAACGCTCAGGGAGGACCGTGCCTGCTGCCCTTCTGCTCCTCCAAAGGGGGCTTGAGGGGAAGCAGAGCAAGGGGGCCTCTGAGCAGAAAGGGGGGTCCTGCCCCTTCGCCTCCCTGGATCTGCCCACCCTCCTCCTGAACCAGTTCTGACTTCGGACCCAAAATAGCCTGGATGGTGGATCCAGAGGCAGCGGAGGGAGGAGCCTCCTGCGGGGGCAGCAAAAAGGAAGAGGAGGAAGAGGAAGGAAGGATTCCAGGGTTTTCTTACATCTGAAGTTTATTCTTTTATAGCAAAGCGAAGGGAAGGGAAGTGAGTGGGAGGAAGAATAATGTAGATGAAGCTGCTGTGGGTTCAAAGCCAGGAGAGTTGAGGGGTCTGGAGTGACAGGTCCACCTAGCATCCCTGGGGACAGTCTAGATGGTCTCCACCCCTCCCTCACAAGGAAGAGAGGCCCTGAAAGGAAGCTGGGGTGTATATGTGTGTCTCAGCAGGAGAAGGTCCAGGCTGCCATCCTCCTCCTCCCCCCAAACTGCCACCTTCAGCCTCCGTTTCTCACAGGTTGCAAAGAGGACAAAGAGTCTTCAGCTGTTAAATAAAAAATATCCTTTTGCATCGGAGAGCAGGATTAATTCATGAGTGCTGTAGAAAAAGAGATGGGGAAGAAAATCAGAATATAAAGAGACACTTTTACTGTAAATAATAAATTCTTCTTCCCTTTCATCCCCCACCCCCAGGGCAGACCCACACTGCAGGGGGGTGGTTGACAGGCAGGGACACACAGAGAGAGAATCCGCCCATTTCAGGGAGGAAAAGGCTGGGATGCTTCATATGAAGAAAGAAGACGGGGCTACGATGGGGGTGGCAGCAAAGGGGGGAGCCTGGTCTCACTTGGCCAGAAATCGGACCGGAGGGTGGGGTGAAGTTCAGGGAGAAGTTTTGTAGGGAGTTCATTAAGTTGATAGGTTCATCTCAAGGACTGAGCTCCACCTCCCACCCGAGGACGAACGGAGGTAGAGAACGAGCTAATGCAATGACAGAACAATACCTGAGATGCTATGTTCATTATCAGCAATTTAGCTGGGCAGATCTCCTGCCATTTGCTGAAGTGGCCTACAATACCACAGTGCATAGTAGCATGGGACTCACCCCTTCTAAAATAGCCACAGGGTGGAATTTGTCCCCATGCCTGGATACCCTCAGGAACCCCCCTCCACAGTGACCCTAACAGAATGGGTGGGGTGCTTACAAAATCCATGGGGGAATCTAAACCTGGCGTGCTCCCTCCCCAAGGGAGGAATGGGAAGGAATGCCCCCCACCTTCCCTTCCCTTCCCTTCCCTTCCCTTCCCTTCCCTTTGGCAATTTCCCAAAACTTGGAAAAATTCTGGCCAAGATTTTAGCATTTGCGTGTGCTTTTGTTTCAGATCTCTGTAAGGAAAAGCTGCCAAAAATTCAAAAATCTGCTGTATCCACAGCAAGGAGATATTGTCCAGGCATGCATTTTTAAAAAAAGGAACAATTAAGGAATTTTAAAAGCCACCTATAACTCTTAGGAGGGGTTGAGATGAGGGGGAAGAGGAGAAACTCACCTGCAGGAGGTTGGACGGGAGTTGCTGGAAGGAGAAAAAGACCCAATCAGGACCTTCATGGGCTGGAGGACTCAATGGGACCCCTCCCCATTGATACCCATCATACGTTGTGTGATCTTCACTTATAGCCCCTCAAACAAGAGAAGCTGCCAAAAATATTCCCCAAGGGGCCCCTCGGCCACCTGCTAAGCTTGAGGAGAGGCCTCCCCTAGAGGGTCCCCTCCCCACAACCTCTCCTCCAGCCCCCCAGACTCACCTTTCTTGCTCTTCAGGTAGGAGAAGAGCCCCACAGCCAGGAAGGCCACTCCTATCACGGCCCCCATGATCCCCGTCCAGAGTTTGCTCCTGGCAGAGCTGGAGGAACGGGGCTCTGGGGAAGGAGAAGGAGCCTCACCTGAGCAGGAGGATCAGGCCCACCTTCCCCCAGGAGGGTCCATTCCAGCTCTTCCCATGGGTGGGTTTCTCCCCCTTCTCAGGGCAGGATGGGGTCCACAGACCAGGAGGGGAGGGAGGGGAGGGGCTTACCCCACTGGACGGTGATGGGGGCCTCCAGGCTGGCGTGCTCCACCTTGCAAGTGTAGACGTCCCCCCGTTGGGGCTGGGTCTCCAACATCACCTGGAGCTGATAGGTCCAGTCTCCATTCTGGAGCTCCTCCCCAAAGGCCACGCCCTCCTCCTCCGGCCGCCCGTTCTTCAGCCACTGGACCTCGATCTCCACGGGGTAAAAGCCGGTCGCGGTGCAGAGGAGGATGGTGTTGGGGGAAGAGGGCTCCATCTTGGTGGGGGAGATGGAGACGGTGGGCTTGGCTGGAGGGAAGGAGGAGAAGGAGGCACATGAGAGACACAACAGGAAAGAAATGACGCAGAAGACGGGAAGGACAGATGCAGCACGAGTCAGCCCCTCCCCCCACAGCCTCCAGGACCCTCGAGGGGGCAGCCTCAGCATCTCCTGGGTCCCCAGAGGTGGAGATGAAACCTTATAACATCAGCAGACGGAGGAGACCTCCAGCCCTGGTGACGGATGGCCTCACCCAGCGGCTTCATGCGGAGGTTATAGAGGAGAGGAGAGAGGACGGAGCCAAATGTCTCCGAGCAGCCCTGAATTTATTTGCCAAAGTGGCCACAACTAACCCAAAGTCTTACAGACACTCTCCTAGCCGTGATTGCCACCTGCTCTCCGGGAGTCCAAGAAAGAAAGAAAAAAAGAGAGGGGAGGGGAGGGGCAGGGGAGGGGCAGGGGCAGAGGGAGGGGAGAGAAGAGAAGAGAAGAGGAGAGGAGAGGAGAGAAGAGAAGAGAAGAGAAGAGAAGAGAAGAGAAGAGAAGAGAAGAGAAGAGAAGAGAAGAGAAGAGAAGAGAAGAGAAGAGAAGAGAAGATCTTTGTCCCAATTTTCTTTGGTGTTTCAATCACTTTTCAAAAAGTTTTATTTGGAGAGAGAAAATTTCTCCTTCCACTTTCCCTTTTCTCCCTTTTGGAGCCACAAGATGCAGAAATAAACAAAAAAAATCAGCAGAAGATTTCAGGGGAAAAAGTGCAAAATGTGATGTGGCTGCAAAACCCCCCAATTTTAGGCAGCCTCAACAGAAAGAGGCATTTTGAAGGAAAGGGCAAAGGAGCCCAATGGGGGGGGGCAGCCCTTTGCTCCCCATAACTGCCAGAATCCCCTGAAGGAAAAGTTTCTCCCCCATTGAAGATGAGAGACCCTGAATCCCCCCTTCAGAGCAGGAAGGGCAGAAGAGGTTTTGGGGGATCTCATGATCTTTCGAGGATCCTTCCTGGGGGGGCTTTGGGGGGATTCAAAGGGAGACCCACCCCAGACCAGGCTCTGCCTGCACCCAGCCGGCCTCCTTCCCAGCCGCAGGAACCGGCCATTCCTGGGGAAGGAGGTGGGGAGGGGTCCCTCTGACTCCCAGAGGGAAGCTTCTGCCCTGGATGAGGGGGGCAGGGAGTGGGGAAGGGATCCAGAGGGGATCTTGGATCTGGATCTCCTCCTTCAGCAAATGCTCCAACTGGCACAACTCTTGGATGGATTAATGGGGGGGGGTTAGTCTGGATGAGCCCCCCAAGAGAGTTGACAATAGATCCATTCCAGCCCAGAGTCCTTTGCTAACCATTTTGTTTTTCTCTTGAGGGATTTTCTTCTTAACAGTAAATTCTATAATGCTTAAGAACAACCCATTTTTAAATGGTTATTTGTAATTCCAACCTGGGATCTGGTCAGGTTTCCATGCAGACAAATAGCAGCATTTCAGGTGTGAGTTGTTTTTATTTTCCAGGAAAATCCCATTTGCCTCTTGGGACATTAAAGGCCTTTGTGGAATTGCTAAAAGAAGGCAGAGGCTTTACAAACTGAAAATGGCCTTTTTAAAAAACAAAACAAAACAGGAAATGCAAATTTTGGATGAGAAAAAGACTTTTAGCAAGAAAATTGAAGGAGCAGATTTTAAAGCTGCAATTTGGTATTTTTACATTTTTATTTTTATAGCCCATCCCAAACCTCCTTATTTACAAGACTGCAAAAGTGAAGATTTTGGGGTTCCAATTTGGCCAGACTGGAGTTGCTGGAGATTTTAATTGGATCAGAAAAGGTATTTTTTTCCCCTTTTAAATACCTCCCAAGGGACACAACTTTCTCCCTCGGCCCTTCCAGGAATCCAATTTAATACACAAATAGAGACCTCTTGATTTGAAACAGCAGGAGGACAAAGTACATTTTATCTGCCCCACATCATGTCATTCAAGATTTCTTTTTGATATCAAGCTTGATGCCTAATGTAGTAAAATAGGACACAGATATAAATCAGAGTTTCTTGTAAAAATCAAATCCAGAAAGCACCCACAGGCAGACTGATTCAGCAGGATTCATTAAGTTCTTTATATACATATATATAATTTTGGGGAGAATTGAGGGAAGGTTGAGAGCCTCTCTTGGTGGCCGGAGAAAAGCTTTGGCCTCTTGGGGGAAGGAGACGCCCGGATCTCTCCGGAGAGAAAAGTCGGCTCAGAAGGAAAAAAAAAATAAAGAGAAAATTCCCCCAAAGAGACTCAAGAAACATCCGATGATTTCAGGTCTCCTAAACTGGAGCCGCACCAACAATTTGCTCTAAATACATGGAATTTAATAAATATTCCTGTTCTTTTAATAAAGAAGAGAATTATTGGCCTCTTGTCTGAAGTATTTTCATGGAAGTAAAAATAATACTTTTGATGAAGAAGAAATTATACGAATCACAATGAAATTCAGGATCACTATTTTGCATTTATAATAAAAATGCATTTTATTTATGTGGATGAAGCTTGTGAGGAGCTAAAGAAAGAAACAATCCAGAGATTTAGGTCCTGTCCCTGAACCAGGGAGGGAGGAAGGGAGGAAGGGAGGAGGGAAGGGAGGAAAAGAGGAGGGGAGGATGGGCTTTGGAGTCTTTGGGCAGCTGATGAGGCTCCTTTCCCTGAAGGGAAAATCCCCCCAGAGACCCCCAAAAGGAGGGAGGAGGGAGGGAGGCCCTGAGAGGCCCACAAAAGAGACACACTCACAACACCAACACAATTGGCACTTGGGGAACTTTCGGAGGTTATGAAAAAATCACTAGATAAATGAATAAAAGTGAAAGTGAAATCTCTATGTTCAATATTATTGGAATGAGAATTATTTCAAGTACTGTGCCAGATGACAAGAATGTTGGCCTGTTTGTAGGGGAAAAATGAACTTTAAATTTCATCCAGAAACAAATTAAACAGGTGAATATTATTATCTCCACGAAAATGTTTTGGAAATGGAAATGTTTTAAATTATGGGCCAAATCTTATTTAATTATTTTAAACTTATTTTAACTTTTGTGCACAAATGTTTTATTTTTGGCTGTCCGAAAGGAGAAGGGCGGTATAGAAATTTGAATAATAAATAAATAAATAAATATCCTCTTTGGTAGGAAAAACATTTCCAAATGCATCTTATGTGGCAGCTGAAAATCCTCCCAGGCTTGCAGGGAAGAATTTAGGAGTGAAAATGAGTTTTGCCTCCTGACTGAATATGTCGTAAGTGTGGAAAAGGGTCATAAGTCATTTTTTTTTCACTGCTGTTGGAACTTTCAAAGCTCACTAAACGAATGGTTGTTAAGTGAAGAAGTGCCTGCATTGAGCAGGAGAGAGAGAGACCCCCCAAAAGAAACATATCTGGATGGATTTTCTTGGGGAGGGGAATGGATCGAAGGGATCCCAGATTCCAGGCAGGAGGAGAGTTTGGAGCCTGGGAAGAAGATTTTGTCCATCTGAGAGTGCAGAATAAATAAATAAATAAATAAATAAATAAATAAATAAATAAATAAGGAGCAAAACCTCCATCTGGGAGGATCCCAAGGAATGAAAGGAAAGGAAAGGAAAGGGGGGTCCTGGTGTCCCCCTCCCAGGGAAGAGCCCCCCCCTCCCTCCCTCCCAGACTCACCTCTCCGGCCAATCATTTGCTCCTCCACCTTGGCCGCCTGGTAGCTGTACACCCCGTAGTTGTGCCGGCAGACGCGATCCACTTGGGCCTTCCGGTACTGCAGATCGACCTCATCCCTGTTCCACTTGTCCGCATCCCCCTTCCCAAACTCCGTGACGGCCACGAACTTCCCGAGGTCGCTGTCGAAGCGCACGAACTCCTGACGGTTGTAGACGTAGCTCTGCAGGAACCTCACCCGCTGCGTCCCGTTGAGGAAGCGGCACTCGGACTTCCACTGAGTAAGGATATAGGCTGCGAGGGGGAGGAAGAAAGCCGTCAGGAGGGACTCCAGGACCCATCGTTCCCAGCCGCTAGTAGAAGAGGGGGGGTCTACGCGGGAGGGGGGAGTTGCGGGAGTCCTTCAGAGAGAGACTGGCGGAAGACGCCCCCTGGAGGAGGGAAGGGGAACTCTGTCAGTCCCAGAGAGGAAGGGAGGCTTCCTGGGGGGTCTGGAGGGGGGAGGAAAGAGGGGGAGGGGTGGGAAAAGGCAGGCAGAAGCTCAACCGGTCCAGCGATCCCATTCAGTCTCTGCAGGGAAGGTTGGATCTCAAGGGGCAGGAAGGATGGGGGGGGCTGGAGGGAAAGTAGCTTCCATCCCCCCCACTCTCTCTTCCTTTGGGAGGGGATCTGGGGAGGGTCACAATGAGGACATCTAGACCGACTCTCCTGGGGTCTCCCAGCCCTTCAACCCCCACCTTCCCTCCATCTCTCCCCCCCTTTTCTTCTTCCCCCGAATCTTCAGTCCAGCTCCCTCCCTTTGGGTGACTCCTGATTCCTCTCCCCCTCCCCAAAAAGACCCTGCAGTGCAGCCCCCCAAAGAGCCTCCCAAAGGGAGGGTCTCCCGCCCCCTCCTCCTCCCTCACTTCCCCCTCCCCTCCAGGGGGATTATGGGGGTGACAGGAGTTCTGTGTCTCCTCCCCAAATTCAGAGCGCCCCCCAAGGCACCGAAGCCCCCCTCTTGCCTGACCTCCAAAGCCCCAAATCTGAGGAGAAAAAGTGAAGTTTCTGAAGAAGCCCAAAGACTTTTGCTCAAATGCCTCTTTTTTCCCTTCTGGGGATTCAGGACTGAAAATGCCTCAGTTTCCCTCTTTCGCTTTTCCTCCCCTTCCTCTTTCCCTGCAGCCCCCTCCCACCCAGGCACAGGAGAGCCTGCGACCCCCACCTGGCTACATGGGGGAAGGGTTAGGATTAGGGTCCCTCTCCGTCCTCCTGGGGGGGGGCTGTGGGGAGGAAGGGGGAGGAGACCACGCAGAGATCGAGGCTGGGGGAGGCTCCGGGGACCCATCGGCTTCCTTCCCCCTTCCCAGCCCCCTCCTCCCCCGCCCAGCCCCCTCCTTACCGGGGGTCTCCTCCCCCCCTTCGCTCCCGGGGATCCGGGCCAGCGCCCCCAGCAGCAGCATCAGGGGGAGCCCAGCCAAAGCCATGGAGGCTCCCCACAAGCGCCCCAAAGGGGGGAGAAAGACGCTCCCAGCCCCAGAGGAGGAATCGGAGGGTCTGGAGGGGGGGAGGAGTTTTCCTCGGACTTCGGAAGAGGGAGAGTCCAGAAAGAGCAGGAGGACCAATGGGAATCCTCCCTTCTGCAGCGTCATCGGTCTCCGGGCAGAGCCTCCCTTGACTTCGCCCGATGCAGGAGAGAGTTCTGCGCAGAGAGAGAATCGGAGAAAGTGGGGGAGGGGAATCCCTTCAGTCTTGGGGGGCTGCAATCTGGGGGGGTCTTTCATGCCAGCTCCGGAGGAGAATCTCCTCTTCCTTTTGCCCCCCCCCCAATTCTCCTCCAAACTCCCTTTCTCTGGGAGCCTGGACTGGAGGGGCGGACTAGATGCCCTTTGAGTTCCCACAGTGTCCAGAAGGAGCCTAAACTGGATCAGCCGAGAGTCCAGAAGGGCAAAGTGGATCCAGAGCTCGAGGGGTCCTTCGGGGCTCAGAATGGGAGGAGGGACCGCCAGCAGCTGCCCTGGATGACAAGGGGGGAGGGGCAGCTCCACAGCCAGCCAGGACTTGGGGGTCACACGCTCCCCCCAATCCGAAGAGAAGCCAGGAAAACCCTCAGCTGACAGTCCACGCAGGATCTGCAGGGATCCCTCCTAATCCAGCCAGATCCTCTCACGAGCCCCCCCCCCTTCACGGGGGAATCTCCGTAGGGATCTCTTGGCTTCACAAGAGAAAAGGGCGATTTCCTTCCTTGAAACACGTGTCTCCCTTGCTCAGAACGTCTGGATGGACGGGATCCTTCAGGTTTCCCTCCCCTGAACCCCGGTTGTGTAGGAATCTCCCTCTTCCTTCCTGTGGGTCGGGATCCCCCTTTTCCTTGCAAAGCAACCCCGGATGAAGATCCCGGAATGAAGTTCGGCCGTTTCTCCTCCGCTTCCCGCTCCTTTCCTCGGAGAACGTCCACATCTTCTCCCATAATGCACCACAATCTCTACTTTCAGCAGAAAAATATATAAAGTGACATTGTGGAATAAATTTTGCCATCTGATTGTGCAGATCCTGATGAGATTTGGATATTTTGGCTGTGGGACAGGAAGGCCCCTAAAACAAAAGGCTCCTTTTTATGATGTTTCATGAAGATTATAAGGGCATCAAATGGAAAATAAAAGTATTAGAGAAATGGGGAAGGGAAAGAAAGGGGAAGGAGAAGTGGGGGATAAAGGGCAAAAGGAAAAAAACTTCTTCCCAGCACAATAAAATAGAAAGTGAAATTGTACCCTCGGTTTTTATTTCTTTTCTAAGTAAATATTAACCATTTCTATAACAACAACTTAACTTAAATCCCAAAACTCCAGATTTCATTCTTTTCCTGCCTCAAGCACAAAGTCCAGACCATGGAACAGGAAGGCCCCTAAAACAAAAGGCTCCTTTTTATTATTTTTATTAAGATTATAAGAGCATAAAATAGAAAATAAAAGTAATAAGGAATTGGGAAAGGGAAAGGGAAAGAAAGGGGAAGGATAAAGGGCAAAAGGAAAAAAGAGAGGAAAAAAACTTCCCCAGCACAATAAAATACAAAGTGAAACTGAAGTCTCTGTTTTTATTTCCTCTCTAAGTAAATATTAACCATTTCTATAACAACAACTTAACTTAATCAGTAAATCCCAAAGTCCAGATCTCATTTTTTTTCTGCACAAAGTCCAGAATTGGCTTCCAGGTAGAAAAACAGCTGGAAATCTATTCTTTCCTCTGGTCAAAAAGTTTATTTTGCCATCTCTGCCAATCTTTTCATTCCATCACTTTGTCCATCCTGGGGATGGAGGTTTCTTTCCATTTTTGTATATAAGGAATTCTTGCTGCAGTCAGCATGTGCAGTAATAAAGTCATAAATTTATATTTCAAGTTCCTTGTCCAGGAATCCTGAAAGGAAACTTCTGGTTGTCAACAGACCCAGAGAGATAAATCACATTTACACCCCATTCAAAAAAGACAATAACAAAGCTCGGAAGGGAAGAGAAGGAGCCGCCTCCCCTCCAAGAGCCAACAGATAAGCAGGGATCAGCACCAGAGAAAGAGGAAGGCAGGAAACAAGAACTCCAATCGAGGCTCCATCCAGGAGGGAAAGACACCAACTCTGGCAGGGCCTAGAAACAGGCAGGAAACCCCCCTCGCCTTGGCCCTCAGGATCTTCCCTAGGGAGCCTCAACCCTCTCTAAGCGCTTGACAGAGTCAGCCTCTCCCCCCAACAATCTGGCTCCTCCTTTTACCCACCTCGGAAGAAGAGAAGTCTGAGTCGAGCCCTGAGCACCCTCAGGATCGAACTCCTGGCTGTGGGCAGAGTTTCCCTGGTGGACTAGATGCCCTTTGAGTTCCCGCAGTGCCCAGGGGGAATCCAGGCTGGGGCTGCGGAGACTCCAGGAGGGCAAAGAGGAGCCAGGCTCAATTTGGGGGGAGGGAGGGAGCCCCCAGCAGCACCTGGACTCTCCAAGGGGTGGGGATGAGCTGGTGACTGTGGACACACACACACACACACACACACACACACACACGCACACTGACCCCTCCCCACATTTCCTGGCCCCCAGGTGAAACCCCCAGGGAAGCCTCTGACTTTTGACCCCCTTCCTTCCTGGCCCAGGGGCTGCTGGAGGGGAGGTCTGACCCCCAGCGCTGTGGGGTTTAGGTCGGTTTGGGTTCCAGAATGGCTGCTGTTGAGCTCAATGGGGGCTGGGGGGGTGAATCAGAAGGGGGGGAAGAATCACCCCCTGAAGGGCTGCTGGAGTGGAGCCTGTCGGGGGTTCAGCCCAGAGTCTGGAGGGTCTCCGGCTGCTTCCTCTTTTATGGACAGTCCCAGCCTTTCTTCCCCCTCCCCCACAAGCAGGAGGGGGTGGGTGGGTATGTTGAAGCATGAATCAGACTCGTTCCCCCCCACTTGGGAAACTAATTAATTAGAGGTGAATGGATCTTGTTTTCCATGGTGTATACTCTCAAAGAAAGAAAACCCGAAGTATATATTCTAAGAAAACATTTTTGTTATAAAAGTAAAAAAACCTAGCTAACTACATTTTACCAGCAGTTTATCAGCAGATGGACAAAGGAAGAAGTAAATCAGGAAGTTAGAAAAGAAAGAATGTAGACATGCGCAGTGGTTCAAAAATCACAAGACAGTCTTATCTCAGAGATAAGGTTCTCTGGTAAGCTACCGTAATGTTCAGAATGGAAGCTCAGCTGGCAAATACAAATAACGCAGTGACAGGGTGGAAGGCTTGGGGGGGGGAGGGCCGATGGGGAGACTCAAAGGCTGAAGGGACCTTAGAGATCTTCTAGTCCAACCCCATGGCCTCCAGGGATGCAGCCCCCCTCCTCCCCTCACAATTCCAGGTGGGGGGCTGCTCCATTGATTCATTGGTTCTCAGGGTCAGGAAATCCCTCCTGATCCCTTCCAGGTCGGATCCCATTTTCCCTTCCAGGCTGATCCACCTTCTCTGGGCTTCGGCTTCTATCAGCTGAGGGGTGATCCCTGAAGATGCTGCCCCACTTCGCGATCTGCTTGTGAGATCCCAAGTGAGTGAGGGAGATCCTAAGGGCAGGAGTGGGAATCCAATCCCCTCCAGGAAGAGTTTCCCCCCACCCAGAGCCCAGCCAAGACCCCCCCGTCCCCCCTTCTCTTCCAGCCCAAGCCCAGAATTCAGGGAGGTTCCCCATCTGAGCAGTGGCTCTTCTCCGTCCCCCCCCCCCAATTCTCAGCCAAAGGGCCCTCAAGGCAGTTTTTCCTCCCTGGAAATTTTGAGGGCGTTTTTGTCCTTAATTCCCTCCAACTTTTGTACGTGTGTTTGTACAAAACATCTTTTGAAGAGAAATATCGTTTCCAAATAAATGCAGCTTTTCCCTCCTTTCCAAATCTCTGCCGTGATTCCACCTTTAAACTCCATAAATCTCACAAACATTTTATGTTATGAAGGAGTTTGTTCTGCTGTTTGTTCTTTGCCAGGGAACTCAACGTTTTGCCTGCAGGGATCGTGAGAGAAAAAAAGAGATTTTATGGGGAAAGGAATCAGTCCTGGGGCTCCCAAGTCCTAAGAATCAGCCTCTGAGATGAATTTAGTTCTTCTGGAGGGGAGTTGGAGGAAACATTTTCCCAAAAGAAGGAGAAGAAAATCCATATCCACGGATATGATGTGTCAGAGGATCTGAGCGGATTTTCTTCCTTGGAAAAGATTTCAGGATTATTTAGGAAGGATGGATGGAGGGACAGTGTATTAAACCGAAGAATAAATTCATAATTTATAGAACAACCTGGAATGTTAATAGAAATCCTGGGGACTTCAGGGATCCTATTTCCTCCACTATAGGATTACAGCCTTTTCACCATCACAGTCTGGAAATCTCCCCCCCCCCTCAAACTATCCCAAAAGGAGACCTTCTGTTTCTTCTTCTCCTCTTTCACTTCATCCATAGAAAACTTTTTTTCTAGTCTTTGCGGGAGATTCAGGTTCTGCTCAGTTACGCAAAGGCGGCTTAGAGAGATCCTGAATTCCGGATCCTGTTTCAAGAGCTTTGGGGGTCCAGAGGTGGCCTGGGTCCTTTCCAGGGATGGGGGGGCTGGAGGGGTCAAACTCCCCCCTGGCCCGGCACCAGCCTCAGCAGCCCAGAGCCAGGTCCCCCCCAGCAGCTGAAGTCCGCATCTGCCCCACAGTTGTGTATCTGACACAGCCACTCACACACAGTCAGCCCCAGATCCAGGCAGCCTCTGTGGGGCCTCCATCCCTCACCTGACCCAGGCAGAACCTCTGGGCCCCTTTCATGCTTCCCCCCCCCAAATATTGGGCTCTTCCCCGAATTCTCTCTCTCTCTCTCTCTCACACACACACACACACACACAGCAGCCCTTCCTTCTCCAGCCCCCAAGAGCTGCAGAGGCGCTTGGGCTTCGCTTCCCCAGCCTGAAGCTTTGGGCTCCTCCGAAGCGGAACTGAGGAACCGGCCAGGATCCAGCAGGCAACAAGCCTCCATTCTCCCTCAGGGACTCCCCTCCTCCTCCTCCTCCGCCCCATGGCTGAGTCTGCAGGTGGGGCAGCCACAAGGTCCTCTGCCCCATTGGAGGTGGCTGAAGGGGCCCTTCCTGACCCCCGAGGAGACCCTGGAGAGCCCAGGAAAGAAACCGATGGAGGGTTGGAGAAATGTCACTCAAAGGACCCACATTCTCCCCCTTGGGACCCTTTGTGGGGAGACCCTCCCTGCTCTCTGGGGAGGCTCTGATGGAGGAAGGAAGGGAGGGAAGAGAGGAAAAGGGGGGCCAGCATGGAGGGGGAGGGGCTCAGTGGCAGTGAGGGGGGGAGGACACTGTTCAGAGGACCTGGAGGAGGGGGATGGGGAGGGGTCTCCCCAGAAAAAGTCTATCCATGGGTGGCTAAACATCGACACCAACTTGAAGGCATGAAACCATCATCAAACAAGCTGATTAGAGGAGTTCTCCGGTCCTTTTCTCCCTCCGTTGAAGCAGATTAAAGAGAGTAGTCCTTGATTTACATCGGTTCATTTAGTGACCGTTTGACTTTGGGGTTGGGTGGCTTCTAATATATCCCCATGGCTCCATCCTTCTTTTCCCCCTTTTATGTTATCTGAAATGCATGGAAGGTTTTCGTCTTTCTTCTGTTGCTTTTCTAGAGCGGTTCGGTTATTTCTTACATATTGCACAATTTCACCTCCTCTTTTTTTAGGTCTGTTTCTTATTTATTTATTTATTTCATAAAACGGAAAGAAAGACAGAAATAGGAAATCAGGGGAAGGAGAAAAAGAGGGGAAAAGAAAGTCTGAGGTTCAAGGGGCAAAAAGGAAAAAAGGCTTTGACTTCCGGCTCTTTTCAGCACAGTAGAAGATTTTTTTAAAAAAACAACTTTTTGCTTTTACACCTTAATATGTCAGCAGCCATTTCTAGAAGGACAATTCAATCTAACGGACAAAAGCAAAGTCATTTTAGGTCTGTTTCCTTTGAACACTTTAAATGTGTTCAATTTAACAGCTGGGGAAGGAAAGTCTAGAATGATCCAGAACACCCCTTTGTGGCTGAGGGAGGGAGGGAGGGAGGGAGGGCTCCCGCCTGAGGGAATCTGCTCTCTGATTGGTTGCTGAGGGTGGAAAGGGGGCGTTTCCCTTTTTTCCCGCCTTTTTCTTCTGGGCGCCTTTGAGAAGGAGACAGATAATAATATGGAATAAGATGAAGTAAAAATTTGCATAAATAGTAAACAATAAGGAAGGATCGCTACGAAAGAGCTGTAAAAAGAGTATATAAATGTTGTATGTTTTGTTTTGTTTTACTGTTTCATAATAAAAATTATTTTTTTAAAAAGAAAAGAGCGCTGAGCTGTGGAGAGCGGGAAACTCCGGAGCCGAAGGAGGCTGAGGAGCGGCAGGGCCGGGATCGGAGTCAGCCGCGGGGAAAGGGAGGGAGGTGTGTGGTGCCGCTTCCCCCTACAAGCGCAGCGTCCGCCTGCCCGTCTCTCGGCGAGGAAACTTCCCAGCCGATCGCTTCGAAGTAGCCGAGCCTTTCCTGTGGAAGAGAAGCAGGCGGCCCCGGGGCTTGTGATTGATGGCCTCCGCATGGAGCTTTCGGCCGCCTCTCCCCAGAGCTCCGATGCATAGCAGCTGCCTGCTCCTCCCTCTCCGCCTCCCACCTGCCCTCAGCCTTGCCCCAAAGTTTGGGAAGCACCGGGGACAGTTTGTGCGCTGCGCTCGGGGCAGGAAAGCTCATGGCGAGCAGGCCAGCTGGCTCCTTCCCCAGAGAAGGGAGAGCGGCATGCAGCGGAAGTGGTCTCGGCCCCAACAGGGAAGCTCCAAATGCTTTCCAGCCAGCACGCCTCTTACCGCTTACCACGCTCTCCTCCGGTCTTCCTGGAGGCAGCTCGCTTCTCCTTCTCCTGGCTGAGAGGGGTGAGGGGGCACGCCGGAACCCAGAAGAAGAAAAGGAGCAGAGCTGCCCACTAGGCTGGGGCTCCCCTTCCACTCTGCGGCAGCGCATGTGGATCCCAGGCAGTGCAGCTTCGGGGCCTTTCCTTGCAGTGTCGATGACAAGGTAGGCAGGCAGGCGAGCGGGTACAGGGGAGCGACTGGGGCAGTGATCCTGGCTGGCAAGGGGGTGGATGTCCTGGGGCACGCATGTGCTCCGGCCAGCTAGTCTTATGTTTACTGGCACGCACGCGTGCGCGACAATCAGGACGATGTGCCAGAAACCCAGAAGAGGAATGGGTGTCGCCTTGCATGCCAGGTGAAATGGCTCTGCCTGCCACTTCCAGCACACGTGCCATAGGTTTGCCATCACAGACCTATACCGAATCTGAGCCCCAAAGAGGGAGGGAGGCGTTGGATGCCAAAATGGGGCAGGACCCTCCAGTTGTGAAGGAGGGAAATGGCTGAAATGGCTGGGTGAATGTAGGGGAGTCTCGGGTGCCCCCACAATTTCTCGCCACAAATACTCAGGGAGGACCGTGCCTGCTGCCATTCTGCTCCTCCAAAGGGGGCTTGAGGGGAAGCAGAGCAAGGGGGCCTCTGAGCAGAAAGGGGGGTCCTGCCCCTTCACCTCCCTGGATCTGCCCACCCTCCTCCTGAACCAGTTCTGGCTTCGGACCAAAAGTAGCCTGGATGGTGGATCCAGAGGCAGCGGAGGGAGGAGCCTCCTGCGGGGGCAGCAAAAAGGAAGAGGAGGAAGAGGAAGAGGAAGGGAGGATTCCAGGGTTTTCTTACATCTGAAGTTTATTCTTTTATAGCAAAGCGAAGGGAAGGGAAGTGAGTGGGAGGAAGAATAATGTAGATGAAGCTGCTGTGGGTTCAAAGCCAGGAGAGTTGAGGGGTCTGGAGTGACAGGTCCACCTAGCATCCCTGGGGACAGTCTAGATGGTCTCCACCCCTCCCTCACAAGAAAGGGAGGCCCTGAAAGGAAGCTGGGGTGTATATGTGTGTCTCAGCAGGAGAAGGTCCAGGCTGCCATCCTCCTCCTCCCCCCAAACTGCCACCTTCAGCCTCCATTTCTCACAGGTTGCAAACAGGACAAAGAGTCTTCAGCTGTTAAATAAAAAATATGCTTTTGCATCGGAGAGCAGGATTAATTCATCAGTGCTGTAGAAAAAGAGATGGGGAAGAAAATCAGAATATAAAGAGACACTTTTACTGTAAATAATAAATTCTTCTTCCCTTTCATCCCCCACCCCCAAGGCAGACCCACACTGCAGGGGGGTGGTTGACAGGCAGGGACACATAGAGAGAGAATCCGCCCATTTCAGGGAGGAAAAGGCTGGGATGCTTCATATGAAGAAAGAAGATGGGGCTACGATGGGGGTGGCAGCAAAGGGGGGAGCCTGGGCTCACTTGGCCAGAAATTGTGGGAATTCTCACAAGGAGAAGGGGGGTCAGGAAGAAGAGCCTGTCCAGGTTCCAACGAATGAACCCAAAGGAGTCTGCATGGGGTGCCAAGAAGGATTCTCTCGGACCGGAGGGTGGGGTGCAGTTCAGGGCGAAGTTTTGGAGGGAGTTCATTAAGTTGATAGTTTCATCTCAAGGACTCAGCTCCACCTCCCACCCGAGGACGAACGGAGGTAGAGAACGAGCGAACGCAATGACAGAACAATACCTGTTCATTATCAGCAATTTAGCTGGGCAGATCTCCTGCCATTTGCTGAAGTGGCCTACAATACCGCAGTGCATACTAGGGGTGAAATGTAAAATTTGTTACTGCAGGTTCTGTGGGCGTGGCTTGGTGGGGGGATGTGACTGGGTGGGCGTGGCCAACTTTTTTTTTTTTTTAAACTTTTCAAAGCATTTTTTTCTACAACCTCTTTGGCCGAAGAGGTTGCAGAAAAAAATGCTTGAAAAGCCTCTGCCAATCAGGCAACTCAGCTGGGATCTTCAGAGGCTTTTCAAAGCATTTTTTTAACCACCTCTTTGGCCAAAGAGGTTATTAAAAAATGCTTTGAAAAGTCTCTGATGATCCCAGCTGAGCCGCATGATCATCAGAGGCTTTTTAAAAAAACTTTTAAAAGCATTTTTTCGGCGGAAGAGGTTGTAGAAAAAATGCTTTTAAAAGTTTAAAAAAAAAGCCTCTGATGATCGTGCGGCTCAGCTGGACATGGGGGGGGGAGGGATTTTCGCTACCGGTTCTCCGAACCACCCACATTGCTACTGGATTGGGCGATCAGGTCTGAACTGGGAGCATTTCACCCCTGGTGTCACCCCTTTTGAAACAGCCACAGGGTGGAATTTGTCCCCATGCCTGAATACCCTCAGGAACCCCCCTCCACAGTGAGCCTAACAGAATGGGTGGGTTGCTTACAAAATCCGTGGGGGAATGTAAACATAGGGTGCTCCCTCCCCAAGGGAGGAATGGGAAGGAATGGCCCCCACCCTCCATTCCCTTTGGCAATTTCCCAAAACTTGGAAAAATTCTGGGCAAGATCTGTGTGCTTTTGTTTTTGATTGAAATACTTTTTAAGATCTCTGTAAAGAAACATTGCCCCAAATCCAAAAAACTGCTCTATCCACAATAAGGAGATATTGTTCAGGCAAGTTTTTTTTTTTTTTTAAAGGAACAATTAAGGAATTTTAAAAGCCACCTATAACTCTTAGGAGGGGTTGAGATGAGGGGGAAGAGGAGAAACTCACCTGCAGGAGGTTGGATGGGAGTTGCTGGAAGGAGAAAAAGACCCAATCAGGACCCTTCATGGGCTGGAGGACTCAGCAGGACCCCCTCCCCATCAATAGCCCATAATAGGTTGTGTGATCTTCACTTATAGCCCCTCCAAGAACAGAAGTTCCCATAAATATTCCTCCAGGGGCCCCTCTTGGCCACCTGCTAAGCTTGAGGAGAGGCCTCCCCTAGAGGGTCCCCTCCCCACCACCTCCCCTCCAGCCCCCAGACTCACCTTTCTTGCTCTTCAGGTAGGAGAAGAGCCCCACAGCCAGGAAGGCCACTCCTATCACGGCCCCCATGATCCCCGTCCAGAGTTTGCTCCTGGCAGAGATGGAGGAACGGGGCTCTGGGGAAGGAGAAGGAGCCTCACCTGAGCAGGAGGATCAGGCCCACCTTCCCCCAGGAGGGTCCATTCTGCCCCCCCCCCACAGGGAGGGTCTTTCCCCCTTCTCAGGGCAGGGTGGGATCCCCAGACCAGGGAGGAAGGGAGGGGAGGGAGGGGCTTACCCCACTGGATGGTGATGGGGGCCTCCAGGCTGGCATGCCCCACCTTGCAAGTGTAGACATCCCCCCGTTGGGGCTGGGTCTCCAGCATCACCTGGAGCTGGTAGGTCCAGTCTCCGTTCTGGAGCTCCTCCCCAAAGGCCACGCCCTCCTCCTCCGGCCGCCCGTTCTTCAGCCACTGGACCTCGATCTCCACGGGGTAAAAGCCGGTCGCGGTGCAGAGGAGGATGGTGTTGGGGGAAGAGGGGTCCATCTTGGTGGGGGAGATGGAGACGGAGGGCTTGGCTGGAGGGAAGGAGGAGAAGGAGGCACATGAGAGACACAACAGGAAAGAAAGACGCAGAAGTCGGAAAGGACAGACGCAGCACGAGTCGGATGATTCATGGGATCTCGTTGAAAATGAAACCACACTTTTAATTAGGTGTAATACCTCAACATTTGTTTGTTTGTTTAGTAAACTTAGTTATTTATTAAATTTATTTCCCAAAGTGGCCACAACTAACCCAAAGTCTTACAGACACTCTCCTAGCCGTGACTGCCACCTGCTCTCCGGGAGTCCAGGAGAACCTCCAGAATTGCCAACTGGGTCTCTGGGACAATGCAGCTCCACCCAGAAGGAAGTTGGTTAAAGTCCCCCATCTTGGGGCTCCCAACACCCAAAGCCCTTTGGCCTTTCCAGGGTTCAGCCGAAGCCCCTAACCCCCCACTCAGCCCCTCCCCCCACAGCCTCCAGGACCCTCGAGGGGGCAGCCTCAGCATCTCCTGGGTCCCCAGAGGTGGAGATGAAACCTTATCACATCAGCAGACGGAGGAGACCTCCAGCCCTGGTGACGGATGGCCTCACACAGCGGCTTCATGCGGAGGTTATAGAGGAGAGGAGAGAGGACGGAGCCAAATGCCTCTGGGCAGCCCTGAAGGTGGTCAACCAAGCTTGCCAAGAGAAAGAAAGAAAAAGAAAGAGAGAGAGAGAGACAGAGAGAAAGAGAGAGACAGAGACAGAGACAGAGACAGAGACAGAGAGACAGAGAGAAAGAGAGAGAGAGGAGAAAAGAGAGGAGAGGGGAGGGGAGGGGAGGGGAGAGGAGAGGAGAGGAGAAGAAAAGAGGAGATGAGAGAAGAGAAGAGAAGAGAAGAGAAGAGAAGAGAAGAGAAGAGAAGAGGAGAGAAGAGAAGATCTTTGTCTCAATTTTCTTTGGTGTTTCAATCACTTTTCAAAAAGTTTTATTTGGAGAGAGAAAATTTCTCCTTCCACTTTCCCTTTTCTCCCTTTAGGAGCCACAAGATGCAGAAATAAACAAAAAAATCAGCAGAAGATTTCAGGGGAAAAAGTGCAAAATGTGATGTGGCTGCAAAACCCCCCAATTTTAGGCAGCCTCAACAGAAAGAGGCATTTTGAAGGAAAGGGCAAAGGAGCCCAATGGGGGGGGGCAGCCCTTTGCTCCCCATAACTGCCAGAATCCCCTGAAGGAAAAGTTTCTCCCCCATTGAAGATGAGAGACCCTGGATCCCCCCTTCAGAGCAGGAAGGGCAGAAGAGGTTTTGGGGGATCTCATGATCTTTCGAGGATCCTTCCTGGGGGGGCTTTGGGGGGATTCAAAGGGAGACCCACCCCAGACCAGGCTCTGCCTGCACCCAGCCGGCCTCCTTCCCAGCCGCAGGAACCGGCCATTCCTGGGGAAGGAGGTGGGGAGGGGTCCCTCTGACTCCCAGAGGGAAGCTTCTGCCCTGGATGAGGGGGGCAGGGAGTGGGGAAGGGATCCAGAGGGGATCTTGGATCTGGATCTCCTCCTTCAGCAAATGCTCCAACTGGCACAACTCTTGGATGGATTAATGGGGGGGGGTTAGTCTGGATGAGCCCCCCAAGAGAGTTGACAATAGATCCATTCCAGCCCAGAGTCCTTTGCTAACCATTTTGTTTTTCTCTTGAGGGATTTTCTTCTTAACAGTAAATTCTATAATGCTTAAGAACAACCCATTTTTAAATGGTTATTTGTAATCCCAACCTGGGATCTGGTCAGGTTTCCACGCAGACAAATAGCAGCATTTCAGGTGTGAGTTGTTTTTATTTTCCAGGAAAATCCCATTTGCCTCTTGGGACATTAAAGGCCTTTGTGGAATTGCTAAAAGAAGGCAGAGGCTTTACAAACTGAAAATGGCCTTTTTAAAAAACAAAACAAAACAGGAAATGCAAATTTTGGATGAGAAAAAGACTTTTAGCAAGAAAATTGAAGGAGCAGATTTTAAAGCTGCAATTTGGTATTTTTACATTTTTATTTTTATAGCCCATCCCAAACCTCCTTATTTACAAGACTGCAAAAGTGAAGATTTTGGGGTTCCAATTTGGCCAGACTGGAGTTGCTGGAGATTTTAATTGGATCAGAAAAGGTATTTTTTTCCCCTTTTAAATACCTCCCAAGGGACACAACTTTCTCCCTCGGCCCTTCCAGGAATCCAATTTAATACACAAATAGAGACCTCTTGATTTGAAACAGCAGGAGGACAAAGTACATTTTATCTGCCCCACATCATGTCATTCAAGATTTCTTTTTGATATCAAGCTTGATGCCTAATGTAGTAAAATAGGACACAGATATAAATCAGAGTTTCTTGTAAAAATCAAATCCAGAAAGCACCCACAGGCAGACTGATTCAGCAGGATTCATTAAGTTCTTTATATACATATATATAATTTTGGGGAGAATTGAGGGAAGGTTGGGAGCCTCTCTTGGTGGCCGGAGAAAAGCTTTGGCCTCTTGGGGGAAGGAGACGCCCGGATCTCTCCGGAGAGAAAAGTCGGCTCAGAAGGAAAAAAAAAATAAAGAGAAAATTCCCCCAAAGAGACTCAAGAAACATCCGATGATTTCAGGTCTCCTAAACTGGAGCCGCACCAACAATTTGCTCTAAATACATGGAATTTAATAAATATTCCTGTTCTTTTAATAAAGAAGAGAATTATTGGCCTCTTGTCTGAAGTATTTTCATGGAAGTAAAAATAATACTTTTGATGAAGAAGAAATTATACGAATCACAATGAAATTCAGGATCACTATTTTGCATTTATAATAAAAATGCATTTTATTTATGTGGATGAAGCTTGTGAGGAGCTAAAGAAAGAAACAATCCAGAGATTTAGGTCCTGTCCCTGAACCAGGGAGGGAGGAAGGGAGGAAGGGAGGAGGGAAGGGAGGAAAAGAGGAGGGGAGGATGGGCTTTGGAGTCTTTGGGCAGCTGATGAGGCTCCTTTCCCTGAAGGGAAAATCCCCCCAGAGACCCCCAAAAGGAGGGAGGAGGGAGGGAGGCCCTGAGAGGCCCACAAAAGAGACACACTCACAACACCAACACAATTGGCACTTGGGGAACTTTCGGAGGTTATGAAAAAATCACTAGATAAATGAATAAAAGTGAAAGTGAAATCTCTATGTTCAATATTATTGGAATGAGAATTATTTCAAGTACTGTGCCAGATGACAAGAATGTTGGCCTGTTTGTAGGGGAAAAATGAACTTTAAATTTCATCCAGAAACAAATTAAACAGGTGAATATTATTATCTCCACGAAAATGTTTTGGAAATGGAAATGTTTTAAATTATGGGCCAAATCTTATTTAATTATTTTAAACTTATTTTAACTTTTGTGCACAAATGTTTTATTTTTGGCTGTCCGAAAGGAGAAGGGCGGTATAGAAATTTGAATAATAAATAAATAAATAAATATCCTCTTTGGTAGGAAAAACATTTCCAAATGCATCTTATGTGGCAGCTGAAAATCCTCCCAGGCTTGCAGGGAAGAATTTAGGAGTGAAAATGAGTTTTGCCTCCTGACTGAATATGTCGTAAGTGTGGAAAAGGGTCATAAGTCATTTTTTTTTCACTGCTGTTGGAACTTTCAAAGCTCACTAAACGAATGGTTGTTAAGTGAAGAAGTGCCTGCATTGAGCAGGAGAGAGAGAGACCCCCCAAAAGAAACATATCTGGATGGATTTTCTTGGGGAGGGGAATGGATCGAAGGGATCCCAGATTCCAGGCAGGAGGAGAGTTTGGAGCCTGGGAAGAAGATTTTGTCCATCTGAGAGTGCAGAATAAATAAATAAATAAATAAATAAATAAATAAATAAATAAGGAGCAAAACCTCCATCTGGGAGGATCCCAAGGAATGAAAGGAAAGGAAAGGAAAGGGGGGTCCTGGTGTCCCCCTCCCAGGGAAGAGCCCCCCCCTCCCTCCCTCCCAGACTCACCTCTCCGGCCAATCATTTGCTCCTCCACCTTGGCCGCCTGGTAGCTGTACACCCCGTAGTTGTGCCGGCAGACGCGATCCACTTGGGCCTTCCGGTACTGCAGATCGACCTCATCCCTGTTCCACTTGTCCGCATCCCCCTTCCCAAACTCCGTGACGGCCACGAACTTCCCGAGGTCGCTGTCGAAGCGCACGAACTCCTGACGGTTGTAGACGTAGCTCTGCAGGAACCTCACCCGCTGCGTCCCGTTGAGGAAGCGGCACTCGGACTTCCACTGAGTAAGGATATAGGCTGCGAGGGGGAGGAAGAAAGCCGTCAGGAGGGACTCCAGGACCCATCGTTCCCAGCCGCTAGTAGAAGAGGGGGGGTCTACGCGGGAGGGGGGAGTTGCGGGAGTCCTTCAGAGAGAGACTGGCGGAAGACGCCCCCTGGAGGAGGGAAGGGGAACTCTGTCAGTCCCAGAGAGGAAGGGAGGCTTCCTGGGGGGTCTGGAGGGGGGAGGAAAGAGGGGGAGGGGTGGGAAAAGGCAGGCAGAAGCTCAACCGGTCCAGCGATCCCATTCAGTCTCTGCAGGGAAGGTTGGATCTCAAGGGGCAGGAAGGATGGGGGGGGCTGGAGGGAAAGTAGCTTCCATCCCCCCCACTCTCTCTTCCTTTGGGAGGGGATCTGGGGAGGGTCACAATGAGGACATCTAGACCGACTCTCCTGGGGTCTCCCAGCCCTTCAACCCCCACCTTCCCTCCATCTCTCCCCCCCTTTTCTTCTTCCCCCGAATCTTCAGTCCAGCTCCCTCCCTTTGGGTGACTCCTGATTCCTCTCCCCCTCCCCAAAAAGACCCTGCAGTGCAGCCCCCCAAAGAGCCTCCCAAAGGGAGGGTCTCCCGCCCCCTCCTCCTCCCTCACTTCCCCCTCCCCTCCAGGGGGATTATGGGGGTGACAGGAGTTCTGTGTCTCCTCCCCAAATTCAGAGCGCCCCCCAAGGCACCGAAGCCCCCCTCTTGCCTGACCTCCAAAGCCCCAAATCTGAGGAGAAAAAGTGAAGTTTCTGAAGAAGCCCAAAGACTTTTGCTCAAATGCCTCTTTTTTCCCTTCTGGGGATTCAGGACTGAAAATGCCTCAGTTTCCCTCTTTCGCTTTTCCTCCCCTTCCTCTTTCCCTGCAGCCCCCTCCCACCCAGGCACAGGAGAGCCTGCGACCCCCACCTGGCTACATGGGGGAAGGGTTAGGATTAGGGTCCCTCTCCGTCCTCCTGGGGGGGGGCTGTGGGGAGGAAGGGGGAGGAGACCACGCAGAGATCGAGGCTGGGGGAGGCTCCGGGGACCCATCGGCTTCCTTCCCCCTTCCCAGCCCCCTCCTCCCCCGCCCAGCCCCCTCCTTACCGGGGGTCTCCTCCCCCCCTTCGCTCCCGGGGATCCGGGCCAGCGCCCCCAGCAGCAGCATCAGGGGGAGCCCAGCCAAAGCCATGGAGGCTCCCCACAAGCGCCCCAAAGGGGGGAGAAAGACGCTCCCAGCCCCAGAGGAGGAATCGGAGGGTCTGGAGGGGGGGAGGAGTTTTCCTCGGACTTCGGAAGAGGGAGAGTCCAGAAAGAGCAGGAGGACCAATGGGAATCCTCCCTTCTGCAGCGTCATCGGTCTCCGGGCAGAGCCTCCCTTGACTTCGCCCGATGCAGGAGAGAGTTCTGCGCAGAGAGAGAATCGGAGAAAGTGGGGGAGGGGAATCCCTTCAGTCTTGGGGGGCTGCAATCTGGGGGGGTCTTTCATGCCAGCTCCGGAGGAGAATCTCCTCTTCCTTTTGCCCCCCCCCCAATTCTCCTCCAAACTCCCTTTCTCTGGGAGCCTGGACTGGAGGGGCGGACTAGATGCCCTTTGAGTTCCCACAGTGTCCAGAAGGAGCCTAAACTGGATCAGCCGAGAGTCCAGAAGGGCAAAGTGGATCCAGAGCTCGAGGGGTCCTTCGGGGCTCAGAATGGGAGGAGGGACCGCCAGCAGCTGCCCTGGATGACAAGGGGGGAGGGGCAGCTCCACAGCCAGCCAGGACTTGGGGGTCACACGCTCCCCCCAATCCGAAGAGAAGCCAGGAAAACCCTCAGCTGACAGTCCACGCAGGATCTGCAGGGATCCCTCCTAATCCAGCCAGATCCTCTCACGAGCCCCCCCCCCCTTCACGGGGGAATCTCCGTAGGGATCTCTTGGCTTCACAAGAGAAAAGGGCGATTTCCTTCCTTGAAACACGTGTCTCCCTTGCTCAGAACGTCTGGATGGACGGGATCCTTCAGGTTTCCCTCCCCTGAACCCCGGTTGTGTAGGAATCTCCCTCTTCCTTCCTGTGGGTCGGGATCCCCCTTTTCCTTGCAAAGCAACCCCGGATGAAGATCCCGGAATGAAGTTCGGCCGTTTCTCCTCCGCTTCCCGCTCCTTTCCTCGGAGAACGTCCACATCTTCTCCCATAATGCACCACAATCTCTACTTTCAGCAGAAAAATATATAAAGTGACATTGTGGAATAAATTTTGCCATCTGATTGTGCAGATCCTGATGAGATTTGGATATTTTGGCTGTGGGACAGGAAGGCCCCTAAAACAAAAGGCTCCTTTTTATGATGTTTCATGAAGATTATAAGGGCATCAAATGGAAAATAAAAGTATTAGAGAAATGGGGAAGGGAAAGAAAGGGGAAGGAGAAGTGGGGGATAAAGGGCAAAAGGAAAAAAACTTCTTCCCAGCACAATAAAATAGAAAGTGAAATTGTACCCTCGGTTTTTATTTCTTTTCTAAGTAAATATTAACCATTTCTATAACAACAACTTAACTTAAATCCCAAAACTCCAGATTTCATTCTTTTCCTGCCTCAAGCACAAAGTCCAGACCATGGAACAGGAAGGCCCCTAAAACAAAAGGCTCCTTTTTATTATTTTTATTAAGATTATAAGAGCATAAAATAGAAAATAAAAGTAATAAGGAATTGGGAAAGGGAAAGGGAAAGAAAGGGGAAGGATAAAGGGCAAAAGGAAAAAAGAGAGGAAAAAAACTTCCCCAGCACAATAAAATACAAAGTGAAACTGAAGTCTCTGTTTTTATTTCCTCTCTAAGTAAATATTAACCATTTCTATAACAACAACTTAACTTAATCAGTAAATCCCAAAGTCCAGATCTCATTTTTTTTCTGCACAAAGTCCAGAATTGGCTTCCAGGTAGAAAAACAGCTGGAAATCTATTCTTTCCTCTGGTCAAAAAGTTTATTTTGCCATCTCTGCCAATCTTTTCATTCCATCACTTTGTCCATCCTGGGGATGGAGGTTTCTTTCCATTTTTGTATATAAGGAATTCTTGCTGCAGTCAGCATGTGCAGTAATAAAGTCATAAATTTATATTTCAAGTTCCTTGTCCAGGAATCCTGAAAGGAAACTTCTGGTTGTCAACAGACCCAGAGAGATAAATCACATTTACACCCCATTCAAAAAAGACAATAACAAAGCTCGGAAGGGAAGAGAAGGAGCCGCCTCCCCTCCAAGAGCCAACAGATAAGCAGGGATCAGCACCAGAGAAAGAGGAAGGCAGGAAACAAGAACTCCAATCGAGGCTCCATCCAGGAGGGAAAGACACCAACTCTGGCAGGGCCTAGAAACAGGCAGGAAACCCCCCTCGCCTTGGCCCTCAGGATCTTCCCTAGGGAGCCTCAACCCTCTCTAAGCGCTTGACAGAGTCAGCCTCTCCCCCCAACAATCTGGCTCCTCCTTTTACCCACCTCGGAAGAAGAGAAGTCTGAGTCGAGCCCTGAGCACCCTCAGGATCGAACTCCTGGCTGTGGGCAGAGTTTCCCTGGTGGACTAGATGCCCTTTGAGTTCCCGCAGTGCCCAGGGGGAATCCAGGCTGGGGCTGCGGAGACTCCAGGAGGGCAAAGAGGAGCCAGGCTCAATTTGGGGGGAGGGAGGGAGCCCCCAGCAGCACCTGGACTCTCCAAGGGGTGGGGATGAGCTGGTGACTGTGGACACACACACACACACACACACACACACACACACGCACACTGACCCCTCCCCACATTTCCTGGCCCCCAGGTGAAACCCCCAGGGAAGCCTCTGACTTTTGACCCCCTTCCTTCCTGGCCCAGGGGCTGCTGGAGGGGAGGTCTGACCCCCAGCGCTGTGGGGTTTAGGTCGGTTTGGGTTCCAGAATGGCTGCTGTTGAGCTCAATGGGGGCTGGGGGGGTGAATCAGAAGGGGGGGAAGAATCACCCCCTGAAGGGCTGCTGGAGTGGAGCCTGTCGGGGGTTCAGCCCAGAGTCTGGAGGGTCTCCGGCTGCTTCCTCTTTTATGGACAGTCCCAGCCTTTCTTCCCCCTCCCCCACAAGCAGGAGGGGGTGGGTGGGTATGTTGAAGCATGAATCAGACTCGTTCCCCCCCACTTGGGAAACTAATTAATTAGAGGTGAATGGATCTTGTTTTCCATGGTGTATACTCTCAAAGAAAGAAAACCCGAAGTATATATTCTAAGAAAACATTTTTGTTATAAAAGTAAAAAAACCTAGCTAACTACATTTTACCAGCAGTTTATCAGCAGATGGACAAAGGAAGAAGTAAATCAGGAAGTTAGAAAAGAAAGAATGTAGACATGCGCAGTGGTTCAAAAATCACAAGACAGTCTTATCTCAGAGATAAGGTTCTCTGGTAAGCTACCGTAATGTTCAGAATGGAAGCTCAGCTGGCAAATACAAATAACGCAGTGACAGGGTGGAAGGCTTGGGGGGGGGAGGGCCGATGGGGAGACTCAAAGGCTGAAGGGACCTTAGAGATCTTCTAGTCCAACCCCATGGCCTCCAGGGATGCAGCCCCCCTCCTCCCCTCACAATTCCAGGTGGGGGGCTGCTCCATTGATTCATTGGTTCTCAGGGTCAGGAAATCCCTCCTGATCCCTTCCAGGTCGGAT
This sequence comes from Pantherophis guttatus, assembly GCF_059756535.1. Lineage (NCBI taxonomy): Eukaryota > Metazoa > Chordata > Lepidosauria > Squamata > Colubridae > Pantherophis > Pantherophis guttatus. The sequence continues at coordinate 291,568,011 of NC_142064.1, forward strand.
CCCATTTTCCCTTCCAGGCTGATCCACCTTCTCTGGGCTTCGGCTTCTATCAGCTGAGGGGTGATCCCTGAAGATGCTGCCCCACTTCGCGATCTGCTTGTGAGATCCCAAGTGAGTGAGGGAGATCCTAAGGGCAGGAGTGGGAATCCAATCCCCTCCAGGAAGAGTTTCCCCCCACCCAGAGCCCAGCCAAGACCCCCCCGTCCCCCCTTCTCTTCCGGCCCAAGCCCAGAATTCAGGGAGGTCCTCCCCCGTCTGAGCAGTGGCTCTTCTCCGTCCCCCCCCCCAATTCTCAGCCAAAGGGCCCTCAAGGCAGTTTTTCCTCCCTGGAAATTTTGAGGGCGTTTTTGTCCTTAATTCCCTCCAACTTTTGTACGTGTGTTCATAAAAAACATCTTTTGAAGAGAAATATCGTTTCCAAATAAATGCAGCTTTTCCCTCCTTTCCAAATCTCTGCCGTGATTCCACCTTTAAACTCCATAAATCTCACAAACATTTTATGTTATGAAGGAGTTTGTTCTGCTGTTTGTTCTTTGCCAGGGAACTCAACGTTTTGCCTGCAGGGATCGTGAGAGAAAAAAAGAGATTTTATGGGGAAAGGAATCAGTCCTGGGGCTCCCAAGTCAGCCTCTGAGATGAATTTAGTTCTTCTGGAGGGGAGTTGGAGGAAACATTTTCCCAAAAGAAGGAGAAGAAAATCCATATCCACGGATATGATCTGTCAGAGGATCTGAGAGGATTTTCTTCCTTGTAAAAGGTTTCAGGATTATTTAGGAAGGATGGATGGAGGGACAGTGTATTAAACCGAAGAATAAATTCATAATTTATAGAACAACCTGGAATGTTAATAGAAATCCTGGGGACTTCAGGGATCCTATTTCCTCCACTATAGGATTACAGCCTTTTCACCATCACAGTCAGGAAATCTCTCTCCCCCCCCCCCCGCATATTATCCCCCAAACAGACCTTCTGTTTCTTCTTCTCCTCTTTCACTACATCCATAGAAAACATTTTTTTCTAGTCTTTGGGAGAGATTTGGGTTCTGCTCAGTTACGCAAAGGCGGCTTAGAGAGATCCTGAATTCCGGATCCTGTTTCAAGAGCTTTGGGGGTCCAGAGGTGGCCTGGGTCCTTTCCAGGGATGGGGGGGCTGGAGGGGTCAAACTCCCCCCTGGCCCAGCACCAGCCTCAGCAGCCCAGAGCCAGGTCCCCCCCAGCAGCTGAAGTCCGCATCTGCCCCACAGTTGTGTATCTGACACAGCCACTCACACACAGTCAGCCCCAGATTCAGGCAGCCTCTGTGGGGCCTCCATCCCTCACCTGACCCAGGCAGAACCTCTGCGCCCCTTTCATGCTTCCAACCCCCCAAATATTGTGCTCTTCCCCGAGTTCTCTCTTACACACACACACACACACACACACACACACACACACACACACACACACAGAGTTTCTTTCTCCAGCCCCCAAGAGCTGCAGAGGCGCTTGGGCTTCGCTTCCCCAGCCTGAAGCTCTGGGCTCCTCCGAAGCGGAACTGAGGACCTGGCCAGGATCCAGCAGGCAACAAGCCTCCATTCTCCCTCAGGGCAGCTCAGGGACTCCCCTCCTCCTCCTCCTCCGCCCCATGGCTGAGTCTGCAGGTGGGGCAGCCACAAGGTCCTCTGCCCCATTGGAGGAGGCTGAAGGGGCCCTTCCTGACCCCCGAGGAGACCCTGGAGAGCCCAGGAAAGAAACCGATGGAGGGTTGGAGAAATGTCACTCAAAGGACCCACATTCTCCCCCTTGGGACCCTTTGTGGGGAGACCCTCCCTGCTCTCTGGGGAGGCTCTGATGGAGGAAGGATGGGAGGGAAGAGGGGAAAAGGGGGACCAGCATGGAGGGGGAGGGGCTCAGTTGCAGTGAGGGGGGGGAGGACACTGTTCAGAGGACCTGGAGGAGGGGGATGGGGAGGGGTCTCCCCAGAGAAAGTCTATCCATGGGTGGCTAAACATCGACACCAACTTGAAGTCATGGAACCATCATCAAACAAGCTGATTAGAGGAGTTCTCCGGTCCTTTTCTCCCTCCGTTGAAGCAGATTAAAGAGAGTAGTCCTTGATTTACATCGGTTCATTTAGTGACCGTTTGACTTTGGGGTTGGGTGGCTTCCAATGGCTCCATCCTTCTTTTCCCCCTTTTATGTTATCTGAAATGCATGGAAGGTTTTCGTCTTTCTTCTGTTGCTTTTCTAGAGCGGTTCGGTTATTTCTTACATATTGCACAATTTCACCTCCTCTTTTTTTAGGTCTGTTTCTTATTTATTTATTTATTTCATAAAACGGAAAGAAAGACAGAAATAGGAAATCAGGGGAAGGAGAAAAAGAGGGGAAAAGAAAGTCTGAGGTTCAAGGGGCAAAAAGGAAAAAAGGCTTTGACTTCCGGCTCTTTTCAGCACAGTAGAAGATTTTTTTAAAAAAACAACTTTTTGCTTTTACACCTTAATATGTCAGCAGCCATTTCTAGAAGGACAATTCAATCTAAGGGACAAAAGCAAAGTCATTTTAGGTCCGTTTCCTTTGAACACTTTAAATGTGTTCAATTTAACAGCTGGGGAAGGAAAGTCTAGAATGATCCAGAACACCCCTTTGTGGCTGAGGGAGGGAGGGGGGGAGGGAGGGCTCCCTCCTGAGGGGATCTGCACTCTGATTGGTTGCTGTGGGTGGAAAGGGGGCGTTTCCCTTTTTTCCCGCCTTTTTCTTCTGGGCGCCTTTGAGAAGGGGACAGATAATAATATGGAATAAGATGAAGTAAAAATTTGCATAAATAGTAAACAATAAGGAAGGATCACTACGAAAGAGCTGTAAAAAGAGTTTGTATATATAAATGTTGTATGTTTTGTTTTGTTTTAATGTTTCATAATAAAAATTATTTTTTTAAAAAGAAAAGAGCGCTGAGCTGTGGAGAGCGGGAAACTCCGGAGCGGAAGGAGGCTGAGGAGCGGCAGGGCCGGGATCGGAGTCAGCCGCGGGGAAAGGGAGGGAGGTGTGTGGTGCCGATTCCCCCTACAAGCGCAGCGTCCGCCTGCCCGTCTCTCAGCGAGGAAGCTTCCCAGCCGATCGCTTCGAAGTAGCCGAGCCGTTCCCGTGGAAGGGAAGCAGGCGGCCCTGGGGCTCATGATTGGCGGCCTCTGCATGGAGCTTTCGGCCGCCTCTCCCCAGAGCTCCGATGCATAGCAGCTGCCTGCTCCTCCCTCTCCGCCTCCCACCTGCCCTCAGCCTTGCCCCAAAGTTTGGGAAGCACCGGGGACAGTTTGTGCGCTGCGCTCGGGGCAGGAAAGCTCATGGCGAGCAGGCCAGCTGGCTCCTTCCCCAGAGAAGGGAGGGCGGCATACAGAGGAAGTGCTCTCGGCCCCAACAGGGAAGCTCCGAATGCGCGGCTTGCTTGGGCTCCTCTCTGCTGGGAGCCGCAGGCTGCACGGGGAAGATTAGGAGCAACCAGCCGGTTCAGGCGCACGGGGGAGCATTTGCTGGCTGGGTGGCAGCTGCCCCACCCGCTGCTCCTTCCCCGGAGTTGCCTTGAGCTGGGGACAGCATCCAGCATGGCCATTCACGCCGGCAAAGATTGGTGCAACCCTCCTCTGCCACTTCTTCCAAGGGAGCATGACTGCTTTCCAGCCGGTGCACCTTTTACCGCTTACCGCACTCTCCTCCGGTCTTCCTGAAGGCAGCTCGCTTCTCCTTCTCCTGGCTGAGAGGGGTGAGGGGGCACGCCGGAACCCAGAAGAAGAAAAGGAGCAGAGCTGCCTGCTAGGCTGGGGCTTCCCTTCCTCTCTGCGGCAGCCCATGTGGATCCCAGGCAGTGCAGCTTCGGGGCTTTTCCTCACAGTGTCGATGACAAGGTAGGCAGGCAGGCGAGCGGGTACAGGGGAGCGACTGGGGCAGTGATCCTGGCTGGCAAAGGGGTGGATGTCCTGGGGAACGTATGTGCTCCAGCCAGCTAGTCTTCTGTTTACTGGCACGCATGCGTGCACAACAATCAGGACGATGCACATGCGTGTGCCAGAAGCCCAGAAGAGGAATGGGCGACGCCTTGCATGCCAGGTGAAATGGCTCTGCGTGCCATTTCCGGCACGCATGCCATAGGTTTGCCATCACGGACCTATACCGAATCTGAGCCCGAAGAGGGAGGGAGGGAGGAGTTGGATGCCAAAATGGCACAACCCTAAAATGAGAAATGCCTGCGTAAATGTAGGGGAGTCTCAGGTGCCCCCCAATGGCTCCCCACAAATGCTCAGGGAGGACCGTGCCTCCTGGCTTTCTGCGCCTCAAAAGGGGCATTGAGGGGAAGCAGAGCAAGGGGGCCTCTGAGCAGAAAGGGGGGTCCTGCCCCTTCACCTCCCTGGATCTGCCCACCCTCCTCCTGAACCAGTTCTGGCTTCGGACCCAAAGTAGCCTGGATGGTGGATCCAGAGGCAGCGGAGGGAGGAGCCTCCTGCGGGGGAAGCAAAAAGGAAGAGGAGGAAGAGGAAGGGAGGATTCCAGGGTTTTCTTACATCTGAAGTTTATTCTTTTATAGCAAAGCGAAGGGAAGTGATTCGGAGGAAGAATGATGGAGATGAAGCTGCTGTGGGTTCAAAGCCAGGAGAGATGAGGGGTCTGGAGTGACAGGTCCACCTAGCATCCCTGGGGACAGTCTAGATGGTCTCCCTCCCTCCCTCACAAGAAAGAGAGGCCCTGAAAGGAAGCTGGGGTGTATGTGTGTCTCAGCAGGAGAAGGTCCAGGCTGCCATTCTCCTCCTCCCCCCAAACTGCCACCTTCAGCCTCCATTTCTCACAGGTTGCAAACAGGACAAAGAGTCATCAGCTGTTAAATAAAAAATATGCTTTTGCATCGGAGAGCAGGATTAATTCATGAGTGCTGTAGAAAAAGAGATGGGGAAGAAAATCAGAATATAAAGAGACACTTTTACTGTAACTAATATATTCTTCTTCCCTTTCATCCCCCACCCCCAAGGCAGACCCACACTGCAGGGGGGTGGTTGACAGGCAGGGACACATAGAGAGAGAATCCGCCCATTTCAGGGAGGAAAAGGCTGGGATGCTTCATATGAAGAAAGAAGACGGGGCTACGATGGGGGTGGCAGCAAAGGAGGGAGCCTGGGCTCACTTGGCCAGAAATCGGACCGGAGGGTGGGGTGCAGTTCAGGGTGAAGTTTTGGAGGGAGTTCATTAAGTTGATAGTTTCATCTCAAGGGCTTAGCTCCACCTTCCATCCAAGTACGAACGGAGGTAGAGAACGAGCTAACGCAATGATAGAACAATACCTGAGATGCTATGATAATTATCAGCAATTTACCTGGGCAGATCTCCTGCCATTTGCTGATTTTTTTAACTTTTCAAAGCATCGGCCGAAGAGTTTGCAGAAAAAAATGCTTTGAAAAGCCTAGCCTCTGAAGATCAGGCAACTCAGCTGGGATCGTCAGAGGCTTTTCAAAGTATTTTTTTTACCACCTCTTCAGCCAAAGAGGTTGTAAGAAAATGCTTTGAAAACCCTCTGACTATCCCAGCTGAGCCACGCAATCATCAGAGGCTTTTTTTAAAAAAAATCTCTAACGATCCCAGCTGAGTTGCCTGATCGGCAGAGGCTTTTTTTTTTCTTTTAAAAACATTTTTTCTAGAACATACAAGGCTCTGACGATCAGACAACTCAGCTGGGATCGTCAGAGGCTTTTAAAAGCATTTTTCTACAATCTCTTTGGCTGAAGAGGTTGTAGAAAAAATGCTTTTAAAAGCCTCTGACGATCCCAGCTGAGCCGCGGGATTATCAGAGGTTTTTTTTTTACTTTTAAAAGCATTTTTTCAGCCAAAGAGGTTGTGGAAAAAATGCTTTTAAAAATTAAAAAAAAGCCTCTGATGATTGCGTCACTCAGCTGGGCATTGGGGTGGGGGCGCTGGGAGTTTTGCTACCGGTTCTCCGAACCACCTGCCACCATCGCTACCGGATTGGGCGATCCGGATCGAACCGGGAGCATTTCATCCCTGGTATCACCCCTTTTAAAATAGCCGCAGGGTGGAATTTTCCTCATGCCTGGATACCCTCAGGAACCCCCCTCCACAGTGAGCCTAACAGAATGGGTGGGTTGCTTACAAAATGCGTGGGGGAATTTAAACCTGGGGTGCTCCCTCCTTCCTTCCCTTCAATTCAAGGAGCCTGGATAGCTCTGCAGACTAAGCACTGTAATTTAACACCAGCTGTCTGCAATTAAAGTAAGTTCGAATCTTGCCAGGCTCAAGGTTGACTCAGCCGTCCATCCTTTCTAAGGTAGGTAAATTGAGGACCCAGTTTGTGGGGTCAATAAGCTGACTTTATATAAAATATACAAAAGTATGAAGGCTATTTTTTAACTCACTGTAAGCTGCCCTGAGTCTCCGGAGAAGGGCGGCATATAAATCAATTTTTTTTAAAAAAAAACCCTTTGGCAATTTCCCAAAACTTGGAAAAATTCTGGGCAAGATTTTAGCATTTCTGTGTGCTTTTGTTTTTGATTGCAATACTTTTTCAGGTCTCTGTAAGGAAAAGCTGCCAAAAATTCAAAAAACTGCTCTATCCACAGCAAGGAGATATTGTCCAGGCTTGTTTTTTTTTAAAAAGGAACAATTAAGGAATTTTTAAAGGCCACCTAAAACTCTTAGGAGAGGTTGAGATGAGGGGGAAGAGGAGAAACTCACCTGCAGGAGGTTGGATGGGAATTGCTGGAAGGAGAAAAAGACCCAATCAGGACCCTTCATGGGCTGGAGGACTCAGCGGGACCCCCTCCCCATTGATAGCCCATCATAGGTTGCATTATCTCCACTTATAGCCCCTCCAAGAACAGAAGTTCCCATAAATATTCCCCAAGGGGCCCCTCTTGGCCACCTGCTAAGCTTGAGGAGAGGCCTCCCCTAGAGGGTCCCCTCCCCACAACCTCCCCTCCAGCCCCCCAGACTCACCTTTCTTGCTCTTCAGGTAGGAGAAGAGCCCCACAGCCAGGAAGGCCACTCCTATCACGGCCCCCATGATCCCCGTCCAGAGTTTGCTCCTGGCAGAGCTGGAGGAACGGGGCTCTGGGGAAGGAGAAGCAGCCTCACCTGAGCAGGAGGATCAGGCCCACCTTCCCCCAGGAGGCTCCATTCCAGCTCTCCCCATGGGGTGGGTTTCTCCCCCTTCTCAGGGCAGGAAGGGAGGGAGGGGAGGGAGGGGCTTACCCCACTGGATGGTGATGGGGGCCTCCAGGCTGGCATGCCCCACCTTGCAAGTGTAGACGTCCCCCCGTTGGGGCTGGGTCTCCAACATCACCTGGAGCTGGTAGGTCCAGTCTCCGTTCTGGAGCTCCTCCCCAAAGGCCACGCCCTCCTTCTCCGGCCGCCCGTTCTTCAGCCACTGGACCTCGATCTCCACGGGGTAAAAGCCGGTCGCGATGCAGAGGAGGATGGTGTTGGGGGAAGAGGGCTCCATCTTGGTGGGGGAGATGGAGACGGTGGGCTTGGCTGGAGGGAAGGAGGAGAAGGAGCCACATGAGAGACACAACAGGAAAGAAACGACGCAGAAGACGGGAAGGACAGATGCAGCACGAGTCAGCCCCTCCCCCCACAGCCTCCAGGACCCTCGAGGGGGCAGCCTCAGCATCTCCTGGGTCCCCAGAGGTGGAGATGAAACCTTATCACATCAGCAGACGGAGGAGACCTCCAGCCCTGGTGACGGATGGCCTCACCCAGCGGCTTCATGCGGACGTTAGAGAGGAGAGGAGAGAGGACGGAGCCAAATGCCTCTGGGCAGCCCTGAAGGTGATCAACCAAGCTTGACAAGAGAAAGAAAGAAAGAAAAAGAGAAAGAGAAAGAGAGCAAGAGGAGAGGAGAGGGGAGGGGAGGGGAGAGGAGAGGAGAGGAGAGGAGAGGAGAGGAGAGGAGAGGAGAGGAGAGGAGAGGAGAGGAGAGGAGAGGAGAGGAGAGAAGAGAAGAGAAGAGAAGATCTTTGTCTGAATTTTCTTTGGTGTTTCAATCACTTTTCAAAAAATTTTATTTGGAGAGAGAAAATTTCTCCTTCCACTTTCCCTTTTCTCCCATTAGGATCCACAAGATACACAAAAAATCAGCAGATTTCAGGGGGAAAAGTGCAAAATGTGATGTGGCTGCAAAACCCCCCAATTTTAGGCAGCCTCAACAGAAAGAGGCATTTTTAAGGAAAGGGCAAAGGAGCCCAATGGGGGGGGGGCAGCCCTTTGCTCCCCATAACTGCCAGAATCCCCTGAAGGAAAAGTTTCTCCCCCATTGAAGATGAGAGACCCTGAATCCCCCCTTCAGAGCAGGAAGGGCAGAAAAGGTTTGGGGGATCTCATGATCTCTCTCAAGGATCCTTCCTGGGGGGGCTTTGGGGGGATTCAGAGGGAGACCCACCCCAGACCAGGCTCTGCCTGCACCCAGCCGGCCTCCTTCCCAGCCGCAGGAACCGGCCATTCCTGGGGAAGGAGGTGGGGAGGGGTCCCTCTGACTCCCAGAGGGAAGCTTCTGCCCTGGATGAGGGGGGCAGGGAGTGGGGAAGGGATCCAGAGGGGATCTTGGATCTTGATCCCCTCCTTCAGCAAATGCTCCAACTGGCACAACTCTTGGATGGATTAATGGGGGGGGTTTAGTCTGGATGAGCCCCCCAAGAGAGTTGACCATAGATCCATTCCAGCCCAGAGTCCTTTGCTAACCATTTTTTTTTCTGTGGAGGGATTTTCTTATTAACAGTAAATTCTATAATGCTTAAGAAGAACCCATTTTTAAATGGTTGTTTGTAATCCCAACCTGGGATCTGGTCAGGTTTCCACGCAGACAAATAGCAACATTTAAGGTGTGAGTTGTTTTCTTTTCTCAGGAAAATCCCATTTGCCTCTTGGGACATTAAAGCCCTTTGTGGAATTGCTAAAAGAAGGCAGAGGCTTTACAAACTGAGAATGGCTTTTTTTTTAACAAGAAATGCAAATTTTGGATAAGAAAAAGACTTTTAGCAAGAAAATGGAAGGAGCAGATTTTAAAGCTGCAATTTGGTATGTTTACATTTTTATTTTTATAGCCCATCCCAAACCTCATTATTTACAAGACTGCAGTGTGAAGAATTGGCCAGATGGGAGTTGCTGGTTGAGAGCCTCTCTTGGTGGCCAGAGAAAAGCTTTGGCCTCTCGGGGGAAGGAGACGCCCGGATCTCTCCGGAGAGAAAAGTTGGCTCAGAAGTCAAAGAAAAAGGAAGAGAAAATTCCCCCAAAGAGACTCAAGAAACATCCTGTGATTTCAGGTCTCCTAAACTGGAACCGCACCAACAATTTGCTCTAAATACATGTAATTTAATAAATATTCCTCTTCTTTTAATAAAGAACAGGAACCCCTGGAGAATTATTGGCCTCTTGTCTGAAGTATTTTCATGGAAGTAAAAATAATACTTTTGAGGAAGAAGAAATTATATGAATCACAATGAAATTCAGGATCACCATTTTGGATTTATAATGAAAATGCATTCTATTTATGTGGATAAAGCTTTTGAGCAGCTAAAGTAACAAACCATCCAGAGATAGGAAGGAAGGAGGGAAGGAGGGAGGGAGGAAAAGAGGAGGGGAGGATGGGTTTTGGAGTCTTTGGGCAGCTGATGAAGCTCCTTTCCCTGAAGGGAAAATCCCCCCAGAGACCCCCAAAAGGAGGGAGGAGGGAGGGAGGCCCTGAGAGGCCCACAAAAGAGACACACTCACAACACCAACACAATTGGCACTTGGGGAACTTTCGGAGGTTATGAAAAATCACTAGATAAATGAATCAAAGTGGTGAAATTTCTATATTAAATATTATTGGAATAAGAATTATTTCAAGTACTGTGCCAGATAACAAGAATGTTGTGCTGTTTGTAGGGGAAAAATGAACTTTAAATATCATCCAGAAACCAATTATATTGCTGAATATTATTATCTCCATGAAAATATCCTGTTTCAGTAGGAAAAATATTTCCAAATGCATCTTATGTGGCAGGTGAAAATCCTCCTAGATTTGCAGGGAAGAATTTAGGAGTGAAAATGAGTTTTGCCTCCAGACTGAATATGTGGAGAGCAAAATCTCTGTTGGTTCCCCTAAAATATTCAATAATTCCCAGATGGAGCAAATGCTCTAAGAGGCTTTTCTAAAATCATTGATTTGCGCAATGCTTGGCCTCTGAAACCCCATCAGTCAATAAGATTTTTATTAGACAAAGAAATAAAAGGAGAAAAAGAAATGTAGGCAACATTGAAGGAATCTGGAAGAGAGAAGGAAAGAATCTGAGGCTTCAGGGCTGAATGGAGGCCCAATTTCTTTCTTATGACCCCAAATTCAGTTTTAAGGTTTGTGGGTGTTTTTGACTCTCTCCCCCCAAATCAGGAGCCTCCCCAGGAAGGAAGAACGGAAGCGATCAGGATTCCTGTTATTGGGGGTTTTACATCTCGGTTTAAGCATTGAATCATGATTACAAATTCTAGGCTGCTTCCGTTACTCATTTCTTTCTTTATTGGATTTCAAAGCTGCAATCCAATTCCAATCCAATGGAAATGACTCTGAATGAAGAAAGATGGAAAAAGAAAAAGCAGAAGATCCATAGAAAGGGGTCGACAGGGGAAAAAGCATCCGCTAATTCTTTTTTTTATTTTGGGTAAAATGAAACCCACATTTTTTTATCCCAAAGTGCCAAAAAGAGCATTTCTGGAGCAGAGGAAGAGAGGGAGGGGCTTCTGGGTGGGAAGAGGGAGGGAGACGGGAGGTTCCTGAATAGGATAGAAATGAATCAGGGATAGAGAGAAATATATATGTAGATACAGGGAGTCCTCGACTTAGGACCACAATTGAGCCCAAGATTTCTGTTGCTAAGTGAGACCTTTGTTCAATGAATGTTGCCCCATGTTACGACCTTTCTTGCCACAGTCATGAAGTGAATCACTGCAGTTGTTAAATGAGTAACAGGGTTGTTAAGTGAATCCGGCTTCCCCACGGACTTTAGTTTAGTTTAGTTTAGTTTATTGGATTTATATACTGCCCTACTTCCCGGGTGGTGAACAGCCACAAAATAAAACACATAAATACAAAAATTTAAAAGCAGAATAAAACCGAATTAAACAATTTGGCCCAAGAACAGATTTAAAACAGGCCAGTAATTTAAAACAGATTAAGATTTACATTAAAAAGAAAAAAGGGGGAAAAGATTAGGCCAGGCCAGCTTGATGGAATAGAGAGGTCTTGAGAGCGCGACGGAAGGTGCGTAGATCCGGGATCCTCCGCATCTCCGGGGGGAGCTCGTTCCAGATGGTAGGTGCCCCCACAGAGAAGGCCCTCCCCCTGGGGGCCGCCAGTGGACACTGTTTGGCTGACGACTTTGCTTATCGGAAGGTCGCAAAAGGGGATCAAGTGAACCTGGGACGCTGTGACCGTCACAAGTACGAGTCCAATGCCAAGTATCTGGATTTTGATCACGTGACCCTGGGGAGGCTGCAACGGTTGTAAGTGTGAAAAACAGTCATAAGTCATTTTTTTCCCACTTCTGTTGTAACTTTCAATGGTCATTAAACGAACTCTTGTTAAGTGGAGGACTGCCTCTATTGAGCAGGGGAGAGAGAGAGAGAGAGATCTGGCTGGATTCCCCCTACCAGCCCCCCCCAAAATATATCTGGATGGATTTTCTTGGGGGGGGGAATGGATCAAAGGGATCCCAGATTCCAGACAGGAGGAGAGTTTGGAGCCTGGGAAGAAGATTTTGTCCATCTGAGAGTGCAGAATAAATAAATAAATGAGGAGCAAAACCTCCATCCGGGAGGATCCCAAGGAATGAAAGGAAAGGAAAGGGGGGGTTCTGGTGTCCCCCTCTCAGGGAAGAGCCCACCCTCCCTCCCCCCCAGACTCACTTCTCCGGCCAATCAGGCGCTCCTCCCTCTTGGGCGCCTGGTAGCTGTCCACCCGGTAGTTGTGCCGGCAGAAGGAATCCACTCCGGCCTTCTGGTACTGCAGGCGCTGCTCATCTCTGTTCCACATGTCCACATCGGGCTTCCCCAACTCCGTGACGGCCACGAACTTCCCGAGGTCGCTGTCGAAGTAGTCGATCTCCTGCCGGTCATAGAAGCTCCTGTACAGGTATCTCACCCGCTGCGTCCCGTTGAGGAAGCGGCACTCGCCCTTCTCCTGGTACAGGAAATGGGCTGCGAGGGGGAGGAGGAGGAAGGCTGTCAGGAGGGACTCCAGGGCCCATCGCTCCCAGCTGCTGGTAGAAGAGGAGGGGGCGGGACGGGGGACCTTCCTTTGAGAGACTGACGGAAGACGCCCCCTGGAGGAGGGAGCGGGAACTCTGTCAGTCCCAGAGAGGAAGGGAGGCTTCCTGGGGGGTCTGGAGGGGGGAGGGGAGGAAAGAGGGGGAGGGGTGGGAAAAGGCAGGCAGAAGCTCAACCGGTCCAGCGGTCCCATTCAGTCTCTGCTGGGAAAGCTGGATCTCGAGGGGCAGGAAGGATGGGAGGGGGGGGGCTGGAGGGAAAGTAGCTTCCATCCCCCCACTCTCTCTTCCTTTGGGAGGGGATCTGGGAAGGGGTCACAATGAGGACATCTAGACCGACTCTCCCGGGGTCTCCCCCCTTTCTCCTTCCCCCGAATTTTCAGCCCAGCTCCCTCCCTTTGGGGGACTCCTGATTCCTCTCCCCTTCCCCAAAAAGAGCCTCTCAAAGGGAGGGTCTCCCGCCCCTCCTTCTCCCTCCCCTCCACGGGGATTATGGGGGTTCTTGGTCTACTCCCCAAATTCAGGGTCTCTCCCAGAAGGGCCCGAAGCCCCCCTCTTGCCTGACCTCCAAAGCCTCAAATCTGAGATTGAGAAGAAAAAGTGAAGTTTCTGAAGAAGCCCAAAGACTTTTGCTCAAATGCCTCTTTTCTCTTCTGGGGATTCAGGGCTGAAAATGCCTCAGTTTCCCTCTTTCACTTTCGCTTTTCCTCCCCTTCCTCTTTCCCTGCAGCCCCCTCCCACCCAGGCACAGGAGAGGCCGCGACCCCCACCTGGCTACATGGGGGAAGGGTTAGGATTAGGGTCCCTCTCCGTCCTCCTGGGGGAGGAAGGGGGAGGAGACCACGCAGAGATGGAGGCTGCTGGAGGCTCTGGGGACCCATCGGCTTCCTTCCCCCTTCCCAGCCCCCTCCTCCCCCGCCCAGCCCCCTCCTTACCGGGGGTCTCCTCCCGCCCTTCGCTCCCGGGGATCCGGGCCAGCGCCCCCAGCAGCAGCATCAGGGGGAGCCCAGCCAAAGCCATGGAGGCTCCCCACAAGCGCCCCCAAAGAGAGAGGAGAAAGACGGAGGTGCTTCCAGCCCCAGAGGAGGAATCGGAGGGTCTGGAGGGGGGGAGGAGTTTTCCTAGGACTTCGGAAGAGGGAGAGTCCAGAAAGAGCAGGCGGACCAATGGGAATCCTCCCCTCTGCAGCGTCATCAGTCTCCGGGCAGAGCCTCCCTTGACTTCGCCCGATGCAGGAGACAGTTCCACGCAGAGAGAGAAGCGGCTCCGTGGGGGAAGCGTGGACTTCCCTTTCCCACCCACCCACCCAGGATTCTCCTCCAATCCCCATTTATGCGCCTGGAGGGGCGGACTAGATGCCCTTTGAGTTCCCACAGTGCCCAGAGGGGCCCAGGGTGGAGCTGCGGAGAGTCCAGAAGGGCAAAGTGGATCCAGAGCTCGAGGGTTCTTCGGGGCTCCCCCCTCCCCCCCCACCCCCCGCTCAGAAGTTGGGCCGTTTCTCCTCCGCTTTCCGCTCCTTTCCTCGGAGAACGTCCACATCTTCGCCATAATGCACCACAATCTCTATTTTCAGCAGAAAAAAAAATATATAAAGTGACATTTTGGCATCTGATTGTGCAGCTCTAGAGTGGAATCGTGATGAGATTTGGATATTTTGGCTGTGGGACAGGAAGGCCCCTAAAACAAAAGGCTCCTTTTTATGATGTTCCATGAAGATTATAAGGGCATCAAATGGAAAATAAAAGTAATAAGGAAATGGGGAAGGGAAAGAAAGGGAAGGAGAAGTGGGGGATAAAGGACAAAAGGAAAAAAGAGAGGAAAAAAACTTTTCTCAGCAAGTGAAATTGTAGTCTCTGTTTTTATTTCTTCTCTAAGTAAATTTTAACAATTTCTATACCAACAACTTAACTTAATCAATAAATCCCAAAAGTCCAGATTTCATTTTTTTTCTGCACAAAGTTCAGAAGGGACTTCCAGGTAGGGTTAGGAATAAATCTATTCTTTCCTCTGGTCAAAAAGTTTATTTTGCCATCTCTGCCACATTTTTCATTCCATCACTTCGTCCATCCCTTTGTGTGTGTCTGTTTTGGTGTTTGAGGGCACCTCATGGTGGAGTTTTGCGTAAGGAAAAACTGGCTGAAATTTCAATGCTTTCCTTCGTCTGGAGCACGGAGGCCCTGCAGGGAGAGCTTGAGGGCGGTTCGATCTGTTTAGAAACCATTTTTTGTAAAGAAAATGGAAGAATTAAAGGGTTTTTAGAAACTGGGGTGGGGGAGGGGTTCAGGTGAGGGAGGAAGAGGAGAAACTCACCTGCAGGAGATTGGATGGTGCAGGAGATGAGAAACTCCAAAAATAAAAGAGGATGTAGGTATATAGGTTAGAAATGCATATTTCAATTTTTCTCAGGCAGGGGTTGGACTGGATGACCTCCAGGGTCCCTCTCCACTCTGTTATTCTGCATTCCTTGTGTGTTGCATTTCCAGGTGTCAGAAAAATCCCCAAATACATTTCTCCACCCTGACCTCGACCTACCTAGGCAGGGTGGATCTCCCGGGGGTCAGACTTCCTGACCCAACAAGACCTTCCTCCACCAGATGCCCCCCTTCCTCTCCAGCCCCACAGACTCCCCTTTCCTGCCCTTCAGGGTGAGGGTCAGGCATCGACCAAATCCCCCTCAGTCAATTGCGGAAGGCAGCTCTGCTTGCAACTGCTGAAATCCCGCGAGGAGGAGACCTTTGGCGCCATCAAACTCCCACCTCCGCCTCTCCCGGGTCCTCGGAAGGGCTCGATGGGCGGACACAAAGGCCAAATCCAGGCTGAACAGCTGAACATCCCCCGGCCCCTCCGAGAACCATCTCCTCCAAAGGACCCCTCGGAGGCTCCTCTGCCTGGAGACGGATGACGCTCCCAAAGCTCCATTTTTCATTGGGTGAATCCGATGTTTGACTTTCTGGAAGTCAGAAATAGAATTCCACAAAGCTGCTGTTCCCCCCTCTTGATTTCCCCTCCCCCCTCACTTTTCCCCTCCCCCTCACTCTCTTCACTCCCCCTAACTCTCCTCCCTCCCTCGGCCCTCCACTCCTCATCCCTCCCCCTCACTCTTCCCCCTGGCTCCCTCCCACCCCCAGTTCTCCCTCCTGCTCTGCGTGGGCAAAATTGCCTCCCTCTTGACCCAGGACTGGGGGTCGGCTTCCTCGTGCACCTGAGGCCGGCAGGAAAGGGGGGGTGGCTCCCGGGGGAGGAGTGTAAAGAGGGGCTTGGAGACCCCCAATTTCCTCCCTTGGGCCCTGAGCCTCAGGAAGGTGGGAAAGGCTAAAAGGCTACTGTGTTTAGAGGTGGGGGCAAGGACCAAGGAAGGTGAGACCCCCCACTCATTTTAACCTTGTCCCCTCTCTCTGGACAAGGGGAATTGGGTTCCCAGGAGGTCTTCCAAACTGTAGGAACTGAGAAAGTGGGGAGGGGGAGGAGAGATCCAGGGAGATCAGGCAAGGCTGAGAGAGGAATGGGAAGTGAATCTTTTGAGGGAGGGGAGTTCGAGGAGGGCCTGAAGCTTCTCCCTCCTTGTCTTGGAGGAGTTTCAGCCAATTTATTTTATTTTTATTTTATTTTATTGAATTTCTATACCGCCCTACTCCCGAAGGACTCAGGGTGGTGAACAGCCATGAAATAAAACACATACATATACAAAATTTAAAATTGAATAAAATGAATTAAATAAATTTGGCTGAATTAATACCCATAATTTAAAATACCCATATTTTAAAATACAGTAAAAATTTAAAATTTACACTTAAAAGGGAGAAGATTTAGGCGAGGCCAGCTTGATGGAATAAAAGAGTCTTCAGCTCGCGGCGGAAGGTGCGCAGATCCGGAATCCTCCGTATCTCTGGGGGGAGCTCATTCCAGATCGTCAGTGCCCCCACAGAGAAGGCTCTCCTCCTAGGGGCCGACAGCCGACATTGTTTGGCTGACGGCACCTGGAGGAGCCCCTCTCTGTGGGAGCGTACTGGTCGGTGGGAGGCTATTGATGGTAGTAGGGGGTCCCGTAAGTAACCAGGTCCTAAGCCATGGAGCGCTTTAAAGGTGGTAACCAGAACCTTGAAGCGCACCCGGAAGACCACCGGGAGCCAGTGCAGCTCGCGCAGGAGAGGTGTTACATGGGAGCTCCACGCTGCTCCCATAACCACCCGCGCGGCCGCACTCTGCGCCAGTTGGAGCCTCCGGGTGCACCTCAAGGGGAGCCCCATGTAGAGAGCGTTACAATAGTCCAGACAAGAGGTGACGAGGGCATGAGTGACTGTGCGTAACGAGTCCCGATCTAGAAAGGGACACAACTGGCGAATCAGGCGAACCTGATGAAAAATCCTCCCGGTCACGGCCGTCAAGTGCTCTTCTAAAGACAGCCGTGAATCCAGGAGGACGCCCAAGTTACGAGCCCTTTCCGTGGGGGCCGATGATTCGCCCCCAATAGCCAGCGATGGCGCCAGCTGACTATATCGGGACGTCGGAAACCACAGCCACTCGGTCTTGGATGGGTTGAGCCTGAGCCCGTTTCTCCCCATCCAGATCCGTACGGCCTCCAGGCACTGGGACATCACTTCAAGGGCATCGTTGGGGTGGTCCGGGGTGGAGATGTACAGCTGGGTGTCGTCAGCATACAGATGGTACTTCACCCCGAAACCATGGATGATCTCGCCCAGAGGCTTTACATAAATGTTGAACAAAAGGGGCGAGAGAACCGATCCCTGCGGCACCCCACATATAAGGGGCCTCGGGGTCGATCTCTGCCCCCCTGTCAACACAGACTGTGATCGGTCAGAGAGAAAGGAGGAGAACCACCGTAAAATGGTGCCTCCCACCCCCAACCCTTCCAGCCGGTGCAGCATGATACCATGGTCGATGGTATCAAAAGCCGCTGAGAGGTCTAACAGGACCAGGACAGAGGAACAACCCCTGTCCCGAGCCCTCCGGAGATCATCAACCAACGCGACCAATGCCGTTTCCATGCTGTACCCAGGCCTGAAGCCCGACTGGAATGGATCTAGATACGACGCTTCATCCAGGTACTGGGGAAGCTGTCGCGCAACCACACTCTCAACAACCTTCGCAACGAAGCAAAGGTTGGAGACTGGACGATAATTAGCCAATACTGCCGGGTCCAGGGAAGGCTTCTTGAGGAGGGGCCTTACCACCGCCTCTTTCAGGGCAGCGGGGAAGACACTCTCACCCAACGAAGCATTTATAATCCCCTGGAGCCAGCCTCGCGTCATCTCCCGGGAAGCCAGCACTAACCAGGAGGGGCACGGGTCCAACAAACATGTGGTCGTGTTCAATTTGCCCAGAATCCTGTCCACGTCATCTGGGGTCACAGGATCAAACTCATCCCAGATAACAGTCTCAAGACCTGCCTCCGTCACCCTCGCTGGATCTATCCAGTCAGAGTCCAGACCTGCCCGAATCTGAGTGATTTTGTCATGCAGATACTGAACAAAATCCTCGGCTCTTCCCTCCAAGGGGTCCTCCCGCGCTTCCTGGTGGAGCAGGGAGCGGGTCACCCTAAACAGGGCGGCCGGGCGATTATCTGATGACGCAATAAGAGCAGTAAAATGGGTACATTTTGCTGCTTTTATCGCCACTAGGTAACTCCTAATATGAAATCTTACCAATGTTCGGTCAGATTCAGAAAGACTAGCCCTCCAACAGCTCTCTAGGCGTCTTTTCTGGCGCTTCATCTCCCTCAGCTCCTCGGTAAACCAAGGAGCCAGGCGAGATCAGCGCCGGGTCAGAGGCCGCAAAGGCACGACTCGGTCCAGGGCTCCAGCAGCCGCCCTATCCCAGGCAGCCACTAGGTCCCCAGACGAGGCGTGAGCCAGAACCTCCGGGATTGGCCCAAGCTCCATCTGGAACCTATCAGGTTCCATCAGGCGCCTGGGGCGGTACCATCTTATCAGTTCCGCCTCCCTGCAGCGGGGTGCCGCGGTTCGAAGGTCAAGGCGAAGGAGAGAGTGATCTGACCATGACAATATCGATGACTATATCCCCTATCTCGAGATCACTCAACCACTGTCCAGAGACAAAAACCAAGTCCAGTGTGTTTCCCCCAGTGTCAGTAGGGCCATGAATTAGTTGGGTCAGGTCCATGGCCGTCATGGAAGCCATGAACTCCCGAGCCACCTCAGACGCCTCACCCACGGATGGCAGGTTGAAATCCCCCATGACCATAAGTCTGGGGGTATCAACCGCCACCGCGGCAATAATGTTGAGTAGCTCGGGCAGAGCTGCCGCCACGTGGCAGGGACCCAGGTACGTGATCAGCAAACCCATCTGAACCCCGTGGCCCCACTTCACAAGGAGGGACTCACAACCAGCTGTCTGAGGTGCAGTGGTCTCCCTCGGCCTAAGGCCTTCTCTAATAATAACCGCTACTCCCCCGCCCCTCCCCTGTGACCTTGGCTGATGGAATGCGTGGAAACCTGGTGGGCACATTTCTACCAGAGGGACCCCTCCCTCTGGGCCCAACCAGGTCTCCGCAATACCCGCCAGGTCCGCTCCCCCCTCATAAACAAGATCACAGATGAGGGGGGTTTTATTTACTACGGACCTGGCGTTGCACAACATCAGGCGAAGGCCTGGGCCCTGAAGGTCTGTACTACCTGGAGAACAGGTGGAGCCTTGGGGGCCGGAGCACCCTACCGCTTGAAGAAAGCAGGTGCGTGCTCCCTTAACATGATATGGCCCCCTGCTCCCACCATATCTACCTCTCCCACACACAGTACCGATGGTAAAAACATAGCTTGGACCAGCTAGACCCCCTCCAGATACCCCCCCGCCGAACGTCCTGGCCAAGCCCGACTCTCCCCCTAGAGGCTTCCTGGTGGTCTCCCATCCTCAGGCTAACCAGGCCGATCTCTCTCAGCTGGGTGAGGGCATCGGAGGCTGGGCAGCTGCCAGCTATTGAGGGCTGAGGATCAAATACCAGCTAACGGTTGGTGATGCCAGATCAGAGCCCCCACCCTCTCCCAGCTGCAGCAGGCAGACATCCCACAGGGCGCCTATCCTGAGGCGGCCTGGATCCTCTCCTGGGATGGGGGGAGGGGCAGCACCAGCCTCAGCAGGCCAGAACTGGGTCCCCTCCTGCAGCTGAAGGAGGCGGCAGAGTCCGAACCTGCCCCACAATTGTGTGTTTGGACACAGCCAGTCACCCAAAACTGGCCCCAGATCCAGAGAGACTCTGGTGGGATCCCATCGCTCTCCTGATCAAAGCAGAACTTCTGGGCTCTTTTCAGGTTTCCCCTCCCCCACACAGAGTTTGATTCTGAGTTCTTCCTGACATCACATAAACACACACACACACACACACACACACACACACACACACACACACAGAGCAGCCCTTCTTTCTCCGGCCCCCAAGAGCTGCAGAGGGCTTCGCTTCGCTTCCCCAGCCTGAAGCTTTGGGCTCCTCCGAAGCGGAACTGAGGACCTGGCCAGGATCCAGCAGGCAACAAGCCTCCATTCTCCCTCAGGGCAGCTCAGGGACTCCCCTCCTCCTCCTCCGCCCCATGGCTGAGTCTGCAGGTGGGGCAACCCCTTGGTCCTCTTCCCCATTGGAGGAGGCTGAAGGGGCCCTTCCCCACCACCTCATTATAGTTCTCTGGTCCTTTTCTCCCTCAGTTAAAGCCCATCGAAGAAAGGAGTCCTTGACTTGTAACGGTTCATTTAGTGACCTTTCAAAGTTACAATGGCACTGAAAAAAGTGACTCTTTGCCTAATATTCCTTCTTTTTAAAATATTTTTATTTGTGAAGAGACAGTAGAAGCTTATTCGTTCCCATCAGTGTGTCGCAAAGCGAAGGGAAGGGAAGGGAGTGGGAGGAAGAATGATGGAGATGAAGCTGCTGTGGGTTCAAAGCCAGGAGAGTTGAGGGGTCTGGAGTGACAGGTCAGCCCAGTATTCCTGGGGACAGTCTAGATCAGGGGTCCTCAAACTTTTGAACGGGGCCACTTCAGGGTCCCTCAGACTTTTGAGGGCCGGACTGGCTAGATGGGTGTGGCTGGGGGGGGGATGAGACTTGGTGGGCGTGGCTAGGTGGCCATGTGACTTGGTGGGCGTGGCTAGGTGGCCATGTGACTGGGTGGGTGAGGCTGGGTGGGCGCATCCAATTTAGCAGTCCATTAAATAATACACACAAATGAAACTTTAATTGGTTTTCCTCCTGGGAGTGTTTTATTTGCTTTTGTTTGACTTTTCTTTTGACTAGATTGTTTTTTAAATTGTTTACAAGTCTAGTGGGCCACTTCAGAAAACTCAGTTTTGCAGCAATTCACATCCATCCATCTCTCTCTCTCTCCCCCTCTCCTTCTCTCTCCCTCCTAGAAGAGCAAATGGGGGTGGGGAAGAGAAACCTTGCTCCATCCCATCCCATTCGCTCTCTCCCTCCCATCTCTCTCTCAGGAAAGAAACGTCAGCCGCTTGCCCAGGTCCATTAGGCTGCGGCCACCGCAAGTGGGGAAGCCAGATCCCCATCGGAAACTTGGCTGCCCAGGATCAGCAGAGATGTGGGGGGTGGGGGGTGGAGGAACGCAATCCCGGCTGGACTTGGGCAGCCATAGCACCAATGGGGATCGAGCTTTCCCCACTCGTGGCCGCAGCCTAATGGACCTGGCCAAGCTGCTGACAGCCTTGGTGGTGTGCGAGAGGAACACGCCTTTCTAACTGGCCTCTTCGCCTCCTTCAGGCTGCACAGGTCTGCTGAGTGGCGGTGGAGTTGCCACCCAGGAGCTGCCAGGAGTAGAGACCCCCAATGATGTGCCTCTTTCACTGGGGCTGTTCAGCAGAGAGAGCAGCGCCCCGCCCTGTCCTGCCAGGCAGCAGCTCCACAGTGCTTTCGGGATGCTGCCCGAGTGACACAGCTCCTCCTGCGGTCCCTTCCCTGGACTGAAGGCAGCCTTCTGCCTTGCAGCCCTCCCCCACCACCACCGCATCTCCATTCCGAGCTCTCATGCACCTGTTGGCAAAATGGGACTGGTGAGAGGCGAGTGATCTAGGGAGTGGGCGCTGCACCAGCTGCTGCCTTCTCCCTCCCCCCCACCATTGCTCAGCTGCCCGCTCCTGAAAGAGGACAGCCGTCTCCGCCACTGGAGAGGGAGGGTGGCAGCCAAATTCCGGGAAGGCATGGCTCGGGAGTAGCCGGGCCTCCTTCCGTGTGAGCAGGCGAGTTGGCAAGGCGCCACCCAAACTGGTGCCTAAGGCTCAAAGGCTCTCTTCCTCCAGCCTTGGGGTGAGTGCTGCTTCTTACCACGCCCCCGCCCCCCAATGCCTCAGGGAAGCCCAGATGGCCCCACATGTTCTGTCTGGTAGCAGACAGGGAAAGGCCGGGCTCCCCTCCCCATTTCCTGCAGGGTCTGCTGGCAAAGCGCCCCTCTTGTGCACCCACGGCTGCAATTGGGTGCGTGAGGGGAACATGCTTCATGCATAGGCCAAGGGCAAGACCCGCGAGGGGACCAAGGAGATGACCAGCAGTGACGTGATCTCCAACTGCAGGGCAAAAGAGATGGGAGGCAGTAGGCAGCAGCCCCCCCCCACTCCTCACCTTGTCTTCCCCCGCAATGGGAGCAGTAGCCAAAGACAGAGGCGCAGGGGAGAGGAATGCCGTCCCGCGGGCTGGATGCCTCGGACAACCATGTGCCTTGTCCCAACCACATGGGATGGAGCAGGCGTGTGATCCGTATCACGTGCCTCACCCGCCTCCGCCCCTCGGCCTGCTGCCGCCACCTTGCCTGTTTCTCGGAGGGCCAGCTGCGGAGTCCCTGCTGCCACACAAGGACCATGCAGTCCCTGGCCGTCCCCCGGACCCTCTGACAGCCACAGCAGGTGAGGCACCTCTTCCCCGGGCACCTGTCAGCTAGGAAAAGCCAGCCATGCGAGGAGTGGGTGGGAGTGGTGGGGCAGCGGGCGGGGCTGAATCCCACCACTGTGTGGGCTGGATACATTGTGTCAGTGGGCCGTACTCGGTCTGCGGGCCGTAGTTTGAGGACCCCTGGCCTAGATGGTCTCCACCCCTCCGTCACAAGAAAGAGAGGCCCTGAAAGGAAGCTGGGGTGTATGTGTGTGTCTCAGCAGGAGAAGGTCCAGGCTGCCATTCTCCTCCTCCCCCCAAACTGCCACCTTCAGCCTCCATTTCTCACAGGTTGCAAACAGGACAAAGTGTCATCAGCGACTAAAGAAAAAAATATGCTTTTGCATTGGAGAGCAGGATTAGTTCATGAGTGCTGTAGAAAAAAAGATGGGGAAGAAAATTAGAAAATAAAGAGACACTTTTCCTGTAAATAACATATTTTTCTTCCTTTTCAGCTCCCACCCCCAAGGCAGACCCACACTGCAGGGGGGTGGTTGATATAGGCAGGGACACATAGAGAGAGAATTTCAGGGAGGAAAAGGCTGGGATGCTTCATATGAAGAAAGAAGACGGGGCTACGATGGGGGGAGCCTGGGCTCA
Organism: Pantherophis guttatus; assembly: GCF_059756535.1. Lineage (NCBI taxonomy): Eukaryota > Metazoa > Chordata > Lepidosauria > Squamata > Colubridae > Pantherophis > Pantherophis guttatus. The sequence goes on from NC_142064.1 coordinate 291,590,775, forward strand.
CTTGGCCAGAAATCGTGGGAATTCTCACAAGGAGAAGGGGGGTCAGGAAGAAGAGCCTGTCCAGGTTCCAACTAATGAACCCAAAGGAGTCTGCATGGGGTGCCAAGAAGGATCCTCTCGGACCGGAGGGTGGGGTGCAGTTCAGGGCGAAGTTTTGGAGGGAGTTCATTAAGTTGATAGGTTCATCTCAAGGGCTTAGATCCGCCTCCCACCTGAGGACGAACGGAGGTAGAGAACGAGCGAACGCAATGACAGAACAATACCTGAGATGCTATGATAATTATCAGCAATTTAGCTGGGCAGATCTCCTGCCATTTGCTGAAGTGACCTACAATACCGCAGTGCATAGTAGCATGGGTTTCACCCGGGGTGAAATGCAAAATTTGTGTGTGCTTTTGTTTTTGATTGCAATACTTTTTCAGACCTCTGTAAAGAAATGTTGCCCAAAATCCAAAAAACTGCTCTATCCACAACAAGGAGATATTGTTCAGGCAAGTTTTTTTTTTTTTAAAAGGAACAATTAAAGAATTTTAAAAGCCACCTATAACTCTTAAGAGAGGCTGAGATGAGGGGGAAGAGGAGAAACTCACCTGCAGGAGGTTGGATGGGAGTTGCTGGAAGGAGAAAAAGACCCAATCAGGACCCTTCATGGGCTGGAGGACTCAGCGGGACCCCCTCCCCATCGATAGCCCATAATGGGTTGTGTGATCCTCACTTATAGCCCCTCAAATAAGTGAAGCTGCCAAAAACATTCCTCAGGGAGACCCTCTTGGCCACCTGCTAAGCTTGAGGAGAGGCCTCCCCTAGAGGGTCCCCTCCCCACCACCTCCCCTCCAGCCCCCCAGACTCACCTTTCTTGCTCTTCAGGTAGGAGAAGAGCCCCACAGCCAGGAAGGCCACTCCTATCACGACCCCCATGATCCCCGTCCAGAGTTTGCTCCTGGCAGAGCTGGAGGAACGGGGCTCTGGGGAAGGAGAAGGAGCCTCACCTGAGCAGGAGGATCAGGCCCACCTTCCCCCAGGAGGGTCCATTCCGACTCCCCCCACAGGGAGGGTCTCTCCCCCTTCTCAGGGCAGGATGGGAGTTCCCAGACCAGGAGGCGAGGGAGGGAGGGGCTTACCCCACTGGACGGTGATGGGGACCTCCAGGCTGGCGTGCCCCACCTTGCAAGTGTAGACGTCCCCCCGTTGGGGCTGGGTCTCCAGCATCACCTGGAGCTGGTAGGTCCAGTCTCCGTTCTGGAGCTCCTCCCCAAAGGCCACGCCCTCCTCCTCCGGCCGCCCATTCTTCAGCCACTGGACCTCGATCTCCACGGGGTAAAAGCCGGTCGTGGTGCAGAGGAGGATGGTGTTGGGGGAAGAGGGGTCCATCTTGGTGGGGGAGATGGAGACGGAGGGCTTGGCTGGAGGGAAGGAGGAGAAGGAGGCACATGAGAGACACAACAGGAAAGAAATGACGCAGAAGACGGGAAGGACAGACGCAGCACGAGTCGGATGAGTCTTGGGATCTCGTTGAAAATGAAATCAGATTTTTAATTAGATCTAATACCACAATATTTGTTTGTTTGTTTGTTTAGTAAACTTAGTTATTTATTAAATTTATTTGCCAAAGTGGCCACAACTAACCCAAAGTCTTACAGACACTCTCCTAGCCGTGACTGCCACCTGCTCTCCGGGAGTCCAGGAGAACCTCCAGAATTGCCAACTGGGTCTCTGGGACAATGCAGCTCCACCCAGAAGGAAGTTGGTTAAAGTCCCCCATCTTGGGGCTCCCAACACCCAAAGCCCTTTGGCCTTTCCAGGGTTCAGCCGAAGCCCCTAATCCCCCACTCAGCCCCTCCCCCCACAGCCTCCAGGACCCTCGAGGGGGCAGCCTCAGCATCTCCTGGGTCCCCAGAGGTGGAGATGAAACCTTATAACATCAGCAGACGGAGGAGACCTCCAGCCCTGGTGACGGATGGCCTCACCCAGCGGCTTCATGCGGAGGTTATAGAGGAGAGGAGAGAGGATGGAGCCAAATGCCTCTGGGCAGCCCTGAAGGTGGTCAACCAAGCTTGCCAAGAGAAAGAAAGAAAAAGAAAGAAAGAGAGAGAAAAGAGGAGAGAAAAGCCGATATTTGTCTCAATTTTCTTTGGTGTGTCAATCACGTTTCAAAAAGTTTTATTTGGAGAGAGAAAATTTCTCCTTCCACTTTTTCTTTTCTCCCTTTAGGATCCACAAGATGCAGAAATAAACAAAAAAATCAGCAGAAGATTTCAGGGGGAAAAGTGCAAAATGTGATGTGGCTGCAAAACCCTCCAATTTTAGGCAGCCTCAAGAGAAAGAGGCATTTTGAAGGACAGGGCAAAGGAGCCCAATGGGGGGGGGGCAGCCCTTTGCTCCCCATAACTGCCAGAATCCCCTGAAGGAAAAGTTTCTCCCCCATTGAAGATGAGAGACCCTGAATCCCCCCTTCAGAGCAGGAAGGGCAGAAGAGCTTTTGGGGGATCTCATGATCTCTCTCAAGGATCCTTCCTGGGGGGGCTTTGGGGGGATTCAGAGGGAGACCCCCCCCTCAGACCAGGCTCTGCCTGCACCCAGCCGGCCTCCTTCCCAGCCGCAGGAACCGGCCATTCCTGGGGAAGGAGGTGGGGAGGGGTCCCTCTGACTCCCCGAGGGAAGCCTCTGCCCTGGATGAGGGGGGCAGGGAGTGGGGAAGGGATCCAGAGGGGATCTTGGATCTGGATCTCCTCCTTCAGCAAATGCTCCAACTGGCACAACTCTTGGATGGATTAATGGGGGGGGTTTAGTCTGGATGAGCCCCCCAAGAGAGTTGACAATAGATCCATTCCAGCCCAGAGTCCTTTGCTAACCATTTTCTTTTCTGTTGAGGGATTTTCTTCTTAACAGTAAATTCTATAATGCTTAAGAAGAACCCATTTTTAAATGGTTATTTGTAATTCCAACCTGGGATCTGGTCAGGTTTCCACGCAGACAAATAGCAGCATTTCAGGTGTGAGTTTTTTTTATTTTCCAGGAAAATCCCATTTGCCTCTTGGGACATTAAAGGCCTTTGTGGAATTGCTAAAAGAAGGCAGAGGCTTTACAAACTGAAAATGGCTTTTTTTTAAAAAACAGGAAATGCAAATTTTGGATGAGAAAAAAAGTCTTTTAGCAAGAAAATGGAAGGATCAGATTTTAAAGCTGCAATTTGGTATTTTTACATTTTTATTTTTATAGCCCATCCCAAACCTCCTTATTTACAAGACTGCAGTGTGAAGATTTTGGGGTTCCTATTTGGCCAGATGGGAGTTGCTGGAGATTTTAATTGAATTGGAAAAAGGTTTTTTTTTTCCTTTTAAATACCTACCGAGGGACACAACTTTCTCCCTCGGCCCATCCAGGAATCCAATTTAATAGACCTTTTGATTTAAAACAGCAGGAGGACAAAGTACATTTTAGCTGCCCCACATCATGTTATTCAAGATTTCTTTTTGATATCAAGCTTGATGCATAAAATAGTAAAATAGGACACAGATATAAATCAGAGTTTCTTGTAAAAACCAAATCCAGAAAGCACCCACAGGCAGATTGATTCAACAGGATTCATTAAGGTCTTTATATACATATATATAATTTTGGGGAGAATTGAGGGAAGGTTGGGAGCCTCTCTTGGTGGCCGGAGAAAAGCTTTGGCCTCTCGGGGGAAGGAGACGCCCGGATCTCTCCGGAGAGAAAAGTCAGCTCAGAAGTCAAAGAAAAAGGAAGAGAAAATTCCCCCAAAGAGACTCAAGAAACATCCTGTGATTTCAGGTCTCCTCAACTGGAGCCGCACCAACAATTTGCTCTAAATACATGGGATTTAATAAATATTCCTGTTCTTTTAATAAATGGAGAATTATTGGCCTCTTGTCTGAAGTATTTTCATGGAAGTAAAAATAATACTTTTGATGAAGAAGAAATTATATGAATCACAATGAAATTCAGGATCACCATTTTGGATTTATAATGAAAATGCATTTTATTTATGTGGATGAAGCTTCTGAGCAGCTAAAGCAACAAACCATCCAGAGATTTTGGTCCTGTTCCTGAACCAGAGGAAGGAAGGAAGGAAGGAGGCAAGGGAGGAAAAGAGGAGGGGAGGATGGGCTTTGGAGTCTTTGGGCAGCTGATGAAGCTCCTTTCCCTGAAGGGAAAATCCCCCCAGAGACCCCCAAAAGGAGGGAGGAGGGAGGGAGGCCCTGAGAGGCCCACAAAAGAGACACACTCACAACACCAACACAATTGGCACTTGGGGCACTTTCGGAGGTTCTCAAAAATCACTAGAGAAATGAATAAAAGTGAAAGTGAAATCTCTATATTAAATATTATTGGAATGAGAATTATTTCAAGTACTGTGCCAGATGACAAGAATGTTGGGCTGTTTGTAGGGGAAAAAAACTTTAAATATCATCCAGAAACCAATTAAACAGCTGAATATTATTATCTCCATGAAAATATCCTCTTTGGTAGTAAAAACATTTCCAAATGCATCTTATGTGGCAGCTGAAAATCCTCTCTTAGGATCTGGAGGTTTTCCTCTTATGGAAGAAAGATCTTATTGGATTCTATGGTGAGATGTTATTTTTGGAGAATCTCTGGAGTTAAACTTAACCAGTTCTTAAGTGATGATGCTTTAAAGACTTCTCTGATTCTAATAAAAGGAATATAATTTCCCTGGAAAGGCCGAATGGCAACAAGGGCAGCTAAAGTCCTTGATTTGCGCAATGCTTTTGGCCTCTGAAACCCCATCAGTTGATAAAAGAAATATAGAAGATTTTTATTACATAAAGAAATAAAATGAGAAAAAGAAATGTAGGCAACATTGAAGGAATCTGGAAGAGAGAATGAAAGAATCTGAGGCTTCAGGGCTGAATGGAGGCCCAATTTCTTTCTTATGACCCCAAATTCAGTTTTAAGGTTTCTGGGTGTTTTTGGATTCTCCCCCCAAATCAGGAGCCTCCCCAGGAAGGAAGACGGAAGCGATCAGGGTTCCTATTATTGAGGTTTTGCATCTCGGTTTAAGCATTGAATCATGATTACAAATTCTTGCCTGCTTCCGTTACTCATTTCTTTCTTTATTGGATTTCAAAGCTGCAATCCAATTCCAATCCAATGGAAATGACTCTGAATGAAGAAAGATGAAAGAAAAGCAGAAGATCCATAGAAAGGGGTCGACAGGAGAAAAAGTGTCCACTAATTCTTTTTTTTATTTTGGGTAAAAAATGAGGTTTTCTCCCAAAGTGCCAAAAGCAGCATTTCTGGGGCAGAGGAAGAGGGGAGGGGCTTCTGGGTGGGAAGAGGGAGGGAGACGGGAGGTTCCTGAATAGGATAGAAATGAATCGGGGATAGAGAGAAATATATATGTAGATACAGGGAGTCCTCGACTTATGACCACAATTGAGCCCAAGATTTCTGTTGCTAAGTGAGATGTTTGTTCAATAAATTTTGCCTCATGTTACGACCTTTCTTGCCACAGTCGTTAAGTGAATCACTGCAGTTGTTAAATGTGTAACAGGATTGTTAAGTGAATCCGGCTTCCCACGGACTTTGCTTATGGGAAGGTCGCAAAAGGGGGTCACGTGTCTGTGGGACACTGTGACCGTCACAAGTACGAGGCCGTTGCCAAGAATCTGGATTTGAATCACGTGACCCTGGGGAGGCTGCAATGGTCGTAAGTGTGAAAAAGGGTCATAAGTCATTTTTTTTCACTGCTGTTGTAACTTTCAACGGTCATTAAATGAACTGTTGTTAAGTGGAGGATTGCCTGCATTGAGCAGGAGAGAGAGAGAGAGAGATCTGGCTGGATTCCCCTCCCCCACCCCAAAGGAAACATATGTGGATGGATTTTCTTGTTGAGGGGGGGGAATGGATCGAAGGGATCCCAGATTCCAGAGCGGATGAGACTTTGGACCCTGGGAAGAAAAGGAGGATTTTATGAATCTGAGAGGGTAGAATAAATTAATAAGGAGCAAAACCTCCATCCCGGAGGATCCTGAGGGGTTAAATGAAAAGGGGGTCCCGGCATCCGCCTCCCTCCCTCCCCCCCAGACTCACTTCTCCGGCCAACCAGGCGCTCCTCCACCTTGGCCGACTGGAAGCTGTGCGCCCGGTAGTTGTGTCGGCAGAAGCGATCCACTCCGGCCTTCATGTACTGCAGACGCTGCTCATCCCTGTTCCACTTGTCCACATCCACCTTCCCAAACTCCGTGACGGCCACGTACTTCCCGAGGTCGCTGTCGAAGCGGAAAAACTCCTGCTGGTCGTAGAATTGCCTCTCCAGGTATCTCACCCACTGCGTCCCGTTGAGGAAGCGGCACTCGTGCTTCACCTGGGCCAGGAAATGGGCTGCGCGGGGGAGGAGGAGGGGGAGGAAGGCCGTCAGGAGGGACTCCAGGGCCCATCGCTCCCAGCCGCTGTGAGAGGAGGGGGGATCTAGCGGGAAGGGGGACCTTCCTTTCAGGTAATGGAGGAAGATGCCCCCTAGAGGAGGGAGCGGGAACTCTGTCAGTCCCAGAGAGGAAGGGAGGCTTCCTGGGGGGTCTGGAGGGGGAGGGGAGGGAAGAGGGGGAGGGGTGGGAAAAGGCAGGCAGAAGCTCAACCGGTCCAGCGATCCCGTTCAGTCTCTGCAGGGAAGGTTGGATCTCAAGGGGCAGGAAGGATGGGGGGAGGGGCTGGAGGGAAAGTAGCTTCCATCCCCCCCACTCTCTCTTCCTTTGGGAGGGGATCTGGGGAGGGGCCACAATGAGGACATCTAGACCGACTCTCGTGGGGTCTCCCTGCTGTTCAAGCCTCACCTTCCCTTCCTCTCTCCTCCCTTTTCTCCTTCCCCCCAATCTTCAGCCCAGCTCCCTCCCTTTGGGGGACTGTGGAGGATCACCCCTCTTTCCTCTCCCCCTCCCCAAAAAGACCCTGCAGTGCAGCCCCCCCGAAGAGCCTCTCAAAGGGTGGGTCTCCCGCCCCCTCCTTCTCCCTCCCTTCCCCCTCCCCTCCAGGGGGATTATGGGGGTTCTTGGTCTCCTCCCCCAATTCAGGGTCTCCCCCAGAAGGGCCCGAAGCCCCCCTCTTGCCTGACCTTCAAAGCCTCAAATCTGAGATTGAGAAGAAAAAGTGAAGTTTGTGAAGAAGGAAAAAGACTTTTGCTCAAATGCCTCTTTTCCCTTCCGGGGATTCAGGGCTGAAAATGCCTCAGTTTCCCTCTTTCGCTTTTCCTCCCCTTCCTCTTTCCATGCAGCCCCCTCCCACCCAGGCACAGGAGAGGCCGCGACCCCCACCTGGGCTACATGGGGGAAGTCTTAGGATTAGGGTCCCTCTCCGTCCTCCTGGGGGAGATTGTGGGGAGGAAGGGGGAGGAGACCACGCAGAGATCGAGGCTGGGGGAGGCTTCCTTCCCCCTTCCCAGCCCCCTCCTCCCCCGCCCAGCCCCCTCCTTACCGGGGGTCTCCTCCCCCCCTTCGCTCCCGGGGATCCGGGCCAGCGCCCCCAGCAGCAGCATCAGGGGGAGCCCAGCCAAAGCCATGGAGGCTCCCCACAAGCGCCCCAAAGGGGGGAGAAAGACGCCCCCAGCCCCAGAGGAGGAATCGGAGGGTCTGGAGGGGGGGAGGAGTTTTCCTCGGACTTCGGAAGAGGGAGTGTCCAGAAAGAGCAGGAGGACCAATGGGAATCCTCCCTTCTGCAGCGTCATCGGTCTCCGGGCAGAGCCTCCCTTGACTTCGCCCGATGCAGGAGAGAGTTCTGCGCAGAGAGAGAAGCGGAGAAAGTGGGGGAGGGGAATCCCTTCAGTCTTGGGGGTCTTTCATGCCAGCTCCGGAGGGGAGTGTGGACTTCCTTCTGCGCCCCCCCCCCATGATTCTCCTCCACTCTCCCTTTCTCTGGGCGCCCTGACTGGAGGGGCGGACTAGCTGCCCTCTGAGTTCCCACAGTGCCCAGAAGGAGCCTAAGGTGGATCTGCCGAGAGTCCAGAAGGGCAAAGTGGATCCAGAGCTCGAGGGGTCCTTCGGGGCTCAGAAGGGGAGGAGGGACCCCCAGCAGCTGCCCTGGATGACAAGGGGGGAGGGGCAGCCCCACAGCCAGCCAGGATTTGGGGGTCACACGCTCCCCCCAATCCGAAGGGAAGCCAGGAAAACCCTCAGCTGACAGTCCAGGCAGGATCTGCAGGGATCCCTCCTAATCCAGCCGAATCCCCCCCCTTCACAGGGAATCTCCATAGGGATCTCTTGGCTTTACAAGAGAAAAGGGCGATTTCCTTCCTTGAAACACGCGTCTCCCTTGCTCAGAACGTCTGGACGGACCGTCTCCTTCAGGTTTCCCGCCCCTGAACCCCGATTGTGTAGGAATCTCCCTCTTCCTTTCTCTCTGTGGGTCGGGATCCCCCTTTTCCTTGCAAAGCAGCCCCGGATGAAGATCCCGGAATGAAGTTGGGCCGTTTCTCCTCCGCTTCCCGCTCCTTTCCTCCTTTCCATAATGCAAAACAATCTCTACTTTCAGCAGAGAAATATATAAAGTGACATTTTGGAAGAAATTTTGCCATTTGATTGTGCTGATCCTGATGAGATTTGCCTATTTTGGCTGTGGGACAGGAAGGCCCCTAAAACAAAAGGCTCCTTTTTATGATTTTTATTAAGACTATAAGGGCATAAAAGAGAGAATAAAAGTCTTAGGGAAATGGGGAAGGGAAAGAAAGGGGAAGGAGAAGTGGGGGATAAAGGGCAAAAAAAAAAAAGAGAGAGGAAAAAACTTTCCCCAGCATAAAAAAATACAAAATGAAATTGTACCCTCTGTTTTTATTTCTTCTGTAAGTAAATATTAACCATTTCCATAACACTAATTTAATTTAATCAGTAAATCCCAAAACTCCAGATTTCCTTTTTTTCCTGCCTCAAGCACAAAGTCCAGAAGTGGCTTCCAGGTAGATAAACAGCTGGATATCTCTTCTTTCCTCTGCTCAAAAAGTTTATTTCTCCATCTCTGCCACATTTTTCATTCCATCCTTTCCTCCATCCTGGGGATGGAGGTTTCTTTCCATTTTTGCATATAAGGAATTCTGGCTGATGTCCAGTAATAAAGTAATAAATTTATATTTCAAGTTCCTTGTCCAGGAATCCTGAAAGGAAACTTCTGGTTGTCAACAGACCCAGAGAGATGAATCACATTTACACCCCATTCAAAAAAGACAATAATAAAGCTCGGAAGGGAAGAAAAAGACCCGCCTCCCCTCCAAGAGGCAACAGATATGCCAGGATCCATAAATCTCACAAACATTTTATATTACGAATGAGCCGGATTCTCCATTCTGGCCGTTTGTTCTTTTTTTCTAGTCTTTGGGGGAGATTTGGGTTCCTGTGAGTTACGCAAAGGCGGCTTAGAGAGATCCTGAATTCCGGATCCTGTTTCAAGAGCTTTGGGGGTCCAGAGGTGGCCTGGGTCCTTTCCAGGGATGGGGGGGCTGGAGGGGTCAAACTCCCCCCTGGCCCAGCACCAGCCTCAGCAGCCCAGAGCCAGGTCCCCCCCAGCATCTGCCCCACAGTTGTGTATCTGACACAGCCACAGCCCCAGATCCAGGCAGCCTATGTGGGGCCTCCCTCCCTCACCTGACCCAGGCAGAACCTCTGGGCCCCTTTCATGCTTCCAACCCCCCAAATATTGTGCTCTTCTCCGAGTTCCCTCTCTCTCTCTCTCTCTCTCACACACACACACACAGAGCAGCCCTTCCTTCTCCAGCCCCCGAGAGCTGCAGAGGCGCTTGGGCTTCGCTTCCCCAGCCTGAAGCTCTGGGCTCCTCCGAAGTGGAACTGAGGACCTGGCCAGGATCCAGCAGGCAACAAGCCTCCATTCTCCCTCAGGGACTCCCCTCCTCCTCCTCCTCCGCCCCATGGCTGAGTCTGCAGGTGGGGCAGCCCCTTGGTCCTCTGCCCCATTGGAGGTGGCTGAAGGGGCCCCTCCCCACCACCTCATGATAGCTCTCTGGTCCTTTTCTCCATCACTTAAAGCCCATTGAAGAAAGGAGTCCCTGACTTATGACGGTTCATTTAGTGACCGTTCGAAGTTACAATGGCACTAAAAAAAGTGACTCTCCGCCTAATATTCCTTCTTTTTAAAATATTTTTTATTGCTTTGAATGTTTTTTAATACCTGTTTTTATTTATCTCACTTTTTGTCAGATGAGGGGCTACATAAATGTGAGAGAGAAGATGAGAGAGATTTGATGGATGGATGGATGGATAACTTTATTATTTTGAATATAAGCAGAGACAGTAGAAGCTTATTCGTTCCCATCAGTGTCTTGTCCATTCGTTGCAGCCTCTTTAAATACGTTTCAATTTCTGCCCTTGAAGGAATCTCCTCGTAGATCCCCCACGGCTTCTGCCGGCCACAGTCTCCCTAGTTCTCTCCTGGGTCCTCTCTGATGAACCTTAAAGGCTTCTCTGCTGACCGGAGCCTCCCAGAGAGAGGATCGGAGGGGCCAGGAGGAGGGGGAGGGGGAGCCTCAAAGGCTCCCTGGGGGTTGGAGAAGGCCCCGTCCAGGGTCTCCCCTCCCCTGGTGGCAAAGGCCCCGTATGGGGGGAAAGGAGGGGGGGCTGCTTCCAAGGCGGCCTCTGGTCTGCTGGGTTTCCCAGGAGCCTCTTTCCTCTTCCACCAGGCGCAGAACCTGCCTCCCAGGTGAGGCAAGGGGAGTCCAAGCCCCCCATGACTCTTGGGGGGAGCTTCCTCCGGGCCTCGGCTAAGTAACAGAAACTTCCATCTCTTTCCTCTGGTTGGTTGGGAGGCTCCGAATATTCCCCCATCCCTCTTTTCTCCCCTTTTATCTCAACCCAAATGCATTGAAGGAGGTTTTTCTTTCTTCTGTTGGGTTTCTAGATCAGTTTGTTTATTATTTATATACATAGTGCAACTCCACCTCCTCTTTTATTAGGTCTGTTTCTTTGGAGCACTTTAAATGTGAAGATATTAAATGTTGAGAGCTGAAAGAGGGAAATGCACAATGGTCCAGAACACACCGTTGTGGCTGAGTGCGTGCAGGCTCCTGTATGAGGTGATCTGCGCTCTGATTGGTTGCTTTGGGTGGAAAGGGGGCGTTTCCCTTTTTCCCGCCTTTTTCTTCCATGTGCTCAGAATGCTGTTTGAGATTTACCTCACAATCTCCCGGCATTCCCAACTATCTTGTCTGCTGTGAATGTAGACGTGAAATACATTTATTTACATAAAACTACAAGTTAGTGTCCGTGTCTCCCACTTCCTTTGGACAGCTGCTTCCTGATTCCTCCGCATTAAATCTCTTTAGTTGCACCTTCCAATTTTGGGTTTCATCCCATGAAGTTTTGGTGATTGCAACAATGTCACACCTGCCTTTGGGTTCCACCTTCACCCCATTTATTCCTCGTACTATGAACATCCGTGCATCTGAGTCCCTTTTTGACTGACCTCATATTTGCTTTTTACATCTCCTGCTCTGTCTCCGAGTTTCCCTTCTTTCTTTCCATTTGGTTGATTCCTCTGAGATTTGAGCTTGGAATTTGCTTCTAAAACTTTGTCTCCCTCTCACTTCGGTCTCACTTTCAAGCCCTTCGGATGAGGCGAGCCGGTTCGTGTCCAAAGCTGAACTTCTGGGTTCTTGTGAGGGCAGCTCATCCCCTGCCAGAAGCCCCCCATGTGGGTGTTGTGGACCATGGTCCAAGAATCCCAATATCCCTCCAGAGAACCATCCCCTAAGCCAGGCTTGACTTCCCTCCTTGGATGGTTCCCTTTATTGGGAGAGTGGAAGAGAAATCCCCCTGTGCCCCCAACTCTTTGGCTCCCTTGCCCACCTGCTCCGAGTCTCTTGGCATCGTTTCCAGGGACTTTTTCATTCCTCCCAGCATGAAAGAGGAAAAAGGGATAAGAATCTGTGGGCTTCATTATTTCTGTAAGCCCCTCAGTCACGTCTTTGATAGCTGCTCCTGGGAAACAACCAACCACCTTAGTTTGATTGTCCGTCTTAGAAACGGCTGTTTCAGTTCCCCTAAACAATGAATCAACACAAGACTTACTTTTTTTCTTAAGGAGGTCCGGTCTAATTTTTCCCCCCTGCCATTGGTACATTTGGTGTTGTCCCTTCTCCAGGTTCTTGCACTCTGTCTTGCAAGGGGAGGCATTGCTCAAAGGAGCCCAAATCTTCTCAGACAATTTCAGACAATTCCTACAATCACACTCCGACCTATTTTTCCTCTAGTGGCCCCAAGACCCCAGATGAGGAAGGGGAGGGGGAAATTTTGCCTCGGGGATTGAGGCCACTGGAGTCCTGCACAGTCAGTCTGGATGACCTCTGGAGAGGGCGAGGCTCAGTTGGAGGGCTGTCTAGGGGCATCTAGAGGTGATGGGGAGAAGGGAGGGGTCTTCCACTTAGGGTTGCCCCATTGAACTCCCCCCCTTTTTCCCCCAGAGCAGGTCTTCCCCTCCATGGCAATGTCTTCTGCACCAGGAACGGCTTCAGATGGTTTCCTTGGAGGTCATCTAGTCCAACCTCCTGCTCAAACTTACACCATTTATACCATATAGCAGGAGACTCTCTACCATTTGAATCTGAGCCCCAAAGAGGGAGGGAGCCATTGGGTGCCCAAATGGGGCAGGAACCTCCAGTTGTGAAGGAGAGAAATGGATGAAATGGCTCCATGAATGTAGGGGAGTCTCGGGTGCCCCCCAATGGCTCCCCACAAATGCTCAGGGAGGTCCATGCCTGCTGCCATTCTGCTCCTCAAAAGGGGGCTTGAGGGGAAGCAGAGCAAGGAGGCCTCTGAGCAGAAAGTGGGGTCCTGCCCCTTCGCCTCCCTGGATCTGCCCACCCTCCTCCTGAACCAGTTCTGGCTTCGGACCCAAAGTAGCCTGGATGGTGGATCCAGAGGCAGCGGAGGGAGGACCCTCCTGCGGGGGCAGCAAAAAGGAAGAGGAGGAAGAGGAAGGGAGGATTCCAGGGTTTTCTTACATCTGAAGTTTATTCTTTTATAGCAAAGCGAAGGGAAGGGAAGTGATGGGAGGAAGAATAATGTAGATGAAGCTGCTGTGGGTTCAAAGCCAGGAGAGTTGAGGGGTCTGGAGTGACAGGTCCACCTAGCATCCCTGGGGACAGTCTAGATGGTCTCCAACCCTCCCTCACAAGGAAGAGAGGCCCTGAAAGGAAGCTGGGGTCTATGTGTGTCTCAGCAGGAGAAGGTCCAGGCTGCCATTCTCCTCCTCCCCACAAACTGCCACCTTCAGCCTCCATTTCTCAGAGGTTGCAAACAGGACAAAGAGTCCTCAGCTGTTAAATAAAAAATATGCTTTTGCATCGGAGAGCAGGATTAATTCATGAGTGCTGTAGAAAAAGAGACGGGGAAGAAAATCAGAATATAAAGAGACACTTTTACCGTAAATAACATATTCTTCTTCCCTTTCATCCCCCACCCCCAAGGCAGACCCACACTGCAGGGGGGTGGTTGACAGGCAGGGACACACAGAGAGAGAATCCGCCCATTTCAGGGAGGAAAAGGCTGGGATGCTTCATTTGAAGAAAGAAGACGGGGCTACGATGGGGGTGGCAGCAAAGTGGGGAGCCTGGGCTCACTTGGCCAGAAATTGTGGGAATCCTCAGAAGGAGAAGGGGGGTCAGGAAGAAGAGCCTGTCCAGGTTCCAACTAATGAACCCAAAGGAGTCTGCATGGGGTGCCAAGAAGGATCCTCTCGGACCGGAGGGTGGGGTGCAGTTCAGGGAGAAGTTTTGGAGGGAGTTCATTAAGTTGATAGGGTCATCTCAAGGACTCACCTCCACCTCCCACCCGAGGACGAACGGAGGTATAGAATGAGCGAATGCAATGACAGAACAATACCTGAGATGCTATGTTGATTATCAGCAATTTAGCTGGGCAGATCTCCTGCCATTTGCTGAAGTGGCCTACAATACCGCAGTGCATAGTAGGGGTGAAATGTAAAATTTGTTACTACCGGTTCCGTGGGCGTGGCTTGGTGGTGGTGGGGTAATGTGACTAGGTGAGCGTGGCCATTTTTTTTTTCAAAGCATTTTTTTTACCACCTCTTTGGCCGAAGAGGTTGCAGAAAAAAATGCTTTGAAAAGCCTCTGATGATCCCAGTTGAGCCGCGCGATCATCAGAGGCTTTTTTTTTTTACTTTTAAAAGCATTTTTTTGGCGGAAGAGGTGGGCATGGGGTGTGTGGGGGGGGGCAGGGCTTTTTGCTACTGGTTCTCCCAACCACCTGCCACCATCGCTACTGGATTGGGCGATCTGGTCTGAACCGGGAGCATTTCACCCCTGGTGTCACCCCTTTTAAAATAGCCATAGGGTGGAATTTGTCCCCATTCCTGAATACCCTCAGGAACCCCCCTCCACAGTGAGCCTAACAGAATGGGTGGGTTGCTTACAAAATGCGTGGGGGAATTTAAACGTGGGGTGCTCCCTCCCCAAGGGAGGAATGGGAAGGAATGGACCCCCCCTTCCCTTCCCTTCCCTTCCCTTTTACAATTTCCCCAAATGTGGAAAAATTCTGAGCAAGATTTTAGCATTTGTGTGTGCTTTTGTTTTTGATTGCAATACTTTTTCAGACCTCTGTAAAGAACGTTGCCCAAAATCCAAAAAACTGCTCTATCCACAACAAGGAGATATTGTTCATGCAAGTTTTTTGTTTTTTTTACAAAAAGGAACAATTAAGGAATTTTAAAAGCCACCTAAAACTCTTAGGAGAGGTTGAGATGAGGGGGAAGAGGAGAAACTCACCTGCAGGAGGTTGGATGGGAATTGCTGGAAGGAGAAAAAGACCCAATCAGAACCCTTCATGGGCTGGAGGACTCAGCAGGAACCCCTCCCCATCGATAGCCCATAATAGGTTGTGTGATCTTCACTTACAGCCCCTCAAACAAGAGAAGCTGCCAAAAACATTCCTCAAGGGGCCCCTCTTGGCCACCTGCTAAGCTTGAGGAAAGGCCTCCCCTAGAGGGTCCCCTCCCCACCACCTCTCCTCCAGCCCCCCAGACTCACCTTTCTTGCTCTTCAGGTAGGAGAAGAGCCCCACAGCCAGGAAGGCCACTCCTATCACGGCCCCCATGATCCCCGTCCAGAGTTTGCTCCTGGCAGAGCTGGAGAAACGGGGCTCTGGGGAAGGAGAAGGAGCCTCACCTGAGCAGGAGGATCAGGCCCACCTTCCCCAAGGAGGCTCCATTCCAGCTCTCCCCATGGGGTGGTTTTCTCCCCCTTCTCAGGGCAGGATGGGGGCCACAGAGCAGGAGGGGAGGGAGGGGAGGGACTTACCCCACTGGACGGTGATGGGAGCCTCCAGGCTGGCATGCCCCACCTTGCAAGTGTAGATGTCCCCCCTCTGGGGCTGGGTCTCCAGCATCACCTGGAGCTGATAGGTCCAGTCTCCGTTCTGGAGCTCCTCCCCAAAGGCCACGCCCTCCTCCTCCGGCCGCCCGTTCTTCAGCCACTGGACCTCGATCTCCACGGGGTAAAAGCCGGTCGCGGTGCAGAGGAGGATGGTGTTGGGGGAAGAGGGCTCCATCTTGGTGGGGGAGATGGAGACGGTGGGCTTGGCTGGAGGGAAGGAGGAGAAGGAGGCACATGAGAGACACAACAGGAAAGAAACGACGCAGAAGACGGGAAGGACAAACGCAGCACGAGTCAGATGATTCTTGGGATCTCATTGAAAATGAAACCAGATTTTTAATTAGGTCTAATACCACAACATTTGTTTGTTTGTTATTTGTTTAATAAATGTAGTTATTTATTAAATTTATTTGCCAAAGTGGCCACAACTAACCCAAAGTCTAACAGACACTCTCCTAGCCGTGACTGCCACCTGCTCTCCGGGAGTCCAGGAGAATCTCCAGAATTGCCAACTGGGTCTCTGGGACAATGCAGCTCCACCCAGAAGGAAGTTGGTTAAAGTCTCCCATCTTGGGGCTCCCAACACCCAAAGCCCTTTGGCCTTTCCAGGGTTCAGACGAAGCCCCTAATCCCCCACTCAGCCCATCCCCCCACAGCCTCCAGGACCCTCGAGGGGGCAGCCTCAGCATCTCCTGGGTCCCCAGAGGTGGAGATGAAACCTTATAACATCAGCAGACAGAGGAGACCTCCAGCCCTGGTGACGGATGGCCTCACCCAGCGGCTTCATGCGGAGGTCATAGAGGAGAGGAGAGAGGACGGATCCAAACGCCTCTGGGCAGCCCTGAAGGTGATCAACCAAGATTGCAGAGAGAGAGACAGAGAGAGAAGAGAAGAGAAGAGAAGAAGAGAAGAGGAGAGAAAAGAGAAGAGAGGAGAGGAGAGGAGAGGAGAGGAGAGGAGAGGAGAGGAGAGGAGAGGAGAGGAGAGGAGAGGAGAGGAGAGGAGAGGAGAAGAGAAAATCTT